>NC_072796.1:13482500-13788372 GCF_028583425.1 Eublepharis macularius | reverse complement strand
AGGTGTGGGGGGGGGGGCACCACAGAGAAGGTGTGTGTGTGTACAGGCAGTTGTTGATTGTGCAAGGTGGCACCTTGCAAAGTGAGTTAAGTGAAGCTGCTGTGATGGAACACAGGGAGAGAGACGGTCCTGTAGTCATGCTGCACTAAGGCTGGGAAGAGCTTGGTATGCGATAGCCAGTACCTTCAATCATCGCGCGTCATCGCGCCAGCCACAGGAGCACTCCCGCGCTTGGTGTGGGGCCAGTTTGGCCTGTTTGGGGCCCAATTTGGCCCCCAAAGAAGTGCAGGAATGCTCCCGTGGCTGGCAGAACGACGGCACTTCCGGAAATGACTTTGCTGTGGCTGTTGGAAGCGGGCTCGCATTGTGTGTTCCTGAGGATCTGCCAGTAGTGGGCAACCTTCAGGAGCTTGCTACCTCCTGCCAACCACTGGCGGGTCAGCGGGCAAGCTGGCAAACCCCCAGTAGTTTGTTTGCCCCCTATGCGCAGGCCCAGCATGATGGAGTGATGTCATTGCTGGCCACTCCCCTGGCACTCAGGGCCAAGCTAGAAGTGACGGATGACACTTGAATAGCAAGTGAACAGACTCACGTGTATTCCTCCCTGTTCACTTGTGCTCCACTTGCACTCCACTCGATCACTACGCAGGGAAGAACACATGTGAGTCTGTTCAATTGCCATTCAAGTGTCATTCGTCACTTCTAGCTTGGCCCTCAGAGGCTAGGCAGACAAGCGGGCTTTCCACTTCCTGGGTGTAGAGGCGGAGGTGGGGCTGGCTGGGCTGGACCCTCCTCTGGCACTTGGGTGGATGAGGTGGCCTGCTGCTTCCCTGGGTGGGCTGGAAGCAGTCACTCCACTGACTAAGTATATCCTGTTAATGATTACCTCTGACATTTGGACCACAATAGAATAGGCAAGTTCTAGCTTTTTTGGTTTTGCTGGCAGTGCAACAATGCCTGCAGCTGCACTCTACTTGCACTTTCCTCATGCTATGTTTACATTGCAGTTTACTCGTAACATAAAGTTGCCATCTAGTAACTGGTAGGAGTCTGGAAGGTGGACACAGACATGGGGAATGCTGTCAACACAATGAACCATATGAACTTGTCATTCACTCCGATCACCTTCTGAGAGCCTGCTTCAGATGCTGACCAATCTGAGGCTAGGCCTCCGGTCAACCTGAGAAAGGGCCTTTTTAGTCGTGGCGCCCAAAGTTTGGAATTCCCTCACCAGAGAGACTCATCTATCCACTTCTATTGCTATCTTCTACCATGACAAAACTGAGGCTATCGAACTTTGGTCGCATCATGAGAAGACAAGATTCTCTGGAAAAATCAAGAATGTATTGTCGAAGGCTTTCACGGCCGGAGAATGATGGTTGTTGTGGGTTTTCCAGGCTGTATTGCCGTGGTCTTGGCATTGTAGTTCCTGACGTTTCGCAAAGAAACAAGGCAAAGCCACACAGACCGTTGTATTGCAAAATATTTTACTCAGTGTCGTTTTTCTTCCCTTTTAGTTTCAGGCATAATCACAGAGATCTCTGTCTTTTGGTGCTACACCTCTGAAGATGCCAGCCACAGCTGCTGGCGAAATGTCAGGAACTACAATGCCAAGACCATGGCAATACAGCCCGGAAAACCCACAACAACCAAAATCAAGAATGCTAGGAAAAGTGAAAGGCAGTAGGAAAAGAGGGAGACCTCAAACGAGATGGCTTGACTCAATAAAAGAAGCCACGTCCTCCAGTTTGCAGGATCTGAGCAACTCTGTTAATGATAGGACGTTTTGGAGGTCTTTCATTCATAGGGTTGCCATAGGTCAGAGGCGACTTGACAGCACATCACACACACACCAGTGGGTGAAGCCTTTTTGTTTTGTTTTGTTTGGCATACCTCCAAGAACAGTTACTGGCCACCTCCTTGTTCTTTGTGTTGTATCTTTGTCTGTGTGTTTATTGAATTGTTATTATACTACTTTCCTGGTTTTTGCTAATGATGGTACAATCTTCTCAAAAGACCTACTTGAAAATCAGATGTATCCTGCTCAAAATACCTGTTTTCTCTTGCATTGATGGCTCATTCCCAACTTAAATTGGCACAAATACACTCTTTCTAAATTACCAAAAAAAAAATCATCAGTGTGACAAAACGGGCATCCCATTATGGCTAGCTGTGTATAAATACTGTTCAAAAACACAGTGAATTGGATTAGGAAAAGAATATTTAATCTCAATATTCCTCCCTCTTAAAGGAATGCCCCCCCCTGTGTTAGGCATGTAATGCAACAAGCAGTCTTTATAATAAGAGTCAAAAGCCAGAAGTTTTATTTAGGCCCTGGCATATTTTCAGCAAAACATCAGATCACTGAGAACTCAAGCATGTTTCTGAGGTTAGTTCAGGAAGCTTTTAAAACTAGGTTTGAAGTGGCAAATTTGTTGCGTCCTTTGACTGCAGATGAAATACAGGCCAATTGATTTCTGGACCCAGCAAAACAATGTTTACTGTCCCGCTTATTCAGAGAGAGCTTTTAATAATTATATGAATAATTCACTGGTCGGGTATTTATTCTCTCTGCCACAAAGTAAGTTCATAAACATTGTTAATAGGGACTGCCTATGTATCTTACAAATACTCTTTTGAACTGACTCCAGAGAATAATGTTCCAGAACATTCTAATGGTAAAAACATATGTCAGTATTTCAGGTGTAAGGCTGCATAGTACATTTTCTATATTTTTCTCACTTCAAATTTGACTGAACACCAAATGTTCCTATATATTTGTGTATTAGCTTATTTATATTACTAAAAATTTGTTGTTTTTTAAACTAATTTACTTTGTGTGTTTGCTGCTGGTTTGGCTTAAGGACAATTCTTAATTTATTGTTAAAGCCTGAAACATGGTCCAGGAAAGTCAGAATCTGAAAATGGGACTCAGCCTAAAGAACTATCTGCAACTCTGAAAAAAGATATTCATACTCTCTTTCCTTTCCTTGCTTGCAAAACAGGGTTTACCAACCCTGGCCTAGCAACCGGCAAGAGACTGGCTTTTCCTTGAAAGTGATGTCAGCCAGTCCTGTGTAGGAATTGTTGGAAAATCTATGGTTTTACTATAGAGTTTTGCCAATTCCTAGAGAGTTATGATGTCATGTCTGGGTTTTTCCAAGAAGTGGTGTCACACTAACAGCTCATCAGCCTTTTTTTAAAAAAAATTATCCCGTTGCCACTTGGAGTGGCAGCAAGAAACGAGAGGCAAGAAAGTGGCAATTCCTGCCCCTGCTGGGGTCTTAGCAAACCTTAAAACGAGCGATCCCTCCCCAAAGCAGTGATTAATGGTGTTCTGTCTAATTTCAGACCCTTTTACTCTCCTGGTGATGGAACGGGGAGCATGACAGGGGCTGCGAAACTTCTCCCGCCTCACCCCTCCTAAACACTGCCTTGTCATTCTTTACCTTCCTTCAAGTGACAAGAAGTAGCAGCAGCAGCAGCAGCAGCAATGGCTTTCAGGTACAAGGAGCCCTGGGATATGTAGTTTCCAGAATAACTAGTCATATGTACCATGGAGACTGGTGTACCAAGCAAATATGTTTCCCAAGCTCCCTGACACTTGAGACATCACCGAAGCCGTGACCTAAGCTCCAGGAAAGGAGAAAGACAAACTCTCTTTGTTGCTGAGGCTGCCAAGGATGTGTAAACAGAACCTTCTCGGTCCTGGCACCCACCTGGTGGAACACTCTGTCCATGGAAACTAGGGCCCAACAGGATTTACTATCCTTCTGTCGGGCCTGTAAGACAGAGATGTTCCGCCAGGCATATGGTTGAGGTTGGGGCATGGGCAAGCTCCCTTTGCCGAGCTCCTGTAGAGAGGGAATATAGCCCCCTCCCACAATTGTCTGCCGACACACCTAATGTATACCATCTCCCATCTCATGGGATGTATTTAGTTTTGGGTTTGGCTTATGGTCCACTTGCAGAGTTCCTGCCTCTTATGTTTATGTTTTAATGTGTTTTTATTAATTGATGTTACCCTCTCTGAGTCTGTTACAGGAACAGCAGGTTATAAATTTACCAAATTATAATAAATAGTAATAAATAATGGTTGTGTGTTGGGCCATGTGAGAGCTTCCTTTGAAAAGACCATCTGTGCTTGCCAGCCTCCAGGTGGTGCCAGGGCTTCTCCCAGCATTACAATGGAATTCCAAATTACAGGTATCAGTTCCCCTGCAGGAAATGACAGCTTTGGAAGGTTGTGGGATCACGTGTCTGCTGTGATCCCTCCCCAAGCTCCACTCTCCCAGGAAGCATCCCCAAACCTCTAGGAATTTTCCAACCCTAAGACCAAGACTTCAGTGGGAAAAGTTTGGGGAGGGGAGAGGGTCACGTCTGAAAACGTATGTACTCACCATTATGAACTTGCTTTATACATTTTGGCTGTGGAGAGATTTCTTCAGGAATATAAGTGAATATCCTGTACAGCTGAAAAGAAGTATGATACCCATGAACTGACCCTGCCTGGTATATTTCATAAAATCATAAAATCATAGGGTTGGAAGGGACCTCCAGGGTCATCTAGTCCAACCCCTTGCACAGTGCAGGAAATTCACAACTACCTCCCTCCACCCGCCAGTGATCCCTGCTCTATGCCCAGAAGATGGTAAAGCGTAAGGAACCTCGTTGTCTGGCCTTTCCTGGTTACCAGAGGATAAATTTCTATTCTCTGGCAGCTTCAGACACAAAAGGTGGAGCATATCCTCCAGGTTTAGATTTGGAGGGAGAACCATGGCTGGCCCAGCCTCGATATCAAGTAGCCATGACAAGGTCCTCTCAGAGGTTAAGAGAGGCTCAGGTCACTTTTATCTTTTGAGGCCTTACCTGAAGGTTGCCCAGCCCAACACTGGCAACCACTGAGAGGTTTAGGGGGTGGGGACATGCAAATAGGCATAGTTCCAACTAGGGGTGTGCAAGCCAAAAATTTTCGGCTATAGCCGAAAGTAGAAAGCCGAAAGAAGATTCTCTATCGTTAAAGCCGAAAGCCGAAACAAGAATCTCTTTCGGCTTTCGACTTTCGGGATTCTTTCGGCATTATTTCGGCATTCTTTCGGCTTTTTTCTATGGGAAAATGCCTCCGTCTTCCAGGACGCCTGGAGGAGGCATTTTCCCACCGAATAAGCCCAAAATTGGTGGGGACCTTCCTCTAACCCTTCTCTAACAACCAGCCAAGTTTCAGACAGATTGGACTTTGGGGGGCCATGTTATGGCCCCCCAAAGCAGGTCCCCCCATCCTCCCATAAGAAAGCGAAGGAGCAGCATATTGTTAGCATGCTGCTGCTCATCTTTCTTCATTATTTCCTATGGGGGAAAAATGAAGAGGCAGGCTTCCTTTGCCAGGGGTGGCATTTTGCATGCAAAATGCCCCCTCACCCTCAGGGGCCCTTCTCCCACCCCTCCTCCCACCCCCCACCAAGGCTCAGCCTGCTCCCACTTGGGGGGGCATTTCATGGCCTCCCCAAGTAGGTGCTCTAATCTCTACCACTGATAGCTGGGGGAGGCTTGTGTTGCCAGGGGTGGCATTTTGCATGCAAAATGCCCCCCAACCCTCTGGGGCCCTTCTCCCACCCCTCCTCCCACCCCCCACCAAGGCTCAGCCTGCTCCCACTTGGGGGGGGCATTTCATGGCCTCCCCAAGTAGGTCCTCTCAGCCCCTAAAGTCCACCCCTTACAGCCCCACACAAACCCAATTCCCCCCCAGCTGCCACACACAGACCCAAATCCCCACATTAGCCCCTCACAGACCCAAATCCACCCCCACCTGCCCCACACCCATAACCCCAGGAACAGGCTGGCAAAGGCCAGCCCTCTCCCTTTGTTCCCTATGCTGGGAACTTCTAAACTCTCTTTCCCTGGGCAATTCTGCACAGCCCAGGGGTGCCACAATGGTGGGCACACTTCTGAGTGCCAGCTGGTCCCTGTGAAAGAGCACCTGAACCACAGGCACCCTCCCTCAAATTCCCCCACCACCTACAGAGATGGCTGGCCAGCCAGCCCCATTGTTCCCTATGATGGGAACCAACTGCACAACAAAGAATAAAACAAGAACAACACAAAATAAAGTTTTAAAAAAATTATTTTCTCCCTTCCAAAGTACAAGTAGGCAAAGCATTATGACACATTACACCAGCAGTCCCCCACACAGAAAAATTAAAACAAAACTCACTTAACATCAGAGAATCACAAAACACGATTCCTGTCAAAAACACTTTATTTCTTGAACAGCTTTAGGTTACACAGCAGGGGGGAACACCAAAGGGCATGGCAGCACTATCTTACACAAAAATAACACAACTCACTTAACATCAGAGAATCACAAAAGCACAATTCCTGTCAAAAACACTTTATTTCTTGAACAGCTTTAGGCTACACAGCAGGGGGGGGGGGACACCAAAGGGCATGGAAGCAGTATCTTACACAAAAATAACACAACTCACTTCACATTAAAGAATCACCCCAAAAAATTGCTGTCAAAAGCACTTTATTTCTGTAACTGCTTTAGGTTACACAGTAGGAAGGCACCACAGAGCAGGAAAGCAGTGTACTACACAAAAATAACACAACTCACTTCACATCAGAGAATCACACAAACACAATTGCTGTCAAAAACGGTGAAGTGGGTTGTATTATTTTTTGTAGTACATTGCTATCATGTCCTGTTGTGCCCTCCTACTGTGTAACCTAAAGCTGTTCAAGAAATAAAGTGTTTTTGCCAGGAATTGTGTTTTTGTGATTCTCTGATGTTAAGTGAGTTGTGTTATTTTTGTGTAAGATAGTGCTGCCATGCCCTTTGGTGTTCCCCCCTGCTGTGTAACCTAAAGCTGTTCAAGAAATAAAGTGTTTTTGACAGGAATTGTGCTTTGTGATTCTCTGATGTTAAGTGAGTTGTGTTATTTTTCTGTGTGGGGGACTGCTGGTGTAATGTGTCATAATGCTTTGCCTACTTGTACTTTGGAAGGGAGAAAAAAAAATTTAAAACTTTATTTTGTGTTGTTCTTGTTTTATTCTTTGTTGTGCAGTTGGTTCCCATCATAGGGAACAATGGGGCTGGCTGGCCAGCCATCTCTGTAGGTGGTGGGGGAATTTGAGGGAGGGTGTCTGTGGTTCAGGTGCTCTTTCACAGGGACCAGCTGGCACTCAGAAGTGTGCCCACCATTGTGGCACCCCTGGGCTGTGCAGAATTGCCCAGGGAAAGAGAGTTTAGAAGTTCCCAGCATAGGGAACAAAGGGAGAGGGCTGGCCTTTGCCAGCCTGTTCCTGGGGTTATGGGTGTGGGGCAGGTGGGGGTGAATTTGGGTCTGTGAGGGGCTAATGTGGGGATTTGGGTCTGTGTGTGGCAGCTGGGGGGGAATTGGGTTTGTGTGGGGCTGTAAGGGGTGGACTTTAGGGGCTGAGAGGACCTACTTGGGGAGGCCATGAAATGGCCCCCCCAAGTGGGAGCAGTCTGAGCCTTGGTGGGGGTGGGAGGAAGGGTGGGAGAAGGGCCCCAGAGGGCTGGGGGGCATTTTGCATGCAAAATGCCACCCCTGGCAAGACAAGCCTTCCCCAGCTGTCAGTGGTAGAGAAAAGAGCACCTACTTGGGGAGGCCATGAAATGCCCCCCCAAGTGGGAGCAGGCTGAGCCTTGGTGGGGGGTGGGAGGAGGGGTGGGAGAAGGGCCCCAGAGGGTTGGGGGGCATTTTGCATGCAAAATGCCACCCCTGGCAAAGGAAGCCTGCCTCTTCATTTTTCCCCCATAGGAAATAATGAAGAAAGATGAGCAGCAGCATGCTAACAATATGCTGCTCCTTCGCTTTCTTATGGGAGGATGGGGGGACCTGCTTTGGGGGGCCATAACATGGCCCCCAAAGTCCAATCTGTCTGAAACTTGGCTGGTTGTTAGAGAAGGGTTAGAGGAAGGTCCCCACCAATTTTGGGCTTATTCGGTGGGAAAATGCCTCCCCCAGACGTCCTGGAAGACGGAGGCATTTTCCCATTGAAAAGCCGAAAGAAAGCCGAAAGAATCCCGAAACGTTTCGGCTTTTTTCTTTCGGCTACCCGAAACGTTTCGGCATTCCCCGAAACGTTTCGGCATTCCCCGAAAGAAGCCGAAACACTTTTGTTTCGGCATTCTTTCGGCATTCTGAATGCCGAAATGCACATCCCTAGTTCCAACACCACAATACCACTTCTGGCACACCTCCAGAAGTGACATCATCACATAGCGATGCTTCTCTAGGATTCACATCAAACTGTATGGTTTTACCGAAGAGTTTTGAAAGGAGTCCTAGGACACTGCCCCAATGTAATAACATCATTATGTCAGTCCTTGGCAGGTAGAATCCCCCAGTTCTCCACAGCAAACATGCAAGTGTATTGGTTGAAGTAACTTTATTAGAGATTCAGCAAGTTCAAGGTGCTCAGACAAGTGCATTGGCAGAAGTGACGTAATGGGGGCTGGTGATGTTAGTTATAGGGAATGTTCCCGCCATCAGGATAAGGGCTGTTAAAGTTTTTGGGTGTGAACTAGCCAGGGGGGATGTCAGGGAAAAGTTAGGTTTAGGCTAGACAGAACAAGAAATGAAATCATCTCAGTTCCCAAGAAAGATACATTTCGAGCTGGCTGCAGCCAGTCTTCAAGGACACTTTCTAGAGGCAGTAGGGGAAGAGAAAGTAAATACTTGTGAGATAACCATCTGCCTTCACATCAATAAGAAACTTCTCATGCCCTTAGAGGACCAGTACATAACACCGCATACATTCATGGCAGATATGCAGACAGGCGTTTATGACACATTTTCAGGTTTGAGCTGGAAGTGACATCAAAACTTTGGAATGATGTGTATCCATCCACCATTTCCCTGCCCTGCTCTCTTGAGCATCAGTGTTTCAGTTTAATAATAACATTTGATTTATATATCACCCTTCAGGACAACTTAACACCCATTCAGAGTGATTTACAAAGTGTGTTATTATTATCCTCACAACAATCACCCTTGCGAGGTGGGTGGGGCTGAGAGAGCTCCGAGAGGCTGTGATTGACCCAAAGCACCCAGCTGGCTTCAAACAGAGGAGTGGGGGATCAAACCTGGTTCTTCAGATTAGAGTCCTGCCACTTTTAACTACTACACCAAACTGATGTCTATTTCAGTATAAGATTAGTTAGGGCAGCAGTGGACCCCTGGGGCTGCTGGTGGGAGGTCTCCCTCCATAGTGGGAGAACTTGCAGCTCAATCCTAACCACAATACAAATTAAAAATGGCGGCACATGATATGCATAAAAACAAATCACAAAAATTATTGAATGCCAAAAAATAGACAAGTGTTTAAATTTTTAAAAACCCTTTGAGCTTGAGGCATAGTCCAAATGGCCCACCAACACTTTCCCCTCAATTGGCTCTGAAGCCAAACGTACTGACTTTTGTTCTTTAATCTGAGAAGAAGTGGCATCTATTTGATGTTTATTCTAAATCCTGTTTTTAACTGAGATAATATAAATAGACTAGGGTCTAGAATGAAAAAGGAATATACTAATATTTGGTAGTAGAGAATGAATCAGAAGCAGTTGAGAACATATTTTACTTTCCCTGAGGATCCGCAGTGGAGACACCAGCAAAACCAAATACATGAACGAATTCCTGCAGTGTGCAACTACATTTTGATGTCTTTGCTTTATTGAATCCATGGTTCATTAGCTGCCTCAAATCATTTTGATTTTTTTTTTAATGTGAAGACTGTAGCAGAACTGGAAGAACCCCAGAAAAGTAGACGATCCTTCCAGACTCCAAATAAAGTACGAGGGACAAAAATAAAAGCTCTGCGGTGGGACGTTTCCCCCCTTTCCTTGACTCAGAGCCACAATCTTGAATATTAAGTTATCTGATTTCTGCTGCAAGCTTCCCAGTCCGGCAGCAGCCGCACGATTGCTTTGCTGGCTCCTTAGCTGGGGGAAGCTCACAGCAAGGGCTGTATGACAGACCATTCTCAGCTGCTCCTAGTCCCCAGTAATTAGCCTGCTATGGCAGCCACCTCTTGTGGTTTTGCCTGCGAGAGACATTTGACACAGCCGACATCAGAGGGATTTTTCAGGAGGCTCTTGTGGAGACCGAATGGCTCTTAATTAACCACTTAGGTATCCTCCTTCACTCTCCCGCGTGGCACTTTCCAAATGGTAGGGGTTGCACCGCGGATCTAAACACCGGGGAAGCGCACTATCAAAAGATCTTGTAAATGAAGGCTTGTGTAAATTATTTTTAATGATTCCCTCCTGGCACATCATTATGTTTGTAGCTACACACTGCCACTTCTGAGAGGGCTCATCTTCCGTGAGGTCAGCTCCAGGACCACCATAACTAGCGCCAGTCAGTTACCGGCTTATTAATTAGCGCCGTGATTGTACATTGCTAAGAGCTCTGATGTATGGAGCTGGAATTGTAATTGCGTAGGATCGAAATAATAAGCCATCTCAGGGCTCCTTATGCAAATTGCCCACATTATGAAATCATTACCTATCTAAACACTGAGTTTTAATAAGAATTACAATGATGAATTTTATGATAATTGACACTCATAATTTAATCTCGTGGATTTTTTTTTATCGTTTTGATGGTTAAAAGTGTGTTTCTAATTAAATGTTGCTTAAAATGCAAAAAAGGGTTATTTAACAATTCTATTCTGTTCCTTCCGTTCAAATCTGGTGCATTTCTTTGGTCATGAAGAACAGGCCATTTTAGTAAAAGGTATGGGATATTTTGCATACCTTGTACCGCAAAATGTTTTACCTCCTTTTAAAAAAAATTATGATTTTGATATTGTCAACTGTGAGAAAGGAGAGAGTCCATGTCACTGGGTCTGACTTCAGTCCTCCTCATCATCTCTGAATGAAGTAATAAAACCAGTAGTTCATCGTGCATACATATGAGATTTTGTGGAGGCTTGGAAGGGGAAGATTGTTTAGAATTCAAAGGTTTGTTTCCAGTATGCTCCAACTCCTTGTAGTTGACTGGCAAGAAAATAATCAACCTCACTTCAAAATAACTAATAATAATAAGAACATCCAATTTATATACCGCCCTTCAGGACAACTTAATGCCCACTCAGAGCGGTTTACAAAGTGTGTTGTTATTATCCCCACAACAATCACCCTGTGAGGTGGGTGGGGCTGAGAGACCTCTGAGAAGCTGTGACTGACCCAAGGTCACCCAGCTGGCTTCAAGTGGAGGAGTGGGGAATCAAACCCGGCTCTCCAGATTAGAGTCCCACACTCTTAACTGCTACACCAAACTGGCTCTAGTGTGGTTATTTTCAGCATTAAAAATACAAATCAAAAATGTATTTACTATATTTTTCTAGACTTTGACCTGGATAACTGAGGTGAGCCTGATCTTGTCAGATCCTAGAAGCTTAGCAGGGTTGGTCTTGGTTAATAATTGGATGGGAGACTGCCAACGAAAACCAGGGTTGCAGAGGCAGCAAACAACCTTTGTGAGAGCTAAACTACAATAGATGAATTACACAAGGATGCTCACGTGAAGGGATTCATGATGTTAGCTGGGAAGCCGAGTTTTAGAAGACAGATTGGAAGGCTTTGTCAATTTCCCCTCTCTACAAAGCCAGCAAAGATCACTCCTCAGAGGGTTTGCTAATTTCCTCTTTGCCTCTGGTAGGCTCTGTCAGTTTCACCTCCCCTTCTAGGAGGCAAAGAAGAAATTAACAAACCCTCTGAGGAGTGATCTTTGTTGGATCTGTAGGGAGGGGAAATTGACAAAGCCTTCTGATCTGTCTTCTAAAACTCAATTTCTCGGCTAACATTGCGACTCCCTTCACGTGAGCGTCCTCATGTAATTCATCTCTTGTAGTTTAGCTCCGAACCTCTTGTCATGAAAACCCCACCGGGAGTCGCCATAAATCAGCTATGACTTGAGGGCACTCTCCACCACCGCCGCCACATTTTTCTACAATTCTTCCCACAGTGAGCTCACAGCAACAGACATCGTTTTCTTCTCATTCATCTTATCATTACAAAACCCTGATAGGTTAGCTTTGAATCAGAGAGAATAACTATCTCAGAACCATCCTGTGAACTTCATGGGTGAGCATCAATTTGAACCTGGGTCTCTCCAGGTGTTAATCCCACACCTTTACCTCATAGAAATAGTTTTGTACCTCTGTGACATGCTGTATTATTCAGAAAGGGGCAGACGACACCACTAAAAACGACTGTCAAACAGCATCAAAGCAACCCTGATTTCACCCAGCAATCCCCACCTTCCAGAAATACTTCTTTCCTTATCGCTGTATGACCACTGACAGTCACTGCAGTTTTGTACACGTGTAATTAATATTCTAGATCCCGACACTGATGAGGAATGAAACTAATCCCCAGTAGAGAAAAGAATCCTCAGGGTTAGAGAAGGGCGTTGCACAAGTTATTGTAAGTGCCCTGTGGGCCCTCTCAGCCACAAATCTGGTAGGGCTCTGTTTAGTACAGGCAAATGAATGGAACATCAAGTTTGCATGAGCAAGATTAGAGTCCAGTAGCACCTTAAAGACCAACCATATTTCCAGGGTATAAGCTTTTGAGAGTCAACGCTCCAATCATATACCCTGAGAATATTGGTCTTCAAGGCATTACTGGGCTCCAGTCTTGCTCTTCTGCAGACCAACATGGCTACCCACCTGAAACATGGAGGGTTTGGATGTGAGAACCAGTACCAATGGCACCACTAACTGCTTGCTTGACTGGCCAGCTAGGGTGGACATAGTCATGTCATCACTAACAGGAGATCTTCACAGCTATAAGTTCTGTGGCAAAAAGCATCTGGAATGGCAAGGATGTGCACCCCTTCAATTTTGTCCACATCCTTTTTGTAGTGGGGCCTCTAGAACTGCACACAGTACTCCAGGTGTGGCCTGACCAAGGCAGTAGAGAGGGACTATGGTAGTTAGGGAAAGAACAAGGTGCAGTGTTCCATAGCCTAAACATATTTCAATATGAATGGCATAAATAGCTATCTTGAACACTGATATCAATGATCTGGACATCTAGTATATCTCTAACCATCAGACAAGGATGCCGTTGACACACCAGCTGATTCCGCACACGTTGGATAATGCACTTTCAATGCACTTTAGCTATCGTTTGGAAGTGGATTTTTTGTTTCACACTCAAAAAATTCAGTCCCAAATGATCTCTAAGGAAGATTGGAAGTGCATTATCCAATGTGTGTGGAATTAGCCACCATTTGAAATGGCTGAAAAGTGTTTTGTGCAGTGAACACTGCTACCTCAACCAGCCACAAAGCTGGATCCCAAAGCACCTCTATGCTGTGCGTGATATTTAAGGGGGAATGCAACCCCATCCAAAACAGCAGCCTCCACCCTCCTGAGGCAATGGTGAGGTAGTTGTGGATTTCCTGTATTGTGCAGGGGGTTGGACTAGATGACCTTGGAGGACCCTTCCAACTCTACGATTCTATGGTTCTATGACGTGATGACTTACTCATAATTACTGCCATCTTGTCGAGACTGAGATTCAGCAACTTAGCCTTCTCCTCCCCTTTACACGCCCCTGTTATCTACTGTTTCATTTCACAAGCACGAAGAAGAAAAAGAAATAAGTATACTACCATTTGCCTCAAGAGCTCAGATCAGCTTAAAAGAAGCATCCAGCTATCTCCTGTCTGAACATTGGTCAGATCCATACCTGCCTTGCTTCCAAAAAAACATTGTGGCATGAAGTGAACTCAGACCCAGGGCTTTTTTTCAGCAGGAACGTGGGGGAACGGAGTTCCGGAACCTCTTGAAAATGGTCACGACTGCTAGCCCCGCCCTCTGATCTCCAGACAGAGGGGAGTTGAGATCTCCCCTCTGTCTGGAGATTAGGGGGCGTGGCCACCAGCCATGTGACCATTTTCTCTGAGGGTAACCCACTGAGTTCCACAACCTCTATTCCCCAGAAAAAAAGCCCTGCTCAGACCATTCACCGAGCCCCGGCCGTTACCTTCTGTGAGCAGTTTTTTCTGATGTAACGTTGCCCACCACTCACATCTGGAATTATTTACATGAATAAGGCTCTGCAGTAATGGCTCCCAGGCACTCATTTTCACGTCCCTGCTCAGTACTAAAAGTTGCTCAGGCGGCCAGTTGTTGGGCCTGCTTCTGCTTTTCAGCTCATCCCATTTTGCGGAGCCATTGTGAGGAGCAATTCAAAACAGGGAGGAGACTGCATTTCCAGAGCTGTCTGATTCAGCTTGTATGTCCCATTTCGGTAGGAATTTTCCTTGTGCGATCCAGCATCATTGGTGATATCACAGCACCCCTATGAGCCTGTGGGGGGCAGACTTTGGGGAGGGGAGGGAATTTAACAGGGCATAATGCCAGAGCGTCCACACTTCAAAGCATCCCTTTTCTCCAGGGGAACTGATCTCTGTCATCTGGAGATCAGTGGTAATTCTGGAAGATCTCCAAGCCCCACCAAGGGGCTGGCAATCTTAGCAATGTCCTCTGTATTGCCATAGCAATTTAATTGCCTGCAACTTTCATCCTGCTCCAAGCTCTGGCCTGGATAGCCCAGGAGAGCCTGATTTCGTCAGACCTCAGAAGCTAAGCAGCACCAGCCTTGGTTTGTAATTGGATGAGAGACCTCCAACAAAGACTAGGGTTGCAGAGGCAGGCAATGCCAAATGATCTCTGTTGGTCTCTTGCCATGAAAACCGCACCAGGGATCACCATAAGTCAGCTATGACTTCAAGGCACAATTTCATTCATTTCAGCCAGTTTGGTGTAGTGGTTAAGAGCAGCAGGACTCTAATCTGGAGAGCCAGGTTTGATTCCCTGCTCCTCCACTTGAAGCCAGCTGGGTAACCTTGGGTCAGTCACAGCTTCTTGGGGCTCTCTCTGTCTCATGCACCTCACAGGGTGATTGTTGTCGGGATAATAATAACACACTTTGTAAACCACTCTGAGTGGGCATTAAGTTGTCCTGAAGGTCAGTATATAAATCGAATGTCATTATTATGATTGCTGTTGTTGTTATTTAGGGAAGAATAGAGCTGTACATTTCATTAAAAGCAACGTATAGATGGATTACAGCTACTAATGTTGCCTGTCTTCTCTTCTGTGCTTTAGTGCCAATGAGTTGGGCATTCAAATATGCATAATTGTCCATATTTCACTAGAATGCGTAAAAGAAATGTGACCAAGATGGGACCATCAGTTAAGATGGCTCAACAACAGGGGATATGAAATACATGGTTCTCCCTTCTGCATTTTGTCCTCATAATGGCCGCATGAGGTAGGTTAGGCTCAATAAGAATGACTGGCCAAAGGTCACTACTTCAGAGTCAGGATTCGAATTCAGGTTTCTCAGATACTAATCAGACCACTACACCACATTGGCTCTTTCCCCTGCCATTTATAACATGGCAAATATTTTCCAGTCCTTTAAGAGAGGAGGGTTAAGAGCCTCCTGTGATTGCGTGAATGGTACAAACAATATTTTGTGTACTCTCCGAGTGCCAGAATGTGTAGAATGCCAAGATAATACTGTAAATATGCTACGACTATATCTATCCTGCAAGTTTGCACATATATTAGTTTGTGATTACCTAAATGAATTGAACTATATTTCTAAATCTACATTTAAATGAATCAAGGGAATATTATGTTTATACAGATGAGGCACTTGCATGATTGGGAACCAGCCAGCTAGTAAAAGAATGCTTTACTCTCAAAGCCCATCCATTTGTTAATGAAGCAAAAAACAATTGGGTGGGGCAATGGCTCCGTGGAAGAGCCTCTGCTTTGCGTGCAGAAGGCCCCAGGTTCAATCCCCGGCATCTCCAGCTGAAAGGACCAGGCAGTAGGTGATGTGAAAGACATCTGCTTGAGATCCTGGAGAGCGGCTGCCAGTCTGAGAAAACAATACAGACCTTGATGGACCGATGGTCTGATTCGCTAAAGACAGCTTATTGTGTGAGATCTCCATGCCCCAGCTGGAGGTTAGCAACCCTATATCATGCATTCCAAAACCAGTAGGTTAGCAGCAGAATTTTACTCTTTATACCAAGATCTAGGTTCAGGCTGTTTTCACATGTTGTTCACGTCGTGCAACATCACGCAACACTCACGGAACGCTAGCATCTTTATGGCATGATTTCTGATGTCATCACGCCACAAAAACAGAATCATGACGGGGTGACGTCAGAAATCGTGACATGAAGACACCACTGTTCTGTGAGTATTGCACGATGTCACACAATGTTAACGACATGTGAAAACGGCCTCAATCAGAAATGACAATGTATATTCCCAGATCACTTTTTTAAAAATTTCAAGCCCTAAAAATGGGCAGTTTTGTACTTGATGGAAAATACAGTGTTAAGAGTTGGCAGCCCACATATTAAAGAAAATATATGGGACTTCATTGAAATACATTGAAATACCCCCAAACTTCATTGAAATACATGGGAACTTTTCAAAAGAGCTGGGTAGGAGACATTTCTGATGGACTGTAATCTCTATCCTCGTGTCGTAGGCTTCAAGTTTGTTGTAGGAGGCTTTGAACATGACTGAAAAGGTGGCATAGACATATCTTAAATAAATAAATACTTCACACACTGCTTTTTTACGTCACTACCTGAGATCTTTTAAACGATAGACCTAAAGAAAATATGGACAAGTGGGGACTCCTTTGTATCATATGCATAAATTCCTTTTAAGACTAACCAACTTTATTGTAGCATAAGCTTTCGAGAATCACAGTTCTCTTCGTCAGATGCAACTTTATTGTAGCATAAGCTTTCGAGAACCACAGCTCCCTTCGTCAGATGCAACCTGACAGTTGCATCTGACGAAGAGAGCTGTGGTTCTCGAAAGCTTATGCTACAATAAAGTTGGTTAGTCTTAAAGGTGCTACTGGACTCCTTTTGATTTTGCTACTGCAGACTAACACGGCTAACGCCTCTGGATCTATACATTCCTTTGGTTCTTTTTGAGCGTCCTTTCCATATGCAGGTTTGTCTAAGGGTCAAGCTGGACATACAGGTTTTTAAGGAGCTGGGCCTGGGTTCCCCACCCCCAACTCGAGTTCCCGGCAGCCACAAAGCAGCTTTGGGGAATGGCTGTTAAAAAATAAAGGGGAGCCTGTGTATGTCTAGTCTGACCATGTGAAAAGGCTTCCTGGGTGGGATTAGTATTATTCACCTAAATATACAGGCTAAAGCAGGACTTCTCACTCTTCTGATAACTGACACTCTTTCCCTCTAAATTAAAATGAGCAGCACCCTTTGCTGTGGCATCTGAAAAAAAGAATTAGAGTGGGAAAGAATAAGAATGACCTACTCTGAGAGCCAAACTACAAGTGACGCCTGACACTAGTTGGACACTTGTCAGCTTCCCTCAAGTTTTGGCGGGAAATGTAGGCAGCTTGGTGGAATGTTGGACAAGTGACAGTTGAAAAGGCCATTGGACAGCAGTCGGAGAGCCAAGCTGCAGGACCAGGATGCCACCATTTCCCATCAAAACTTGAGGGAAGCTGACAAGTGTCCAACTAGTGTTAGGCATCACTTGTAGTTTGGCTCAGAGAGAAGCTTACCATCAGCTATTGTTTCAGCCCTGAGTCACAGTCCTGATTGCCTTCTGGTTGAAAAGAGGCAAGGTCAGTGCAACGATGTATGCAGAGACAGCCTTATCTAAAGACGGGCAATTCCATCATTCCATCACAGGGTGAAGATTCAACTAGTGGATTTGCAATGAGTGCTTAGACAGAGCAGAAGTAATTGCTTCCAATGTAGGCTGAGTGCAAAGAAACCAGACGGTAACTCATGCAGATATGCAACAGGCAACCTCTCCTTCCCATCCCTCTGCTGTCAGTCCTCTGATCTGTGTGGGGTGGCTGCTGACACTTTTCCTGGGGCTCACCCAGTCTTTTTAGAAAGTGGGAGAGGCCAGCTGGGGTACTTGCTCCTCAGGGCTTTGGGCTGGCCACTGGAGATCTGATTGGCTGTGCAGATTAAAATAATCAGCAGTTGCCACCGCAGTGTTGGATTTATTCTCTCTCACTCCTCTTCTCCAATACATTGTGCAAAATAGAGTTGCCAACCTCCCCTTACTTTGAAACTGGAGGATGGTGGGTGGCAGGTGGCAGGCCCTCATCCATGTATGTCACATACATGTGCTCTGAAAGCCACCCATGACATCATTTCCAGTTGAAAACGGAAGTGACGGTGTCTCTTTGTGGCCAAATTGGCGCCAAACACAGTGGTTTTGCTGTGCCTGGAGCTGATTTGGTCTCCAGAAGATGCTGTTGCTTCTGGTTGTAACCAGAAGTGATGTCACTGGAGGGCCCCCGGAGTGGGTGTGCATATCATTTCAATATGTGCTCTGGGAACCCCTGCCTGCTTCCCCCTTCTCAGCTTCCCACAGCCAGGTGAGAGGAGCCAGGGAAGCGAAAGGTGGGGGTGAGGGACCCCAATTCAGAATTCCAAAGGTGCTCAGAGGCTCAAAAAGTCGGAGACCCCCAGCAGTGTAGTGTGGGTTTGGAGTGCCCAGGGCAATTCCTGGGCACGCACTCCCGGGACTGCACAATGACATCACTGGAAGCGACATCATCACGCAGGGCGCGGGAGCGTTCCCGCGATTTGGGCGGCTCGCCTCCCCGCCTCCATCAGGCAGCCCTCCACAGCAGCTGCCCGCACTGCTCAGCACGCTCCTCGGCTGCAAAACAGTCAGCTCAGCGCCCAGTGAGCCAGCTGCCCCGTTGGAGCAGTAGGCAGCCAGGGCACTGCAGGTGGCCTCTCGTGGAGTGCAGGCTGCCCTCAGCACAGCACCCCACAACGCCCCCCAAAATTATGCATCTGGGGCAACTGCCCCTCTTCCCCCCCACACACTATGCCGCTGGGGACCCCCAACCTATCTAATGTATTTGTTCCTTTGCACTCAAAGGCCCCTTCACTTCTTTAATTAACTTCTTACAGCGCCCTTGCTGTGTTCTCATGACACCACTGGAGAATGACTAAGCTGGAGGAGGAATTGAGACTTTGGTGTCTGTGGCAGCAGAGAAACTGTATTAATTTTGAATGGTGTTAAGCTAGAAAGTGCATAGATACTGGGTTATGTTATGTCCTACGGCTGCCTCCCCCTTGGAACAGATCTTTGTCTGCCTTCGCTTTCCCTCAACAGCCTTCTATGATACACAAAAAAAGTGAAGACAATGATCAGGGATCCTTGCAGATGAAAAGCTATGCAGGTGAAGGAGAATCAATAGGGTTTCCAACACCCAAGCAGGGCTGCGAGATCTCCCGGAATTACAAGCGATCTCCAGATGACAGGAATCAGCTCCCCTGGAGGAGATGACTGCTTCGGAGGGTGGACTCTGTGGCATGATATCCTGCTGCACTCTTCCAAACTCTGCTAGGCTCCACCCCAAAATCTCCAGGTAGTTCTCACCCCAGAGTTGGCAACCTTAAGAACTGGGGATTACCCTTACTCATTATTCCATCAACAGACTATCCTAATTTATTTTTGCTTAAGTATCTCTCTGTACACATTTTTTATTTTTGAAAGTTTAAATTTTACATTCAGTTTTTGACATCACGATGGCTTGTCTGTGTTTTATAGGGGAAAAAACGAAAGAAGTTTTTAAACGATTTTTTCCCCACTAAAGTGTTTAATGTATATATATATATTATTTTGACAAAATGTTGCCACCACAAAATGCCTTGAGAACTATATAGCATTTCTCCGGACGGTGCTGGAAAAGTGTTGCCGCTTCGTTTGAACTAAACTGTGCACAATTTGGTTGTGTTTCAGTGTGGCGGAGCCTAAACACTTTTCAATGTAGACAAGGGCTGAACTGTCTCCACTGTGTTTTTGCTCCCCCTTGACGTCCAATTCTATAGGCATGAAATGATAAAAGTCTCTTTACAATCTCTTCTACAAGTTCCTCTGTGGGTTTTGGTATGTTGTCCGGCGTGGAATGCAATCAGCATCTGCTGATTTCTGTCCTTTCCCTATCCTATGCAAACATGCAGGAACGATGTTTTATTTGTATGACCGAAATGAGACTGGTGGCAACTGATCATCCATCATCTTCCTGTCATATTTTTATATGTTGTCTATCCAATCCCCTGGATGGCTTGGGAAGCGTAAAGCAAAACTTAAGAGTTAAGTTATTGACCAGCTGCTCAAGTGTCCAGCTGAAGCGGTCATTGTGCTCTTTCTCTCGTGAATCTTACGGCAGTTGCTCGGTAGAAGCCAAGCATAACATACACTGCATGTCCCAGGAAGACTGAAGCCCAAGTACCATGTCTAAATCCTCTAACAGGCATTTTACTACAGATATATATATTCAGCAGCACTCTGTGATGAAGAAACAAGGGATCCGTTAAAATTTTTGCAAAACAGTCATAAATCTTGCTGGATGTTATGCTCTCACTAAAGAAGTCTGCTGCATTGCATAGCATAAAGGCCAAGATACATTTGCCAAATCTTTTGTTTTTTTAAGGGACAGCATATGTTGTTCAAACATTCAGGTGTCTTAAAGGAACAGTATTTTCATTAAGCGACTTCCTCCTTTCTGCCTCCAAATCTGACCCAAAAGTCCCCAACCATTTGTGACCCGCCAAATTGAAAGCACCTTCTAGCCACATACCGATTAGAGGGTTGAGATGGCTCTGAGTTTTGCTGCTTGCTACAATCTGTAAAAAAAGGGTGCTGGTGTAGCTGGACATTTATTTATTTAGGAAATGTATATGCCACGTTTCCAAAGTCCTGCTAGAGGCAGCTTACAAGTAAAAATTATACAGGGCTGCTAAGCTCCTGCTCAAGGTAGGGGATACACTCCATGGCCACCCGTTGTCCCATGCTGCTTGGAGCAGCAGTAGAGGGAGAATAAAAAAAAATCACTGGCATCCGCACCATGATGATGTCAATTAGATGATGTCACTTCTTGGGAAGCCCTGGAAGCAATGGAAGTAGCTCTAGGAATCACCATAAATTCTATGGTTTTACCATTACATTTACACTGTAGTAAAACCATATAGTTCAGCAATCCCTAGAGCTGCCACTACCATTTCCAGGTTTTCCCCAGAAGTGACATCATCACATATGCAAAGTCCCCCGCCCACCATGTCTCCATCCCTCCCTCCTAAACTGGCCTGAGATTCATGAGTCTATAGACTTCAAGAAATTAATTATGAAGATTAATGCAAACAGCACTGCTTGAAGAGCTAGGAGGGTTTACTCTTCCCTTTAGATGGGGATTTCACCAAGTTTTACAATCCTGGTGTATTTGTTTAGTATAACTGTTCCAAAATATAGACAAGCAATTATGCTCACAAGTAGACATGGGCACGAACCAAAAAAAAATTAATGAATCCGCAGTTCGTGGTTCAGTGCCGATGACAATCACGAACTGCAATGGACATTTCCCATTGCCTAACCAGTTTGCGGTTCGTGGTGCTCAGAATGGCTCCCGTTGCACTTAGAGAGCCCATATTCACAGGGAGTGTGTAGAAGGCTGTCCTCCAGCCAGCACCCAAGTTTGGTCAAGATTGTAATAGGGATCTTGGAGTTATACCCTCTCTAATTCGAGACCCCCAGGAAACTCCCACAAAAATCCAAGCTCAATTATACTCTCTCTGTTTCTCCCCAAAGGCTAGCAAGTAGCAAGCAACAGCTCTCACACTCCACTGCTCACTGAAAGTGAAGGCCAGCCTAGGAGCGCAGTGCTTTTTATAAGCTGAGGTCCCATAGAGCAAAGCAGGAGGTCTGTGTTTGGCCGTCAGAGCTGCCTATCAGAGTTTGCAAGGATGAGATTGGAGTGCCCATGGCTACAGAACACCCCCTCCCTCCCCGGGTGTCTTCTCTCAACTTGTAACCACTTTGCAGCTCCATGGTTGGAAGGAAGACCTGCCGATCAAGGTAAGCTGGGCTTCGATTCAGGTTTCCAGGGTGACAGAATTTCCAGGGGAATTGATTGATGGCACCTGACAGTCTGGCTTCCCGAACCGCGGCCAAACGTACTGAACCAGGCTTCTTCCGAACGCTGGTTTGTTTGCCGTGGACAATCACGAATTGCTGGATCGCAATCGCGTGATAGCCAATTTCGTGGGTTTTTGAAGTTCGTAATGCTGTTCGTGCCCATGTCTACTCACAAGATTAAAAGCATGACCCTCTGCAGTTTCTGAAGGATGCATACTGGGCATCCCTTTCTCAAACAGATGTTGTGGATGTGGCTCTGGTGCTATTGAATCTTTAAGTCATGTTCTATTTGAATGTCCTTGGTACAGCAAGGCGAGGCAGAAGTGGATTGAACCCTGGATATTACAAAAGACAGAGGCTACAGCAGATATTTTACTTCCTAAATTATTAGCAGATCCAAGAGTGGAAAATTTACTTATTTTAGCTATTTTTTTAGTTCAGGCCATGAGAATCCAGGTAACTCATGAGAAGTAAGATTTCTGTTGCTTATATTTTGATCTTCTCTAGCCTGGATTCTTCCTTTCTTTCTCATATTCTCGGTTACGTTTGATAAATGCTACTTAAGACCTATAGATCAGAGGAGTGAAGGAAGGAAGGAAATACATAAACACACACCATGTTGCTTTCTACCAATTCAGGTCTTTTGTCTATCAAAGTCATCTTTATCACTGCTGCCTGTCAGTGGTTCTCCGGGAGCTCATGTAGAGATCTTCTGTATTACCTACTTTAAAAACAAAAAAAAGGGAGATGCCAGGTATTGAACCAGTGTCCTTCTGCATGCAGAGAAGATGCATTTAAAGCACTGAGCCAAAGTCCTGCCACCAAATCTGAGCACACTGTGAGCCATTTGTATTTTGATTGCACCAAAGTTGTTACCTGTCTGCTTACATCTACCTCCTTTTTAGGCTGCTTACCTGCCTCTTGCTTGCCAGGAAACCCGTCTACAACTGTTCAGCATCAGTCTCTCTCTCTCTCTCTAAATATACTGTTTCCTGTCGTTTCCTTGTCAAGGATACTCCCCATATTTCCCACAGTGGAGGATCCAGAGAGGCACAGAGGTCTTAAACTGGGGGTTTGGTGGCCCACTGTTTCTCTCTGAAGCTTGCTAGGAGAGGGAGCTACTGGCATGTTCTTCCCTGCCCTGGGGTGCCAAAACACAAACAGATAAAGAAGGCATTGCAACTCATTCAGCAGATTTCAGGAGACACAAGGAGCTGATGGGGTTTCACAGATTCCGGACTGGCTCTTTTGGATGGAAAACTCCATTGCTTGTACCTGCTTCTCTGCTTCATTGCTCATCTGCTTGCCCAGCTCATCCGCTGCACAGCCTACATGTCTGCTGGCCTTGTCAATGCTCAACTTGCTTTGCCTCCTTTGGTAGATCTATTGGGTGATGATGACATAGCAGCATCTTCACCAAGGCCCTTATCACATAGCTTTTGTAAACCACTTTGGCTGCCAGTTGCTAACAGGTTTTGGGTTTTTTTAAAAACTTTTCACATGAAGTCACTTGTGTCCCATTTGCAATGCAGGGTTGAGACAGTTTTGTTGACAGCCCCTCCTATGTTCAAGGGCTCTGTATACTTCTGATTTGCTGTAGTTCACGGTTTGAAATGTTTATGGTGCTTCTGCCAGCACTGCCTTTCTGCATTAATGACATAAATAAAATATTCTCTCCTCACCCTATAGTGATTTTTGCTATAGTGCTATAGTGCTACAGCGGTGAATATTGGTAGTGGACGTATTTTATGATATTTCTGTATTAATGCACTGATGCTATAGTTAAACTTTGTGGGGAAAATGCAAAGTGCCTCCAGAAAAAGTGGAGCTGTTTGAAATGGACACAATGATTCACATATGCTATAATAATAACAATAGTAATACTAACAACTACACTTATATACTGCTCTTCAAGACAGATTAGTGCCTCACCCAAAACAGTGAACAAGTTAGTGTTATTATTATCCCCACAATCTGTCTAATAAACACAGTTGTTATTATTAACAACAACAACAACAACAATAATAATACAGCTGGGGAACTGGGGCTGAGAGGAGTGGCTTACCCAAGGCCACCTACTGAGCTCATGGCAGTAGTGGGATTCGAACCAATAGAGTGCTGATTCGCAGCTGAACTGCTTACCCAGTGTGCTACATATGGTTAGTAAATGGATATAGTGCTGTTTGAAACCACTGTCCTCATATTGCCATACACAGTAGAGGCAGCAGTGGATACACACTGGGTTAAAACAGGAGTGTGAAAGGGCCCCAAGTCCTGCTATCAAGAGTGGCTTTCAGGCTGGAAACTGGGCCTTGTAGACGGACATTGTGGAGAAAGGAACTACAGAGAATCAGTAACGTTTGTCATCTGCAGTTTGTTTAAGCAAATAACTGCTCAATGTCTTTAGAAACCCAAAGTATTTCAACTGCTAAAGTTACTAAAACAGGAATATAAGTTTAAAAACATGTATCATTTGCATTTAAAAAAAGAAAACTTAGGGGCAAGATCTAGGCTTTGTATTTTTTATTATTATTATTTATTGTAATCCAAACTTTGTGGTGGTAGAAACATACAAATGTCAGGATTCTGCTCTGTGTACTGTTTCTGGTTTTTGTCATCCTAGTCGTATTACATTGCTTATTAGAGCCAGTTTGGTGTAGTGGTTAAGAGTGCGGGACTCTAATCTGGAGAACCGGGTTTGACTCCCCACTCCTCCACCTGAAGCCAGCTGGGTGACCTTGGGTCAGTCACAGCTTCTAGGAGCTCTCTCAGCCCCACCCACCTCACAGGGTGTTTTGTTGTGGGGATAATAATAGCATACTTTGTAAACCGCTCTGAGTGGGTGTTAAGTTATCCTGAAGGGTGGTATATAAATCGAATGTTATTATTAGCTCTCTCATGCTGTTTGATTACATTGTTTTACACCATGTAATCCACCTTGAGTCTTAGTGAGAAAAACAAAATATAAAATAAGAAGGTAAGAATGTAAGTAAGAGGTGAGCTTGGATAAAACAGATTTTTTTAGTTCTCCAATGTTGCCAGTAGATAGAAGTGCATTTATATACATGGGATATCAACACAGTAAGTGTCATGGGCCAGCCAGGGCACAGCAGTGTTGAGGGCTCCTCAGGAGAAGAGGAGCCCTGGGTGGCGTCTCCTGAACCAGGAACCAGCAAGCAAACTGATGTGCTGCAGGCTCCTCAGGACCAACTGCCACCAGCTGAGGCACAGCCGCTGACATCCTCCAGCCCTGAGGTAACAGGTGGATCCCAGTTGGTCATCCCTAGCCCTCCAGCATTGCCCACACCCTTGGAAATGAAGGCAAAGCACATGCCTGTAGGAGAGAGGGCAAAGCGCATGCCTCCTGGCCAGATGCCAGCTGCTGGCTGATAGCAATGAGGAGTAGCCCCAGGATCACACCCAAGCAGCTGGCTACAAGCCCAGCCCTCTGATGCCTGGCTACGAAATCTAGCCAAGCAAGATCTATAAAACCTAGTCAAAAGAGAGGTGTGAAAGCAACAAGTCGTCATTCCGTGACTCTTGCATTGCAGCCTGCCTTGGTCCTGTGCCCTGACTCTACTTTCATCTAGTCCTTGAACTTGCTGGTAATTGATCTTTGGACCTCCTCACTCTGCATTTTGGACTGCCCTTTGGGTAAGATTCCCACTGGCTTTTGGACTCCGTGCTTTGACCTAGGACTGGACCTTGGCTACGCTACTGGAACTAGCCCCTTGCCTGAGCCCTTCACACTCTGGGAACGTGGCCTACACTGCCCTGGTCTGGCCCCTGACAGTAAGTATATTACTTAATTTAGTATGTAGTATTTCATAACTAGATGGGCACGAACTGGGGAAATGATGGTTTGTTGTAGTTTATGGTTTGTTGCATTTCACGAACCATGAACCAACATGAAATTGCCCAGTTTGTGAACCAGTTCATTTAGTTCGTGACTACGTCACTTCCAGGGCAGCAGAAGGTCTGCAGAAACCCCATCCCCACCCTTGCCTAGGAAACTGATTGATCGGTGTCAGGCTTTCTGCAGTGATGAACCAAAAGACAAACCAAACAAATGGCCTAAAAATCATAGAGGTTCATTGGAGTTTGTCAGACGAACCACTGGTTCGTGAACCAAAAAAACGGCCCAATTCGTGATGAACTTTGGTTTGTATTTCGGTTCGTGCCCATCTCTATTCATAATCATGAATGCCAGTTCATTAGAGAGGCAATCATGCTTGCTTTTTGACTTGGGAAGCCGCTGCCTTGAAAGTCAAAGGTGAAAGGTAGGATGGGCACAACATCGTTCACCCACTAAGCTTAGGCCATATAAACTAGTCTGTTGGGTGCTTCAGCCTGTTGGGGCGCTGGGACAGTTTGCCCCCCCCCCCGTGTGATTTGCAGAACTTCTCATCACCTTATCTGCAAAGGAGGATGGCTCAATGGGGGACAACATGATGAAGCATCCAATTGCAAAAATGAGCCCGTAGCCAGAGAAAGACGAATGAGTGAGTCTCTTGGATCCTAGACTACAGTACAGTATTAGTCCAACACTGTAATGGGGCAGGGTTATTTTCTTAACCTCTCATTCATCAGCTCATTCTTTTCACTGAAAGGGACGATCTCATGCATTTGCGGGGAGAGAATGAAACAAGCAAAATAGGGCTTTGTGATTTTAAGGGGAGAAAGCATCAATATCCATGGCGGGCAGACTGAAGATACATGAAGTGGTTGAAAGAACACATTCCATCAGGCCTGAGATGCTAGTTGGAATAGAGTGAAGGCCGGGGTGGGGAGCGGGGATGCTACAGCCAGATTTCGTGTAGAGCAAGCAGTACAATCTTGGGGCAAAGCCGACCAGAGACCAGACTCCAAGCCCAGGGATGACTAGCAGGGGTAAGAGGTGCTCCTGTTTCCTGCTACCCCTTTCCCTTCTCCAGCTTCAGTTCTAGTACATTAAGATCTTAATGCAGGGCCCTTGAAGCCTGCAGATGACCCCAGGGCCCCACAAAGCAAAGAGGTCCCCAGCATATTGATCTCTATTGCTTAAACTTGGTAGACAAATAAAAGTTATGCCTCGAGGTCTGCAACAGAAAAATTGTGATTTTAATTCCTTACGGGGATATTGAGGAGGGCATTGGAATGAAATCCTGCCCTCAAGTCATAGTTGATTTATGGCAACCTCTGGTGGGGTTTTCACGACAAGAGACTATCAGAGATGGTTTGCCATTGCCTGCCTCTGCAACTCTCATCTTTGTTGGAGGTTTCCCATCCGATTATTAACCAAGGTTGACTCTGCTTAGCTTCTGTGATCAGATTCTCCTGGGCTATCCAGGTCAGGGCATACTTACCATTATCATGAAATAATAATTGGGAGTACTGTTGCCATATTTGAAAGTCTGTCATTCTTGGAAATATCAGAACACTCCTCCTCAGATTCAGTGAGAAGAATAAGCTCGCAGAATTAAGACAGGTGGGAAGGAGAGGAAGGAAGGACCTCCTGGTGATTGGTAGCATGTGGGTCCTTCAGCATTTAAAGGGCTGTTATTTCATATAGGGTAGACTTTGCCTTGGAACTCCAGAAGCCAGGTTTGCCCCATAAGTAATAACCCTTTGGAAATTTAAAGGGTCCATGCCCTGCCAACCAGCTAGGGGCATCCTAAAGAGAGGCATGGAGACCTGGGCTTTGGATTCCAGTCTTGCAACCCCTGGAGTGTACCCAGGAGGCCCGTTCCTGTGCCTTTCCACCCTGTTGGCCAGGTAAGTGGTGGCAGGAGGCAGAAGGTGAAAGTTAGGGGTCCCTCACCCCCACCAGGGGAATGGGATCCCTATTTAGATCCATTATTAAGAGTGCTGTTTAGATATGACAACCTTGCTTGTCTACATGTGCACACTAGCTGCAAAGGGGGCTGTCTCTGACTCAAACCAACAAGAGGAGAAAGCTCCACCAGAGACTAGACAGTTAAAGGTTGAGGCTCCAGACCGTTAGCCCCCAACCATTCATGGCATATGAATGACTGTATGAAATAATGGAGATGATAAATTGTTGAAATATATGACCCGTGAAGAAGAACCCCGAAATGGATAGAAAGAATAGCTAGCAGGCCCGTTGGCCACCATTGCTTCTTGTACTACCGTCTGCACACTACGTGGAATTCTCCGTCGTTGGGTCTTCATGTCTGAAATAGAAATACAGAACTGATTTCTTATTTGGACTATAAGAATTCTTACTTCCATAATTTACCAGTCTGTCAGCATCTGAGCAACGTACCCTGTTGAAAAATAGGATTAAGCATCGTCTGTTGATAATGAAATATTGTTTGTATACAACTTTGTGAAAGAATATGTTCAAGCATGGCTTGTTGATATTGGCTGTTGAAAAAAGAAAAAGGCAGGGCTTTTTTTCAGCGGGAACATGGTGGAACGGAGTTCTGGTACCTCATGAAAATGGTCACATGGCTGGTGGCCCCGCCCCCTGATCTCCAGACAGAGGGGAGTTTAGATTGCCCTCCGTGCCGCTGGAGCGGCGCAGAGGGCAATCTCAACTCCCCTCTGTCTGGAGGTTAGGGGGCGGGGCCACTGGCCATGTGACCATTTTCACCAAGGGCGATTTAAACTTTAAAAAACTCCCCCCTTGTTCCAGCTGACCCAAAGTGACGTCATTGTGCAGTCCTGAGTTCCACCACTGAGTTCCACCACTTCTTTTCCCAGAAAAAAAGCCCTGGAAAAAGAATATATAGAAATTTGCACCAGTTTTGTAATATGCACTTATAGCACTTGCACTTTTATATATATATATATAAATGTTTGCGAAAAAATTGAGTTTAACTGTCTAGACTCTGGTGGAGGTTTCTCCCCTCATTGGTTTTACATATGCACACTAGCAGCAGGTCCTACAAAACATCAAAATGGTAGCTTTGCAACTTGCTAAAGGTCCTCCTGACCCCAGCTGATGACTGCTGACCTAGTGAGTTCATAACTGAGAGATGAATTATACGAGGAGGAACATATGAAGGGAGTCGCACAGTTAACCAGGAAGCTGAGTTTTAAAAGCAATTGGAAGGCTTTGTCAATTTCCCCTCTCCACAGAGCCATTGAGGTTGCTGCTCAGAGATTTTGTTAATTTCCTCTTTGCCTCCCAAAGGCTCTGTCAGTTTCACCTCCCCTTCTAAGAGGTGAAGAGTAAATTAACAAACCTTCTAAGCAGAGATCTCCCTGAGGGGAAATTGACAAAGCCTTTCAATCGCTTTTAAAACTGAGCTTCCTGGCTAACATTTGCAATTCCCTTCATGTGCTCCTCCTCGTGTAATTCATCTCTTGTAGCTTAGCTCTGAGGTAAGAGTCAACATGGGAATGTCCTGTGACTCTTCGGTGCTGTACGCTCGAAAGAGAACATACCCACCCAGGCTTATTCTTTGGGGCTTTCTCTTATGAAAGTTTTCTATGGATTGCATTCTGGATCTCCTGTTAAATCACATTTCAAAAATTAACAAATGCATACACGTGATTTTTTTTCAAAGCTAGGAACAGCAGTGGTAATGCAGCTCCGCTAGTCCTTCCTAAAAAGTTTTCTCTAATCTCCACCAACCTTTAGTCTGTTCTCTCCACAGTTTCTCTCCATTCATAAAAACAGCAAATGAAGATCCTTGTTTATATATATTTTTTAAAAATAAGAGTAAAATCTGGGTTATTAGGGCTCATTTGGATTTTTCATGCAGCCATATTGCATCTCACCATTAGATGACATCATGAAAGACATATTATATTCTTTTGCCCATGGTTAGAAATTATGTCTGCTTAATCAATTCCATTATGCATTCAGCCATCCATGACACATCAAAGACTATGATATTTTGCAAAAAAAGGAAAGAGAAAGAGAACAGAGAAAGAGAGCGAGAGAACAACTTGCTTAAAATGATTTCCCTTCAGATCAAGATGCAGAGCACAAAATATTAATCATTTTAAATAAATATCAAGACTCCCCAAATAATATGAATAATTGGCAGAGCCCAGAGCTCGTTGCCCAGTTCCCAACAGCTGGTTCGACGGGCGCGCGGCACCTTCTCAGCAGCCTGGGAGATAATGACTTGGGCATCTGCCGACGGAGTGCTCTCCACTGCCCACAGAATTTACAACTCACAAGTGGGATACGAAAGCTCCGACAGAACTTTTTTATGCAAGGTCTTTGAAATTTATTAATGTAATGCAAACACGAGCCTTCCAACCCATTAAATTGTTGATGTTATGCGAATCCACTCTGGAATTGCAGATCCTCATTAACATTATTTGCATGTTAATCTGCATCTTTTTAATTAGTGATATTATTTATGCACATAATTTTCGCCTACTGGTGCCAAGGCTGAAGCGCATTAATTAATCTACTGAGATGCCAAACTGTTTATTTTTCTCCCATACTTTTATTTGTTTACATGGTATTTTGGATTCAGGGAGAAATAAAAAAAATAAATAAAAAAGAGCCCGAAGAATAAAAGCAGAAAGACAAGATTAACTAAAAGCTCTTTTTGTTTTCATAATTTAAATTGTAATATTAGCCAAATGTTGTGTTTCTTCCCTCTGAGATCGGTTATTCAGTTACATTACCTTGATGTATTATTAAAATTTATAATGGACTCTGGAGGCTTTTTTTTAGTTCTCTCCTTCATTTACAGAATACACTCAATGTTATTTTAATCTTCCTACAACGCTGCCATGCATAGGCAATGATTACTTTTCCCTTGCGTCCCTCCAGTGCTGCTCCACTTTGCACAACTGATAAACATTTAAATAAGCCTTTTCAAAAAAAAAAAAAGAATAAAAAAGAATGGCACGCTAAAATTATTAACCCATTAATGGAGTGCGGCATTGCTTGGCAATTCCTTTTCTCTCTAACTAGGTCAATTTGGAGCATTTGTTTTGATCTGTGTCAAATTGGTTCGGTCTCCAGCGCACAAGAAAGGAACCACCAGGATTCGTTGCTGAAATATTCGCTTCCTACTTCTCACTCACTAGAAGGGTGAATAGGTCCATGGTAGCCTTTGAAGGCTCTGTTTCCATGTGAGGGTTATATGCTGGAGAATTGGGGAGAAGATATGGAGATCGTTTTCAGAGCACTCAACCCCGTTTGGGAGCTCCTTCAGTTTCCCCACTGCAGACACATATTTTTCTCTTCCATGTGAAGTCTGAGAAACCAGGGCCAAGTTTACACTACTTGCCTACTCCTGGAACATTGCAAAACATCATGCAAAAAATGCAGAAGATAGCATCTTCTCACGAGAGTTTTGCGCAACATTGCAAGAAGATGCTATCTTCCACGTTTTTTGCACGATGTTTCGCAATGTTCTGGGAGCAGGCAAGTAGTGTGAGAAGGGCCCTGGGCCATTTTCATATGTCTTCTCCCCCTCCCAAAAAATAGTGCAAAACTTACGGAATGACGTGCCTTCATGGTGCGATTTCCCGACATGACTTTGCTTCGTGGCGCAATGACCTCAGAAAACGGGCCACGAAGCGAATTCATGATGGAAAATCGTGCTATGAAGGCACACTGTTCTGTAAGTTTTGCACCATTTTTTGGGAGGGGGGGGACGTGTGGAAATGGCCCAGTTCTACAAGCATGTGGCATCATTCAGGTTGAACCAGGTAAAAGGCACCAGTGTCGATTGGCTAGCTCCAGTACCAGCACTAATTTATCTCCCCCTGTCCCAGGCCAGTTTTACATCAGTCCATAAAAAAAGTTTGGTTCTTTTAATGAGGTGAAGTACAAAATGGAAACAAATGTATGTGCACTTTACCATCCCCCAAACTTGTGTAGATTATGGCATATTTTAACAAGTGTGCGTGTGAGTGAGTGTTTGAGAGAGAGAGAGAGAGAGAGAGAGGAGGGAAATATACAAGGATTTTATTTTATTTATACTCTGCCTTTCTTATTGAGACTCAAAGTGGATTACATAGTATAAAACAATGTAATTAAGTACCATAAGACAACTAATAAGTAATGCAGTGAGACAAAATTAGAAACAATGCAAAAAAGCATCAGACATGATATGGCAAACAAAACAAAACATGAAATTACATAAGTAAAAAACTGTACTCAGAACCGGTTATACAAAGATACAGAGAACAAGTGTAAACAGATGATATTCAATTCATGGGACATAGTTTTGCAACACTTCTATTTGTTTGTTATATTTATCTATTAAAATATTTGTACCTTATATGCTTCTTTAAGGTTGTATTCTGCCAAGAATGCGTTGACATATTTTGGAGCCATGTGGCCGCACCATTAACTTGAAGCTGCCCCCAAATCTGAAATAACTGGTAACTACTTATCCCCGTGGCGAAGAGCCCCGTGGCACAGAGTGGTAAGCGGCAGTACTGCAGCCCAAGCTCTGCTCATGACTTGAGTTCGATCCCGGCAGAAGCTAGGTTCATGTAGCCGGCTTAAGGTTGACTCAGCCTTCCATCCTTCCGAGGTCGGTAAAATGAGTACCCAGTTTCCTGGGGGTAAAGTGTGGATGACAGGGGAAGGCAATGGCAAACCACCCCGAAACAAAAGTCTGCCAAGAAAACGTTGTGATGCATTCGGTTTCGTTTTCTCAGCCATGCCGGACGCTCCTCTCGGCTGGTCCGGGAGGAAACGACCGGGCGGCTGATCCGCAAGGATTAGCCCCCAGGACTCCCAGGGAGGGAGCCAGGGTCTGGGACGCGGCGGGAAGAACTCCCCGAAATCAATGCGGGGGGGGGGAATTGCCCATTTGTCCCTATGGAGGCCGGCAGACGTGCGCGGCGCCTCGAGTGCCGCCGGGCAACGAGAAACGGCAAGTAAAAGAAACAGGCGGAAGCCTGTAAACAAGCGAATCCCTTCTGTTCTACAAGCATTTGTGAAGGAGAGGTTGATCTGAAGAAGACTCGCTCTTCCCCTTCGTCGAGTTCCAGAATTTTGTTGGCACCCCCCCCCCCCCCAAATGGCAGCAAAGAAGCAAAGTCCCGCTCTCGGTAAGTCAATCTCGGCTACCTTGCAGAAGGGGGAGCCGCTCGAAGAGTTGGTGCGCAGGGCGGTGGTGGAAGCTATAAAACCCTTTGTTGACAAGCTGAACGAAACTGATCAAAGGGTGGGCTTAATTGAAAGCGAGGTGAAAACCATTAAGGCAGCAGCGGGGGGGGGCAGAAAAGTCTGCTCTGGAAAGTGCGTCACTTGTGAAGGCTACAAAAAAGGAGCTGAAGTTGGTGGAGAACCAGCTGATCGGGCTGCAGGTGGAACGAACGCAGACAATTTTGCGTCTCCAAAACGTGAAAGAGGAGGAAAAAGAGGATCTGTGGGAGGTGGTCTCGAAACTATTGGCGATACCCGCGAGGACGACTAAAGAAGAGGTTAAAAGCGCCATTTTGGAGGTCCGTCGGGCTTCTTCAAAATATGCAACAAAGCGACAGTTGCCTCGTGAGATCATTATTGACTTTTCATCTAAAAAGATTCGGGACACCATCCTATATAACTCATACAATGCGGATTTGGACTTTATGGGTTTGAAAGTCAAGATTTTGAAGGACGTTCCATTTCTAGTCCGGAAACGGCGTTTTAAATATAAAAAGTTTGCAGCTCTTCTGAGGGACCATGGAATAAAGTACAAATGGTTATTCCCGGAAGGAATATGGTTCAGATATAAAGATCAGGCCTATAAGATATTATCAGAAGATCAACTAAAGGATTTTGAGAATAAAAACCCAGAACTCTGCTGCACCAAGAACGAAGAAAAGGAGGAGCCGGAGGGGGGGGGGGAGGAGGAGGAGAGCACCGCAACAGCAGTTGCACAGAGAGAACTGCGTCCGGGACCTAGAAGGGGGAGGAAAGTTTAATCAGAATTTGAAATGTTTATTCTCTGTATGATTAACCACTCCATCATTATCCTATGGAGCTATTTTTGTATTATGACAGTATGAAGGGAAACATTGAAGTGTAGTGTTTAGTGTTTATAGTTCATTCCCCCCCTTTTCTTTTTCCACCCCCCTTTGTCCCTTCCCTCTCCCCTTTCCTTGTGATAGTCTTGTGTAGTGTTTTGTAGTTATGAAAAATAAAAAAAATTATAAAAAAAAAGAAAGAAAACGTTGTGATGCGACATCCCCCCCCCCCATGGGTCAGTAATGACTCGGTGCTTGCACAGGGGACTACCTTAACCTGCTACTTATCCCAACCTATTCATGGCTGACATAGAATAATACTTCCTCAGCTCTTGTCTCCAAAGGCCTTTCTTCTGTCTGAGGTACATATAACAGTATCTTCTCCATCAAGAAAAGGAGGCCCATGAGAAATTTTGACCTCAGCTCTGAGCCTGGACCAGACCAGCAACATATTTACTTTCTGTATACCACAGCGCAATTATAAAATAGGCATACAAACACAACCTTCTTCCAGAAACCACAACACGCTTCCAGCTACCAACCAGAGCAAACCACACAGTACATCATTTACAGCCAAACCCTATGAACCGGAAGGATTTATACCCAAGAATTCTTAAAACTACAAAATTGACAAAGTGAAGAAATAGATTGATAAACCAGACTAGTATCCTGGGGGTTGCTTCTGTGAAAGAGACAGAATATCACTTGCACTTACCTATAACTCCCAGCTAAAATTTTCAAAGTATCAGCGGTTTGCACAAAAAACGCGGAAGATCATGTTTTCTCGCACGAGATTTCTGCGACATCGCGCAAATCTCGAGCGAGAAAATGCGATCTTCCACTGGTTTTGCGCGATGTTTCGGGTCGTTCCGAGAGAAGGTAAGCAGTGTGAAAACGGCCCATATTGGACAGTGGCATATAATGCCATAGAATCCACCCTCCAAAGCAGCCATTTTATCCCGGGGAATTGATCTCTTATATCTGGAGATAATTTGTAATTCTGGGAAATCTTCAGTCTCCACCTGGAAGCTGGCAACTGTACCTGAGAGAAGAAACAAGTCAGTCTCTACAGAAGACAAAAAAGGTATAAATTTGACATCAGCATAGCAGAAAGCTGTAAGAAATATTTTAATTTCCCAGTGATATTCTGTCGCTGATTGCAAAGTCACCACATTTTAAGTAAAAAAAACTTTACAAGGAGATTCCAAGATGACATGAATGAACTATTTAACAGCATGTCTGATATGTATTGAACTGGCAACAGAGTCCCTTTCCAAATACAGGTATTAAATTAACATAGCATGGCTATGCTGCAATCAGCTGTTGGGATGGGTCACACTTTTCTTGTATAGTTAAGCCTCAAACTTCATGGTGACCCACTCACAAGTCAAGCCTTGGATTGGTTTATCTAGCCCTTGCTGTTCACTGTCCAACCCAAGCAGTAAACCGAGCAGCCTTGCAGTATGTGATAGCCATGACAGAAAAGTTCTGTGTCTTTTGTGGCTGCTTTTGCACCTGCACAGTAGGTGAAATCCATCTTCAGCCAGAGTTAGCAGAAGGTAACTGAATATACAAAGAGGATTTCCATAACATAGTCTCTCTAAACAAGACATCTTACACAGGGATGCTCAAGTGATTTACTTTCTGTTGGAAATTGCAATGCCTGGTGTACTGCAGCAGCCAGAAGGGAAGGAGAGCCTACCATGCAGGGGGCAGCAGGAGAACAGCATCTCTCTTGTTTCCTGGGGGTCATTTCCTTGTCTTGTCTCCTGTTGGGCTAAACAGGGCAATATCCTGCTTCTTCTCTCTCCTGCCTTATTCACTCTCTCTGCAAGATGTAGTCAGATAGCAAGGAACCTATCTCTATCCGTCTTCTTCACTATCAAGTATGTATTTCCTGAAATAAACTTTTTTGCCTCTTTAATCAGCGCAGCATAACTTCTCTGCTCTGTTTTGCACTCAGCTAACACTTTCTGTGTGATCTTATATACAAGTGTACTCTGTATCCCTAGCAATACATGTCTATCCACAATGGGAGAGCAAGTGTAAGATCTTTCACTTGATCATACTCGTGTACGAGTCTCTCTACATGAGACCTTCGACAGGTGAAGAACGCTTGTCAGGAGATGCAATGTTAGCCTGGAAGGGTAGTTTAAAAAGACAGAGATGGCAGCAGGGCAAAGGCTTTGCTATACACTGGAGCTGTGTGAAGGGCTGTGAAATGCCAGAAGGAAAACTTCAGCCCATCATAACCTCTCCAGGTCCAAGCCAGGCTCTGGAAGGCAGCTCCAGCCCATTTCCATTCCTCGCTGCCCTCTGGTTGTGATCCCACACAGGTTTAGACTGGAGGGGTGAAATTGACAGAGCCTTTGAGGAGGTGAAGATGAAATTGACAAACCCTCTGAGGAACAATCTCTGCTGGCTCCGTCTTTTTAAATTGCGCTTCTTGGCTAACATTGCATCTCCCTTGACGAACACATGCCGAGGTGTCTCATGTAGAGAGACTCTAAGATGTCTTGTGTAGAGAGACTCATAGACATATGGGCTCAGCTACTGTAGTTCCCTATAGCTTAGACCCACTGCCTTTTAATGTAAAAATAGAACAAATACTTCTCTGCATATTATTTTAGATCCTGGAGAAAAAAGAGATTGGATGAAAAGGAGTCCTGACAGCAAAGCCTCTGTTTTCTAGCCCCAGAAGAGCTGCAAGATGCCTAGGAGAATATATTGTTTGAATGCATAGAAAAGCTATCAGCAGAGTCAGGCAGAAATGAACATATTATAAGCCTTAAGCCACTATGATATTGAGAAGAATCTCCACCACCCAGGGAGTAAACAGTTCAATGCCTGGCAGAGGTTTGGTGGTTTTGAAACGGATGTTGGCAATCAAGAGTATACGGCTAGGGAAGATGATTGGCGGTCAGACAGCAGCTGAGATTCTTTATAAAATATGCACATTTATTGCATAGGGATATTGTACAAATGTCTCATTTATCTTTACAAACATGCCTGTGAAGGAATCTAGGGTTTGAGGGAGGCACCCAAGGCCACCTAGAAGTGCAGTGGCTGAGGTTGGATCACAGCACTGAGATACAATCCCTTCATTGACAACTAAATTTTCATTAGGGCCAAATTCTTAATCTATGCCTTTTTTTCCGTCTTGAATTTGCTGCCCTTATGAAAAGCGACAGGGGTGTCTCTGTTTTTTTTTGTAGGACTGGACACAAAAAGTCTCCGCTGAATGTGCAGAAGCGACTGGGTGGGATTGGTCTTGTGGAGCGCCACCGGCTTCCGTTCTCTTTAAATATATATATGTGAGGCTACTCAATGAAATTGCCAAGAGCTTTGGGGTTGGTGCCATCGATATGCAGGTGACACCCAGCTCCATATTTTATTAGCAAAGTCTGCCGATGTGGCTGTCTTGGTTCTGAAGTGGTGCTCTGGGGCTGTGGTCAGGTGGCTAAGGCAGAACAAGATGAGGCCCAGTCCAGACAAGAAAGAGGAACTGCTGGTCAGGAAGGTAGACGTGCCTTGATTGAATCCACTTCTTCTGAATGGAGTGAAGTTGGCTTTCTCAGAGCAGGTCAAGAATTTGTGGTGCTCATGGACCCTGCCTTGCTCTTTGAAAAGTAGGCTGGCCTGGAGCACTTTTAACCAGTCGCATCTGGTGCGCCAACCTCTTGCTACTTAGACTCAGCGGATCTCGTGGGCTGGCCCATGTTTCTGTAATCTTATGGATTGCTGCAACATGCTCTGTGTGGGGCTGCCCCTGAAGACAACCCTGTAACTACAACTGGTCCAGAGTGCAGCAGCCATACCACGGTCAGGGGGCAGCTGCTGGGAATAGATGGTCCCCGTCCTGAAGCAGCCACAGCTGCTGGTCGTGACTTTGAAAGCCTCTCGTGACCTCAGACTCACATATCTGAAGAATCGGCTTCTTCCATATTTCCCAGTGTGCCAACTATGATCCTCAAGCAGCCAATTATTGGCTATCCCACCACTTAGAATCATAGAATCATAGGGTTGGAAGGTACATCTAGGGTCATCTAGTCCAACCCCCTGCACAATGCAGGAAATTCACAGTTACCTCCCCCTCCCCATGCATACATCCAGTGACCCTTACTGCATGCCCTGAAGATGGCAAAACACCATCAGGATCCCTAGCCAAACTGGCCTGGGGGAAATTGCTTGCTGACCCCAAAGTGGTGATTGGCATTACCCTGGGTATATAAAAAGGGTGAGCCGTCTGGCATTGATCAGAGCCCAGGCCTTTTCCTTCATGGCGTGGTCTGTGACCTGTAGAATGGGCTCCCCGAGGAGGCAAAGAGAGCCCCTTCCTTGGAGATATTCCGGGGGTGCTGTGAAGCATGCTTTTTTGCCAGTGTTTTGGGGGGCGTGTGAGGGCAGGTATCTTTCGAGGGGGCAGATTTTATAGAATCACAGGGTTGGAAGATACCTCCAGGGTCATCTAGTCCACCCCCCTGCACAATGCAGGAAACTCACAACTTCCTCCCCTTCCCCTCACACACACCCAGTGATCCTTGCTCCATGCCCAGAAGATGGCAAAACACCATCAGGTTCCCCAGCCAAACTGGCCTGGGGAAAATTACTTCCTGACCCCAAGGTGGTGATCGGCCATACCCTGGGCATGTAAGGAGGGGCCACGAGAACTAAGTACCGATGTAGCCCTTCCTAACCTGCCCTCCCTCTCATGATCTGCCTGGGATCACAGAATCGACACCTGGGACTAATCAAACTAATCAGTAAACATTAAGTCTCAGAAATCTTCTTATATTTCAGAGTGCTCAGTGCAATAAATATCATTAATTACTTAAGACACAAAATTATCAGTTCATATACAAAAATGCATTTCCATCAAACTTAGAGATAAATATAAAGATGTTATACCAAGACCATATCCCTCCAATAGAGTCTCTCAGTCATTGAGAAAAAGTCTCTTGATAGATATAGTTAACGTTTGTTCTTCTCTTTAACACCACTGGAGACTCCCACGTAGTTCACTGTCCCATGGGTATGCAAATGTAAAAGAAGTGACGTGTCTTTAATTCCCTTTCAGGCGAAGAGCAGGAAACGAGTGGCCTGGGTCCCAGCTTCCTAACTCGAAGCCATGAGTAAAAAGGTAAGGGAACAACGTTTCTCAAACAGACAATAACTATTTCTTATTCTGTTCTTTTTGAATAGGCAGACTCCGAAGGATGGAAGAAGGACCCCGAAGGGCTCCCAGCCCTACAAGCCGCCGGCTAGATCATTCAGCTTGTGTCATACCATATAAACTTCCTCAGGGGCCAGCCTCGCCTCCACCCGTATAAAAAACTTTCACAATCAATCTGCTATAATTCTCGTGTGCTAATCATTTGACGCACCTCCAGGACCTTCTGGGGAAATGGAAAACAACTCCATGCTGTCCTCTATATGACATCCCTTCAAGTGCTTGAAGATGGTTATCATATCACCTCTTAGGCGTCTCCTCTCCAGGCTAAATATACCGAGCTCCTTCAACATTTCCTCATAGGACTTGGTCTCCAGACCCCTCATCTTTGTTATCTAGGTTTTTAATTTGGAATTTTTAAAATCTTTTTGTAAGTGGCCTTGAACTCTATGTAAAAATGAGGTATAAATGTTTTAAATAAATAAACAAATAGTTGTGCCCGAGATACTCAGTTCTGTCTGTGTTTTGAGTTCCTGTGGGACATAAGGGGGAAATGATGACAGAACCTTTTGGGGGAAGAGGAGGCTTATAGTTTAGAAGTCTTTGCATGTGTGAATTTAACGTGGGAGAAAACTAAGATGTCTTATGACAGATATGACTGGGGTTTTGCTGGGGGGCCAAAGTGAACACCCAGGTCACCTGTTGCCTATCCCCAATGTAGACCAGAAACTCATAATCAATGCTATTTAGTGATGTACGAAACCATCAACCTCAGCTCTCCTAAAAAATTATTTTCAGACCTTTCTATGGAATACTGAAACAAGCTTTTCATGTGAATGAACAGCAATTTACATTGTTTGTTTTTTTATGATGCTTAGGGTGGATCTTGGTAGTGCGGGGCGGGGGGGGCAGAGGGAGTCTGTCTGGTGGGCAACGGCATCTCTTGGTGGCCCTGCCTCAAGAAGATCATTTCCTTCGGGGGAATACAGGATTTGTTGTTTCTCTTTCTTCTGAATTTTATCAGGAGACAGAGCGGACGATTCCATTATCCCTGGCAGAAATGACTGCCTGGAATGATAGGATTATAGTTTTTTTTCCCCCTCCTGATTCCATCACAAAAATCCTCTCCCGACGCCATTGAGAATTCACCCTTCTCCAAACCTGCTTGAATATATTGTTAAGTTTGCTAACGATCGCTTTCTCCTTTATGCCTCCCAGGTTATTAGTGCCAATTGAAATCCTGACAAGTGGCACTGCAGCTAGCCAACCTGCCCTCGTTCGATGGCACACGCCAGTATTTGTTGAGCTCATAAACAGCTGTTCCACGTACTGAAGGGCAAAATTCAAACGGCAGCTATTCAAGATGGCTAATAGAGCAACCGTATTTGTGAATGTTCTGAATAAGTGGGAAATCTTTATTTATTTCAAAAATATGGACAGCTAGTGTTACTTCAAAATGTCTTTGCAATTGTGGAGTCCCCACTGAACAGACTTTATTGGTCTGACTGTTGAATGTGAATGGGTTGAATCCTGAAAATCCATTCTGCTCAAGAGGGTTGCCAGCTCCAAGATGGGAAATTCCTGGAGATCTAGGGGGTGAAACCTGGAGAAAGTGGGGTTTGGAGAGGGAAAGGACCTTGGCATGGCATTATTCCATAGAGTCCACCCCCCAAAGTAGCCATTTTCTCCAGGTGAACTGATCTCTGTGGCCTGGAGACCAGTTGTAATTCCGGGAGATCTCCAGCCACTACCTGGAGGCTGGTAACCCTACTGCTTAATGACGTGGACCCTGCAGATGCCTTCCACTAGCAGAAGCACTTTCCTCTGAGGGGAGGAGTCTTCCCAAGGCGAAATTTAAATCCAGTAGCACCCTGAAGACCAACAAAAATTTCCAGGGTATAAGCTTTCATAAGTCAAAAGTTCACTTTGTCAGATACTGGCTGTTTCCACACAACCCGTCGTTCCCACCCTTTTCCTGCTTTAGTTGTGTGTTTTGCTGAGTCACTGCGACAACTCGTCCTCCACACACACTCCCCACAAGCGTTTACCTCAGGACAGCCTCCAAACAGTCCCTAACAAAAACAGTTTTGGAGGGGAGATCGGGAACTTTTGTCATCGTAGCCTGAAATCGCTCGCCTCCCTTTCAGTATTTTTTTTTTTTTTAACTGGGCACATGCGCGATTTCATTCAGCTCATTTTGCAAGGAGGCTTCCACAGCTGAACTGAAAGGGAAAGAGCTTTGGGCAAGAAACTGGGCAGAGATAGAGAGGATTCTTCAGAGCACTTTTAACGTTCATACGGCAAAGTACAAAAAAAAAGCCGCTCTGTCAAGCGGCAGCAGAAGGAAACACTAGAGAAACTGTGTTCCCAGTAAACATGTGCAAAAGGTGGGAACGAAACAGTATGCATACATTTTGCGAATGTAAAGGTGAGGAAGCCTGGGGGGGAAGCCACCAGAGTTCTGTGGGTGGGCTGTTCCTCTAAGGACTTGTGGAAATGACCACTACCAGTTTTTCAAGGCAAGATCCCTGAAAAGCATTTTCCTTCCAGTGAAGGAAAGCCTTTTTTACTAGCAGAATGAATCTTTGTGATCCAATCCAATGCAACCAAGTTCCACTGGTAGGATTGCCTATTCTGGGCTCGATATTCCAGAAGATTTAGGAATAGCACCTGTGGAGAGGAAGGATAATAACACAAAAGCTTCCTTCCTCAAAGCAGCCATTTTCTCCGGCAGCCATTTTCTTGCATCTGAAGAAGAGAACTATGATTCTCGAAAGCTTATGCTACAGTAAAGTTGGTTAGTCTTAAAGGTGCTACTGGAGTCTTTTCTGTTTTGCTACTACAAACTAACATGGCTAACTCCTCTGGATCTATTTTCTCCAGGGGAACTCATCTCAGTAATAATCAGTTGTAACTCTACCAAGGCAGCTCACAATATAAAACATGATGCAAACATGAAGCATTACGAAAGTGATACAAACCCAGCATTCGAAAACACACCCAGGCTTAAAAAGGTAATAAACCATTGTTTAATGAATAAACAAAGCCATTAATTAAAGCCTGGGTCAACAGAAAGCTTTCAACCTAGCACCTAAAAGGAAGCAGGGTAGGTGCTGGGTGAGCCTCAACGAGAAGGGAATTCCACAGGGAGGTGCCACCACCAACAAGCCTCTGACTGTGGTTGTCATCCACTTCATATTGCTCCTTCTATGGATCCACCTGGAATAAACTACTGGACCATATTCTTGTAAGCTTTTCCAGTTCAGATGAGGAATGTATAAAAATTTTAATAGCTGATGTTTTTTCTCTGGAGAAGTGAGCTGCGGCTTACGAAAACTCTTACCCTACCACAAGTTTTGTTAGTCTTATAGGTGCTACTGGACTCTTGTGTTTTTCCTCTGGTTACTCTTAAAGTGTATATTTTTATCTTTCTTTCAACAAACATAACGAAGAAATGAGTTTTTCCTAATCCTGTAAGAATTTTAGCCAGATTGTGATTTCGTGTAATTTTATGGGGTTTTTCCCCTGCTTCCTTTTGCCTCATCTGTCTTTTTATCATCCTAGTTTTAAATGTTAGGCTTTGTCTTGCTGTGTAAATATGTAATTATGTTTTAACTCTTTCGATCTGGAATTGTATCACATGGTGTATAGGCTGGTATGTTATGGCCTATGGCTGCAACAACAATAAACTATCACTATCACAGAGAACAGGGCTTGCGAAGAGGATATTGGCTTGTTGGTACCCCAGCCACAAGCCGTTCAAGGCCTTAAAGGTAAGAACCAGCACTGTGAATTGTGCCTGGAAACAGATGGCCAGCCAGATATACACTTGTCAGTTCTGTAATCATAAAATGTAGAAGAACCTGTGATGAGTCCTTTCCTCTTTCAGGCCTGTGTTCACCCAGAGCTGGTCTATGCATAGGGTTGCCAGCCTCCAGGTGGAGGCTGGAGATCTCCCAGAATTACTAGCGATCTCCAGGTGACATCTCTATCATAACATCAAGACTTGACTGTTGTAATGTGCTGTACATAGGTCTCCCATCCAAATTAACTAGGAGACTCCAATTGGTGAAAAACGCTGTGGCGTGACTGCTATCAAGAGTGAGCAGGAGCTTGAACATCACCCCTATTGTGCAGTCACGCCATTGGCTACCTATCAGCTACTCTGCTCAGTTCAAGGTATTGGTTATCACATACAAAGCTCTTCACGGCCTTGACCTGGCATACCTACGGGACGGAATCTCCTGCAGGTTCCACCCTGCACATAGGTGAAATTGACAGCAGTCCATATACAGGCTCTCTCTGTGGTGGCCCCTACCCTGTGAAATGGCATGCTGGGGGAGTTCACGAGAGCCCCCACCCTCCTGGCTTTCCACAAACAATGCAAAACTGAATTATTCAAGAAGGCTTTTGTATTGTAGGGAGGGGATCCCAGATGCTTCACTAATGAGTTAGGGACCATAGACTTCACCACTATGTTGCCCAACGTACTACCTGTTATCTTAAATATGTGCTCCTATGAGGTACCTGTGCTTCATGTGGTCTAATGTCAGACCTAGAATTGCTTATGTTCTGTGTCAGCATTTCCTCAACTCTGTATTGGATTCTTACTAATGCTGTGCCTTTGTAAAATTGTGTTTATTTGCCCTGTGGCATTGTTTATGGACATGTCCTTGGTATTGACTGTACTAAGCCGCCTTGAGTCTCAGTGAGAAAGCCAGACTATAAATGAAATAAATAAATAAATATCAGTTCCCCTGGAGAAAATGGCTGCTTTGGAGGGTGGGCTCTATGGCATTATACCCCACTGAAGCCCCTCCTCAAACCTACCCTTTCCAGGCTCCACCCCCCAAATCTCCAGGAATTTCCCCCTGGGAACCCTACTCCTAGGTGGTAGCTGGAGATCTCCCAGAATTACAACTGATCTCCAGGCAACAGAGATCAGTTCTCCTGGAGAAAATGGCTGCTCTGAAGGGTGAATTCTCTGGCATCATACCCCTCTGAAGCCCCTCCCCAAACCTATCCTTTCCAGGCTCCACCCCCCAAACCTCCAGGAATTTCCCAACCTGCACCTGGCAACCCTCATACAGACTGCCTCCTCACAGTGTCCCAATTCTCTGCCTTTCCTTGCCTCATTGGTAGGAATGTGCTGCTGCATTTTAAATGAACAAAAAAGCCCCTTTTTTTGTTTGTTTTAACTCAGCCAACCTAAATCATGCCTCCTGCTTGCCTAAGCTGAATCGAAGGCTGCATTATTTACATTTCCAAATGAAACCTTTTCTGGCTTTGATCCTCCGCCAAGTGAACAGCCCGTCCTGAACTTCATCAACTTTGAACTTTTGCCTGGCAGCCACAACCGGCAAGTGCTAATTTTGTCTTTTGAGCATGTTCACTGGAAGATAGGCATACTGTAACCTTATCTGTAAAATGAAAGTGCTTGGTTTGTCATGTTCTACCACAGGGCGTTCCTGGGAGCTACTGAAAATGTTGTTTTATTTGACAATCTTTTTTTAAAAAAATAGAAATATGGTTTGGATGTAGCTGAATGATTTCTAAATTGTTGTAACTTTTCGGCCAGGATCCAAAGACGTTAACTTATTCTGGCACAAGCTATCTCTGAGAAACCTGAAACAATTTGTAAACCACATTGCTGACTCTGAGAATCAATTATTCCTTCTGCCTCCGTAACCCAAGAATTTCTCCAAGAGGAGGAGCTTGATAGAGAAAAGAGAACCAGCTGTCCTATGGTTCTGAAACTGGAAGACAATTGGGTCCAACCCATCTGCTCAGTGCAGAAAATCCCACATTATTAATAACAACAACATTTGATTTATATAACACCCACTTAGAGCGGTTTACAAAGTGTGTTATTATTATCTCACAAGGTGGGTGGGGCTGAGAGTGCTCCAAGAAGCTGTGACTGATCCAAGATAATCCAGCTGGCTTTGAGTGGAGGAGTGGGGACTCAAACCTAGTTCTGCAGATTAGAGTCCTGCTGCTCTTAACCACCACACCAAACGGGCATTTCCCAAAGATGGCCCAGCCTTAGCATGAAGATCTCCAGCAGAGAGCCCACCCATTTCCTAACTTCCATTGACAAACCGGTCTTACTTCAAGAAGTCTCTCCTATTGTTCTATCCAGTCTGCCCTCCTGTAAGCCAATTAAATCTAGCCTTACCTGCCTGAGTAGCAGAGAACAAGTCTTTGCCCTAGGTTTTCTGACTTCAGGTTGGGAAATGCCTGGAGATTTGAGGGTGGAGCCTGGGGAGGGTGGGTATGGGGTGGGAAGGGAAGGGGCTCAGCAGGGTATAACGTCATAGAATAAGAGCCAGTTCGGTGTAGAGCAGCAGGACTCTAATCTGAAGAGCCAGGTTTGATTCCCCAATCCCCACTCTTCCACTTGAAGCCAGCTGGGTGACCTTGGGTCAGTCACAGCTCTCTCAGAGCTCTCTCAGCCCCACCTGTCTCACAGGGTGATTGTCGTGAGGATAATAATAACATACTTTATAAACTGTTCTGAGTGGGCGTTAAGTTGTCCTGAAGGGGAGTATATAAATCAAATGTTAAAAATAGAATCTACCCTCCAAAGCAGCCATTTCCTCCAGGGCAGCTGATCTTTGTGGTCTGGAGATTAGTTGTAATTCTGGGAGATCTCCAAGTCCCCCATGGAGACTGGAAACCCTACTTTGCCCACTTTCTTGGAACAACCATTCAGGTAGTTAAGAGTGCAGTCGTGCCTTCCCTCTGGACTAAACATATCCAGTTTCTTCCACTGTTGCTCATAGGAATTCCTTGCTAGACACCCAAACCTCTTGGCTACCCTCCTGTGAACCTTCATCAGTTTGTCCTGGCATGTTCTCTGAAATCTACCCCCCAAAGCTTACCTTCTGGGGATCATTTTTCTAAATTTCACTCCTACTTTCTGCCTAATGTTGCCAAGTGAGCGTGGGGAGGGGAGGGACCTCAACAGGGTATAATGAATAGAGTTCACCATCCAAAGCACTCATTGTCTCAAGGGGGCCTGTTGCCTAGAGATCAGTTGTAATTCTGGGAGATCTCCAGCCTGTACCTGGAGGTTGGCAACCTTATTCCTGCCACTCTCGACAGCCATTGGCTATGGGACTTCACCAGTTATGTGGCCAGTATCATGACATCATAGTTCCGCATCTCCAGTCAATTCTGCCTGTGTGCTAATACAGCAAAGCCACTTCAGAGCAAAAGCAATGCTTCCCACCCAAACACTAACTAGAACGACATTTTCATTCTGTTTTGCAGGACCCCAAACTTATTACTGAAACGGAGAACAATTTTGCAGAAGAAATATGATTATTGACAAATTACACAGTCCTTTCCCCCCGTTTCCACAATGAAGAAGGAGGCAGTTTTGTTTCTTTCTCAGGAGGGGTGAGAGAAGCACTCTGCTGCCATTTTTGCCGACAGGTATTTTCAGGGCTTCTTTCCTGGGAAAAAGAGGTAGTGGAACTCAGGACCGCACAATGACGTCACTTTGGGTCAGCTGGAGCAGTTTTTTAAAGTTTAAATCGCCCTCTGCAAAAATGGTCACATGGCCGGTGGCCCCGCCCCCTGATCTCCAGACAGAGGGGGGTTTAGATTGCCCTCCGCGCCACATGGCGCGGAGGGCAATCTCAACTCCCCTCTGTCTGGAGATCAGGGGGCGGGGCCACCGGCCATGTGACCATTTTTGCAGAGGTGCCGGAACTCCCTTCCACCGTGTTCCCGCTGAAAAAAAGCCCTGGGTATTCTACAGAAAGCCTCTTCTTCAGACAGGAGCTGGTGAAGGGGTACTTAAGGATATGATTTTGGAGGTGCTAACATATGACTGGAAAGGTCCAGTCTGAGTGAGGCTGATACAACTTGACCGGCTAAAAGTCTCAGGAAAACTCCTGAGTCATCAAAGAAATAATGGATTACAGAATAGATGCCTGCAGAAAAGATGCTCCATCCAAACAGGAGGATTACCAGAAGACTATACTGCTATTTGTATATATCTCAAATTTACCACGTTCTCCTGGTAATTGCTAGTATTTTTAGCAGATTTCATAGGCAAAGTATTTCTATGCCAATCGATGTCAATTATCCCCAACGGACAAGGCACTTAAAACTGATCATATATCAGGAGATATAAGATTTTATTTCTTATTTCTTTAGATGATTATATCCTGCTTTTGTCTCTAATGGGAGCCCAAAGTAGCTAACAACACTATTCTCCTCTCCTCCATTTTTATCCTTACTTTACAACCACTCTGTGAGGTAGGCTAGGCTGAGAAAGAGTGACTGGATCAAGGTCACCTACTGAGCTTCCATGGAAGAGCAGGGATTTGAACTGGAGTGTTAAAACCTTGCTCAACAGTTTAGCAGCTGTGCCATGCTGGGGTCTCATTTCATGTGAAAGCTGTATTTTAAAAGATGGTGATGTTCAAGTGTATTCAGGGCTTTTTTCTGGGAAAAGAGGTGGTGGAACTCAGTGGGTTGCCCTCGGCGAAAATAGTCACATGGGTGGTGGCCCCGCCCCCTATTTTCCAGACAGAGGGGAACTGAGATTGCCCTCCGCACCGCTGGAGCAGCGCGGAGGGCAATCTCAACTCCCCTCTGTCTGGTGATCAGGGGGCGGGGCCACCAGCCATGTGACCATTTTCAAGAGGTTCCGGGACTCCATTCCATCACGTTCCAGCTGAAAAAAAGCCCTGAGTGTATTAATTTTAAGTGGCTCATTGTAAGCATTGGTAATTTTTAAAAAAGTAAATGCAGAAAACCTGGTCTTCTGTCTACCTTTCCTCATCAACGGATCAATACCTTCTGCTTACCACATAGCAACTGACCTCAGGGGTGTCTGGGCTAAAGAACGTTCGTTCACATCTGGGTCTGGGTAGCTGTTCCCAGCTCTGGCCTCGCTCTGACATGAAATACATGGTTCCTGATATCTTTGTTCAGACATTCCCCCTCCCCTTACCTGAATGCAAAGGCTTTTCTATACATCCAAAGAAAAGGCAAGCTGACGGAAGATAATAAGGCAATAAGCTTGTTTGTTCTCTCCCTCCAGTCCTGGAATGTAACTATTTTTCAAGCAATTAATGAGTGCTTCCTCTTCTCCAAGCCAGGGCATTTGTTTCTTGGCGCATAAAGCCGAATATAATAGATATGACTGCGCTCATTTATTACTCTTTTAGGATCTATAAATCTTTGCTAAATATTTGTAAAGTATCCTGCATTTTTTAAGATCTCCTTTTTGATTAAACTGCTTGTGATGTATCATCAATTCTTTGTGACACTGGGCAGTAGAACCACAGGTAAGCCACGACGCTTATGCTCTATGTGTTAGTTTACAACCTTTTTTAATTATATGCTGGCTCTAAAATACTGATGCAGTACTCCTAAATATAGCTGACCCTTTTTGTTTAATTTCATTTCCCTGTTAGTAGCTGGAGGCTATCCAGGAAAGCACTTCAGTAAATTCAATGAAGTACGGGGGATAATTAACACAAAGCCCTGCAATGATAGTGAACTAGTCTTTATAATAATAATTTAAAAAAAAACACTGTAAAAGGCACAATAATTTGGCTGCTGGCATCAAAATTTTTGCAAATTGAACCCAAGCCATTGAGTACAATGCTTGGAAAAGTGCAATTTTCTTGTATCGGTATGAATTTGGTCCATAATAAAGATAGAATTAACACAGAGACGCAATATGCTCAGCATTCCTTTGATTACAAAACGGAGAGCGAGGGGTCAATTCAAGGGAATACCGACAGAGCAGCTGAGGATACCGTGTACACATGTAGCTCTTTTTAAATAGCTGGAATCGCCACATTTTCAGATCACAGTGGGAGAATTATGCACACAGCCTCTTTTAAATGTGGAATTCCCAACCCAGCTATGGATATGGGGACAGACACTTGCTTCTGGATTGGGACATAAAGAACTTCGATGCCCCCATAAACGAGAATGCCAAACAAATATACAGATTAAACTCCTAAGCAGCATACTCTTACTTCAGAGTTCGACTAGCTGATCCTCCCATCCTGCATGGCAGACCACCGTGAGAAATCTTAAGTAGGTTTACTATACGGTAGCATATTTTTTGTTCAACAGGAAAATAAAGTCAAAATTCTCACTTAATGTTCATAGTGTTTATATTTACCAGCTTATGCTTATCAAGATACTGAATTGCTCCTAGTTTTCAAATGGAGCTTATGTTCACACGATCTGTCTTAGAAACTCAGAGCCAAGCTACAAGTGACAAATGACGCTTGAACGGCAAGTGAACAGACGCACGTGTATTCTTCCCTGTTCACTTGATCATGTAATGATCAAGTGGAGCGCAAGTGGAGCACAAGTGAACAGGGAGGAATACACGCAAGTCTGTTCACTTGCCGTTCAAGTGTCATTTGTCACTTGTAGCTTGGCCCTCAAAGTGGAGAGTCTCTTCAATGCCAACCCAAATGCATTCACCTGTATACAAGGTTTCCGTCCAACGATCTTCTGTCAAACTTCAAGGAACCCAAGGATTTAAGTCCTGTGGTGCACCTGCAAGAAAAGTGTATGCATGTATTGCAACTTGCAAGGTTAAAACATAAAACAAAATAGCAGAAAGTCCTTCATTACTAGCACATTGCCTCCACCAAATGAAACACACAATATTTTCAGCATGCACAAGGCTAATTTTGAAAGGGTTTCGATTATTTTTTTAGTTTTTGTGTTGCTGAAGTGCACAGTTGTGCTCATCCCTATGATTAAGATGGAAAGGGAGGGAGGGGGGGGGAAGAGAGAAAGAAAGAAAGAAAGAAAGAAAGAAAGAAAGAAAGAAAGAAAGAAAGAAAGAAAGAAAGAAAGAAAGAAAGAAAGAAAGAAAGAAAGAAAGAAAGAAAGAAAGAAAGAAAGAAGAGGGAGGGAGGGAGGGTGGGAAGGAAATTCTTCAAATTAGCTAAAAACGTTTTTAAAATTTGCACGTAAGGAACTAATTGGAAGAGTTTCTATTCCGTATTCACTATTGATTCCGTGGAACTGAACAGTGGCTGATTCCGCACACGTTGGATAATGCACTTTCAATTCACTTTATCAATTGTTTGAGGCGGATTTTTTGTTCCGCATACAAAATAATCCATTCCAAATAATCTATAAAGAGGATTGGAAGTGCATTATCCAACATGTGTGGAATCACTCATAATGTCATTCAGAGAAATAAAAGTAAAAGACACCCCTCAAAACTAGTTCTTTATAAGCAAAAATATGCCATAGTAAACATGGCAAAATTGCATCATTTTGAAAGTTTTTTGTATTGTTTTTCATTACTACTGGGCAACATATACAGAGTTGTCCTGGGCCGATTCCAGACGGCCCTCCCCATGCCGAAACGTCGTGTGTCGTCGCGCGGAAAACACGAAATATCGCGTTTTCTCGCACGAGTTTTGCGCGACGTCACGTGACGTTTCGGCATGGGGAAGGCCGTCTGGAATCGGCCCTACCCCTTGAATCTGTGAATCTCAGGGTTATAACCACAGGTGCCTTTGGGACTTCATTTTCTCCAGTGTTCATGGTCTATACTGAAAACAAGGGGGAAAGGCGGGGGGAATAAAAATCCCTCAATGTGTGAACACTTCTTGGAATGTTCATCAGATTTCCCAGGGAGTGGGTTTTAATCTAAGAGCAGATCGATGGTGAAAGACTATAATTTGATTGCAGAATTTGCTCTAACAGGATTTTGTGTCAATCCCTAGATCTAGCTCCATTCCTTTTATATTGAAAGACTCAACAATATAGCTAAATCTTTAATATGAATTTTTGTAATTGTTTTCCTGGCTCAGAAATGTTATGGTTACATTGTCATTGTAGGAAAAGATTTTTATATTTTTTTCCCTGATATAATCCTCTGAATTTCATTATCTTCTCTAATTACTGTTGCTAAGGTTTCTATACAAAGTGTGAACACTATCAGAGATCAAGGATGTCTGCTACATTCCTCTTTCCACTACAAAATAATCTGCGTATTGTCCATTTATCATCATTCTTGCAGATGGTGTGTTCTAAATGAGGGAGGGTCAACAAATACTGTCTCTGCCAGTATGCATTTTTTTTTTCTGTTGTGCTTAATGGAAATGGCCAGAGCAGTGCTAGATGTAGAATTAAACTACAAGAGATGAATGACACGAGGATGCACACGTGAAGGGAGTCTCAATGTTAGCTGGGAAGTGGAGTTTTAAAAGACAGATCGGAAGACAGATTGTGACCATTTTCACCAAGGGCAACCCACTGCCGCCGTGTCGGTGAAGCTCCAGCCGCAGCGACAGCGGAAGAATCTGCTGCTGCTCTATCATGCCCTCATTCCAGTTTTTCTCCAGGTGCTCAGGAGCAAGGGAAGGACGGCTTTCTCCAGAGCAGCTCCCCGGGAGCAGGACGCCCAGGGAGAAAGTAGCAGCTGCCCGCCCCCAAACGAACGTTGAGAGCAGGCTTGTAGCTGGAGGAATGATTTGCAAAAGCTGCTGCTGCCGCCGGCTTTCTCTGGCTCTTCAGGCAGTGATTCTAACAGAGAGGGGAAGGACACTCGGACTTCAGTTCCCAGGAAAACGTGCGAAAACGATCAAGTGTTCTCCACATGGAAAAAGGTCACTTGTAGCTTAGGTCTCAGGTCATGAGCAGAGCATGGGCTGCAGTACTGCAGCTTACCACTCTGTGCCACGGGGCTCCTCTGCTGACCCTATTTGCCAAGGATTATCCATGCAATGAGATTTCTTCCAAGTTTTGGACTCAGTCTAAGCTAAACCCAGGGCTTCTTTTCAGCTGGAACACGGTGGAACGGAGTTCCGGAACCTCTTGAAAATGGTCACATGGCTGGTGGCCCCGCCCTCTGATCTCCAGACAGAGGGGAGTTGAGATTGCCTTCCAGCGGATCAGGGGGCGGGGCCACCAGCCATGTGACCATTTTCTCCTAGGGCAACCCACTGAGTTCCACCACCTCTTTTCCAAGAAAAAAAGCCCTGGCTAAACCTGATCATTCTTCAACTGTCACTGTGAAGTCTACTGTTGCACTGTTTGGAGTTTTCATTTCACCGTCATCTTTAAGGAGAGGGGCATTTTGGGGAGGGACAGAGACTCAGCAAATAAAAGCCAGGCAACCAGAACTCTTTGGCTACCTTGGTGTCAACTAGCTTTGTCCCTGACTAGCATGCACAACATTTACCAAAACACATTGCTGGTTCACTGGATGAGGGTGTAAAGTCTCATTTTATATAAGCGGGGCCCTCTTTGCAAAGGTATTCCATCTATTGGGTGTGAACCTGATGGTAGGAATGTCCAAATGTCTGGATTGACAGCCAATTCAAGTAGGCCATTTAGAAAGTGGGTCAGGCGGAGAGAAAGGCAGACATTTTTTGCTTCAGCCTAACCACCCATTATGTTCACTGCATGACCATTTATCTATTTAAACCATTTCTATCCACCCATACCTCCCTCTTTAGACTCAATGCTTTTAACAACGCAACACCAAACATACAGTCCAATTAATAAGATTTTTAAAATGTACAGACTAAAAACACAGAGAATTTAAAAGGCACAGATTGATTGGCATTAAAAATGGTGCATAATAAAACTCACAGATTTTTTTTAAAAAAATAAAAATACATGCTGTTTTCTCTCCTCTCATCCTGCTTTTTAGAGGACTTGAAGCTTTCCCCCTTCCCTGCTGGCTGAGCACACGGCATTTTAAGGACATTGGAAGTTTCCTTCTACCTGCCTAAAATTGGAATGGAGGATCCTTCAGGCAATGGGGGAATTTCATCCCCATTGTTTGAAAGAAAAGCAGTTACAGATGGGGGTATGTTTCCTGCCCAAACCAATACAATAATAATGCCGAACTCATGCCTTAATATTTAAGAATCAAGACTTTTAACAGGCCAAAGGAGCCAAACACTAATAACATTTGAAAGCAAAGAAGAGAAAAATGATGAGCTGAGAAAGGAAATATTTAACCATAGAGAGCAAGAAAAAAACAGAGTAAGTAAAAGATTATATTAATGAATAGATGTGCTGGACATACTTCACTAATAAATATAAAGGAAAGAAAAAGCTGTTTTGTGACTTGCTGAATATATTAACCAACATGGAAAAAAAACTATAATTCCTGATTAAATTGACCAGGTTGGAGGAAGGTTAAAGGCATATGGATCTAGTGATTGGTTATATATGCACTTTAAAAATTATAACCTTGGGGGAAGCTATATGGCCACCTCCCCCCCCCCCAAATGAGCAGCCACAAAATACCGATCCAGACCTTCACCCTTTTCATGTATGGGGAACAGGTAAATTTCTTGAAATGTCATGTTCGTGAAATCTGTGATTTTATTGTACTCCTGTATTTTACCTTTTTTATTGTAACCTGCCCTGAGTCCACTTGCGGGGAGGGTAGGCTATAAATCAAATATAAATAAATAAGAAAGAAAGAAAGAAAGAAAGAAAGAAAGAAAGAAAGAAAGAAAGAAAGAAAGAAAGAAAGAAAGAAAGAAATATAGACAAATGTTATGAATACCATAGCATACGATATACTATAAACAAGATATACAATGAATAAATCCACACAACACATTTGCTGTCATAATTATACACAATGTAAAATGCTATACTGTACTTGTTCACCAGGTTTGTTCTTATTTCAATAGAGGAAAAAAGTTTAGCAATAAATACATTCTGAGAATCTGACTTCCCTTACCAAAGATGTTTATACAGCATTACTGCATTCAACTGCATTATATACCAATGCTTAGGCAACCAAAATTCTATTTGTGGCAATGTATTTTCTGTCCAATTCTGTGCAATCAATAATCTAGCAGCTACCAATAGATTATTTACAAAAAAAGTCTGCCTAGTTTGCACTTCCCTAGGAAATTAACCAAACAATACTGGCCATGGGTCACAAGGACTTTTATCATTAACCATTTCCTATAATACCCTATAAATATTGTTCTATAAATGCTTGATAATAAAACATAACCACCAAATATGAAATAAAGTTTTTAAAATATACTTCTTACATCTCCAGCGAAATGTAGTGGTTTTAGGAGTTATTTAGACTCAGTATAAATGCATAATACCATTTATACAACTCCATTTATACAACTCCAACTCAATGTCTCAGCCCTGTATTTAAAGATAACTTGAGTAAAATATAGTTAAAGTTGGTATAAAAACAATTATATGAAACCAAAATTATCAGCAGTCTTCTGGATTATGCATACAGATCTGGAGAATGTGAAGGCACAGAGGAAGGTCGCACCATACAAATGACAACTGACGGTTCAATATGATGCAAAATAAGATTTACCTAAAAATGCAACACAGTTTGAACTTCAAATCTTCATCAAGGGGGAAAAAGCAAGAGTTCACATCTCTCTGTCTAAATCAAATGGGTATTCACATAATAATTTTAAGTTTACAGCAGCAGCTAAATTTAAAAAAATTCTTATTAATGCTAATATTTTACTCTAGTGTTGTTTATTTCCTCTGGTTTAAAACAATCTTCATATGTTCATAGCATGCCTTTCTTCTCAAACAAATTAGTTATTAAAAGTGAGCCTAGTTTCATAACTTAAAGTATAACCGGAATTAATAATAGAATTTAAAGTACACCATGGATATTCAAATTGCACAAATAAGACAGCAAAAACTATGCATGTAAAATGTTAAGTGACTTTCTGGAAAGCAACCAGATTTACAAAAAAGGCGTTCAGAAGAAAAGGGCAGAAGCTGATTGAATAAATCTTTGCACAAATGTAACAATTCTCCCCAATTCTTTTTTTTATTAAAGTTCTTACGACGATCCAATTGTTTTGGGTTTTTTTGCGGTTTTCCCCAACGTATGCTTTTCAATTACAGATTACCATCCTAGCATGTGAAATCTGAGAAACAGACTGTTTTCCCATCATAGGAATTAATGTAATTTTTACTGCCCTTATAATCCTGTATAATTTATAATTCTCATAAGTGAAGTATGATATATCTTGGGGTGTGTCAAAAATGGGGGCTGCAGAGCTATATTCAGCATAGATAATCTACCGTATGCCGGTTGAATGCCTGATGCTCTGAAACTCAACAATGGGTTCATCCCAACACCCCGGGATCTCTTGGAGAAAAGGATGGTTATCTGAAGATGGCTGTTTTCAAAGAAAGGGTTGATGAGTCGGACTGGCGACTCCTCTGTCTCCCTTGGCTTTCTCTCTCCCTTCCATTAAATCCCATCTCTTTCTGTCTGCAGCTGTCCACCAAACAGGTGCAGTGCTTCTATCTGGGTACTTCCTTTCCCTTAGGTCCTTGTAATAGCTTGGAGGAGAGTCTGAACGCCCGCGAGGCCTGAACAACTGCATTTCAGTCTTATAAAGAGACCATTTGGTAGAAGGGTACTACTGATATGTCCGGGGCTCCTAACTCTTAAATGTTGAAATTTGTTACTTTCCTCGACATATTGGAGTAGATCGTAACCACATTCCCCTCTGTTGGGAAGCACTCTTGCTGGAGGAAAAGATGAACTGGCAAATTCTCCTCTCCCATTTCACTCACACTATTCCAAGGTAGGAGCACTGTTGAGGGTGGGGGCACAGGAGACTGCTGAGGGAGGGGAGAAATGGGAAAGCACCACTCTTCTCATGCTGGACAGGATCTAAGACATAAGTATGGCCAGCAGTGCATTCTTTTTATCTTACAGTCTCTATACATGAGACATCTGACACAGGAAGGACATGTGCAGGGAGATGTAATGTAGCCAAGAAAAGTAGTTCAAAAAGACAGAGACAGTGGCAGAGCGAAGGCTTTGCTATACACTGGAGCTGTGTGAAGGGGCTGTGAAGTGCCAGAAGGGAAACTTCAGCCCATTATAACCTCCCCAGGTCCAAGCCTGGCTCTGTAAGGCAGCTCCAGCCCATTTCCATTCCCTGCTGCCCTCTGGTTGGGATCCCACACAGACTGGAGAGGTGAAATTGACATATCCTTCAGGGAGGCAAAGATGAAATTAACAAACCCTCTGAGGAGTGATCTCTGCCAGCTCTGTCTTTTAAAACTATGCTTCCAGGCTAACATTGCATCCCCTTACACATGACGAACACATGCCAAGGTATCTCATGTAGAGAGACTCTTAATTTCCAAGAAGTTCATCATATAATGATATATATTGTGTGAAAGGCACATTGCAAGAATATGAGAACATGTGTCTTGACTTGTATACGTGAAAGGGCAAAGCTGACCTTTGTAAACATTTGCTGAACACATATTTAGAATAGTGGTAGTTTTAAAAATTATGCTGCCATGCAAATTAGAATATGTGGCAAATTTTCAATTTTTTTTTAGCATCACATGAGCGTCTGTTACAGTTATCCCTGGTGATGAAGTTATCCTGTTACAGTTATCTGTTATCCCTGGTGAAGAAGAGTTCAGACTTGAAATACATCAGGACGATCCTTTAGTAAGGAGACAATTCCCTTAGTTTATAGCAATGCACAGCATGGAACTCTCAAGGAGGCTAGCAAGATACAAATTCTGTAGCATCTTAGTGACAAACAAGATTTCCTGGGTATAAGCTTTCAAGACTCAAAGCTTCCTTTGTCAGATTTATATCTGAAAAGAGTTCTAACTCTCGAAAGCTTATACTCTGGAACTGTTGCTGGTCTTTAAGGTACTAAGGGTCTTGAAGATTGCTCCTCTATTGTTGACCAACAGGGCTAGCCACCAGTCTGCACTGGAGGTTTCATCTCTTTACACATTGAAGAATACAAGGGTCAAGTCTAGGGTCCTCTCTCTGTATCCTGACTAGAGATGGGCACGGATAGAAAAAAAACCCTGAATATGATGTTTGTTGTTCATTGCCATCTGTGAACAGGGACTCACGAACACTTAAGAGCATGACCTGTTCACGAACATGTTCATGGTTGGCTGTTCATGGGGGCCAGCCATCATCCAAGTTTGGTCAAGATGCCTACTGCACCACTCCCAGAAACCTGACCTGAGCAGGCAGCAGGAAAGGTACCAATAATAAATAATAGCTTGGCCCAGAGCCTAGCAGCAGCCCTGGAACCTGAAGGGGTAGATCCCTATCCCACCACACACAAAGAAAATTCAAGCTCCAATGTACTCTATCAAAATGCCAACAGTAGCTGTCTCTCCCTCTCCAAAGCCAGAGCTGGGAGCCCCCCTCCCCCCTGATCTTTGCTCCCTTGTAACAAATTTGGAGCTCCACACTTGAAAAGAAGACCTGCCTATCAAGCTAAATTGGGCTTAGATTGGGATTTCCAGGGCATCAGCAGGAGTTCAGACAGAGTTCAGGAAATCCCTGCCTAAATTGCCAAGGGAATTGATTGCAGGTGCCAGTCTGTCTGGCTTGACGAACAGCAACAAACGAGGCTTGCAACGCCCACCTGTTCGTTTAGAATGGGGCCTCACGAACAGCTTGTTCGTGAACAGCAGATTGGGCTGTTCATGGGGGTTTTTTTTGTTCATATTGCTGTTCCTGCCTATCTCTAATCCTGACAGTGTTATATTCACATATGACTTGCAGGACTTCCTCAGTGCCTATCTGCACAGTGCCAATCTGGATTGTGAATGTGGTGCATGAGGATAAAGGGCTCCAGGCTCCCCCCTCCCGCATCATTTTCCAAACCTGCAATGGTTCCAGTGGCCTATTTGGGCCACTGAGGAAACACATATGGGCTTCCTCAACAATCCAAATAGCAACCCCCACCTCCCAACATATTGGATTAGAAGCCCTTTTCCCCGCCCCCCCCACACATGCCACAAACATGATAAAACTGGGCACTGAACATCTGGGAAGAACCTCCAATTCACATGTGACTGGGATGCCCGAGCTAATCAGTGTACTCCATTATGTTTGAAGAGCAACCCAGACAGTGGAACCCCTTCAACGTTCCATTGCGGTAGGGTTGCATGACCTGTGGCGATCCTTTCAACCTGCATGGCAGAGAAGCACAATTGTGGGATCATCACTGCCGATGGCCACAGGGGATACGATTCTGTAACTCTCCACTCAAAATTCCAAGGTTGGGAAATCCTGCAAATTAATGCTTTAAACACTTGGTCATTATTTAATAATATTGAGCCATTATCAGTCCAGGCAACTGGCAACTGCCCAAATCGTCGATCCGAATCTTATGCAAATCTTCCGCTTTTGTTTGCCATTCGCTGGAATTTGGATAGGTCTGGTTCAACCCTCATATGTGGCCGGTCACTGCCTGATTGTAGGAGGTTACAATTTGACAGAGGCTGAGAATTCCCGAAATAAAATAATACTGTGAAATACAGCATCTTCCGTCTCATACACCAGCGGCTCCAACACTTGAGATACCAAGTGAGCACTACATTAAAAAGCACAATAAATTAAGCATTCTTCTGCGTAACGACCTCTGCACTTAGAGATAAATCTCCAAACCGAGAGGATGAAGGGTGAGTCCCAAAGAAGAAAATGAACTCTTTGCAATCAGCTTATTTTCAAGATGCTGCCAATGTTATTATTTCATTAATAATGCATTTTTGTTGTCAAAATTTATCAGCATTGTAGTTCTTTCCTAAATAGAGTTCATTATAAATCACTTCACAAGGAAGCCTTGTTTTGCATGGGTTTAGCAATCCAACCACTCACTGTCAACTGGAATTAACAATCACGAAAGTCCTGTCTTCTGGGTAGGAAAATAGGCAAATTAGCTTATGGGAATCTGTTTTAAAGTATCAGCATGCATTTGTTGACATAAGAAAATGAACAGTGTGTACTCGGGCAGAGAGATTAAAGTTTCTGGAAACATTTCATAATTGTTCTTGTTGGCTAATAAGAAAGGGATGTTTAAGCAATGTCAGCTTTCTTAAAAATCTCAGTTGGGGCTTGTACCACATGTAAAAAGGATATTTTGCAAAGGCCCTCATAAGAAAGCTCAATTGCTTAAATCAAGCATCACCTCTGTAACAATATGTTAATCTGATTTCAAGCCATTTAAAAGCCTATTGTTTACTAGAACCAATAAGGTTTCCATTTCCATATGATGTTTATTTATGTAGAATGGGAGAAAGACGTTCAGTGATAGATATCCCTACTACTTGAACAGATGGGAACTTTCAATGTTCTTAGAAAGGCCTGGCTATTTCCCCTCATCATTATTCTTTGTTTTTGTTTTTTTACCCCAGTTGGAAAAGGAATGAAGCTGCCAATGGAAAAGATCTGTGCATAACTTATGCAGCTGGGGAATTTTTGCATGGAAAATAAAATTACTCTCCATCTTGTTTGCTTGATTTTTCTAGAAATCTTGGCAATGGGGGTGGGGGTGGGGTGACATTCCATGACAAATTAATCTCTCAGTCAACAATGCAATTGAGTATAGAGGTGGGGAACTCTTATTGTGTCTGTCAGTGCTTTTAATAGGGTAAGGGAAGAAATTATTGTGTGTAGGTATGTATACCCACACAGGGCTCTTTTTCTGGAAAAAGAGGTGGTGGAACTCAGAGTGATTCCGCACACGTTGGATAATGCACTTCCAATCCTCTTTATAGATCATTTGGAATGGATTTTTGTGTGTGTGGAACAAATAATCCACCTCAAACAATTGATAAAGTGCGTTGAAAGTGCATTATCCAACGTGTGCGGAATCAGCCTCAATGGGTTGCCTTTGGAGAAAATGGTCACATGGCTGGTGGCCCTGCCCCCTGATCTCCAGACAAAGGGAAGTTTAGATTGCCCTCTGCGCCGCTCGGCCTTTGTGCCCCATGGAAAACGGGGCAGGGGACGCTGGAGTCGTTTTTCAACCAAATGCCACCAAAATTGTAGGGGAGCTTCTTCTACCAGTCCAGCAAAGAACCACCAAGTTTCAAGCAGATTGGACAAAGGGTTTGAATTCTATGAGTCCCTGAACAGGCCTAGGCTTTCTACTTCACTGTGCAAAGGACAGAGAAAGGAGAATGGCAGCTCTCTGCAACTTGAGATTGACGGGGAATGCTCTGTGCTCCTCCTTTGAAAGGGTCTAATTGGAAGGGAGGGAATACTATTGTCCAGAAAATCAGTTGAATTAATAACAACAACAATAGCAACAACAACAATAATGATAAAAACCATGTTCATGTTGCATGACTGGTATGCATCAGAGCTCGGGGGGGGATAAAATGTCTTAGGGGAGGGTGTTTCATCGTTCCTAAGCATCCTGGATTTGTGTTACCATTTTGGAAAATCAAGCTAATGATGTGAAGCTGTGTGTATTTTCGGCTCGGGAATTCCATTATGTTCACCTCTAGTTGACAGTACTAGATTGTGCGAGCCGACGGCCTGATAAAGTAAAAGGCAGTTTCACATACCCTCAAACCAACCCTACTGGTCTGGGCTGCAGCTTTTTGGTTGCATTTTCATTATGAATGGATTATAGTGGCATTTTCATTGTTTTTTAGTTTGCTTTATGAGCTTTCCAAACTTTTCCTTTCACCGGCTATCCACCTTGAATACTTTTCTGCGAGTCAAGGTACTAACTTTTTTCACTTGAGAAAATAGCAACATCCTATATGCAGGATACAAGTCCATTATACTGAAGGGTTACTTTCCATGAAGATGGCACAAAAAAGAGATGATCGTTGAAAGCTGCCTTTGATTTACAACACGAGAATGCTGTAGATGGTTGTGCCACGTTGGGATCTGAGGGCTGTCACTTTTTTATCATCATCAATGGACTTCTGAAGAACTGGATGCCTGTCAAATACTCTTTTCTGTCACAAAGGGAAAAGGAAATGAACCTTTGCATCTGGAAATTCATCTTTGACCAGGAAATGTGGGTTTGCTTATGACAATTGCTTCTCTGCCTGAGCGTATCATGTTACCCTTGTATAGCGGAGGAGTCTTTTTTTTTATCTGTATAAATCAAAGTAAAATTGCCTGGTGCTATTGGAGTGTAGCAGTGTACGACAGGCCCGTGGAGTCGAGGACGTGTCTGATATCCCAGTTAGTGTTCAAGGTAACTAGAAAATGAAGAAAAAATGTTTTCTGACCAGAAAGTTAGTCTTTCTTCTTGTGCTTATGGTCTATGTAGGTAAGTTGACTCATTTGAAATGTGGTGCTGGAGGAGAGTTTTGTGGATACCATGGACAGCCGAAAACACAAATAAGTGGGTACTAGATCAAATCAAGTCAGAATTGTCCCTAGAAGCTAAAATGACAAAACTGAGGCAATCGTACTTTGGTCACATCATAAGACAAAATTCTCTGGAAAAGTCAATAATGCTAGGACAAATGAAAGACAGTAGGAAAAGAGGAAGACTCAAAATGAGATGACTGGATTCAATAAAAGAAGCCACAAAAATCTGAGCAAGTCTGTTAATGATGGGCCATTTTGGAGGTCTTTCATTCATAGGGTCACCATAGGCCAGAGACGACTTCACAGCACATGACACACAAGTATGTAAAGTAACTATTCCTTCAGTGACTATTCAGGATTTTGTTTATACATAAGGAAAGTGGACTTCAATGGGTTGGTTTGGATCCACAATTGGCTTGCAAACAAATCACAGACAGGCTATGAACTCGTGAGGTACTGAACAAGGACGGAGAAGAAGGACCTATGGTTAAACTCCAGAAGTGAGGAATAAGTATTAAGTTTCCAAGTAGCCAAGGTTAAATTAAGCCTGTATAGGTCATTCCCAGGACAAATCCCCAAGGATTATTGCTGTAGCTTCAACGGGGGCATGTTGGGAAGGAACAGAACCTGCTGGATGGCAGAAAAAGGCTTTGGGCATGAACTCCATATTCAGAGGCAGTGCTAGGAGTCAACAGCAGGGAAATACCGCAGCCTCCAGGCCAAGTGATTAGCCACTGCGTGTGTCAGGATTCGTCCTGGGCATTGCTGTGCCAGACACCGGGGTGCCTGGCTCTGACTCTGGGGTACTATCAGGGATACTGTGGTGTCCTGCTTTGTGGAAGGAGGGAAGGTATACCTTACCCTCTCAGTCCACTCGCAGGCCCACTCAACCTGACTCCTGCTCCTGCTCCTGCTCCTGCTCCTGCTCCTTCCACTCCTTCCACTCCACTCCTTCCCCGACCTTGGTTTCCCTCCTTGCTCACTCATATTCCTTCCTGCCATCCAACCTCCAGCAACTCCTACACAACCCACCCTGATCTCTTTCCTAAGCCAGCCTTTATAGGGTTTTCTCCAACTTCCCCTGCCCTTCCTCCCAGGCTCGTTCCTGATGCTGTCCAGCTGTGTATGCCCTCAGGTGTTTCTTCCCTCATCCTAGTTTCTCCTTGTGTTCCTCTCTTCTCTTGCAGGGCAGGGCTGGATGTATCCCAGCTGGGGCTTTTCTCGGGTGTGCCTCCTTTCTCTCTTCCCTTCTCTCTTATTCTTTCCTGCAAGACAGGGCTGGCAGGGCCCTTCCAGATGATGCGGTGTGGCCTTCTCTGTCTCTGCTCACAAGATGTCATGCCGGTCTCCTGGGGTCCAGCTGGCTCTCCCAGGAGGCTGTAGCTGTGGGTTCCTCCTAGGGCTTGTGCAGGGGCTTCTAGTACCTCCGTCCCGGTGTTGGAGTCTCTGGCAGGCTTGTGTGCCTCTTGTCCTTGGGGGGGGGGGGGGCTTGGGCAGCACGCACCTGGCTTGTTTCTCCCCTGGCTTCTTTTTCCCTTCCCTTGCCACTGTCTGGAGCTGAACCCCCTCTCTGGGGCTTCCTGTGCCTGCAGTCGGGGTTCCATCGGCCTTCAGTTAAGGGGTCTGCAGCAAATCTGGGGTGTGTGGGGTGTTCAACCCCGGACAGCATGTAACAGAATGTTGGACTAGATAGACCTCCTCTCTGATTCAGAAATCTTCTCTTATGCTCTTACATTAACTGAAAAGAAACAAAGACTGCTGCTTACAACTAGGGGTGTGCAAGGAAAAAACTTTCGGCTTTCTTGTTTCGGGATTACCCGAAACAAGATTCTCTACCGTCATTAGCCGAAAGCCGAAACAAGAATCTCTTTCGGGATTCGGGATTCGGCATTATTTCGGCATTCTTTCGGGATTCTTTCGGGTTTTTTTGTTGGGAAAATGCCTCCGTCTTTCAGGACGCCTGGAGGAGGCATTTTCCCACCAAATAAGCCCAAAATTGGTGGGGACCTTCCTCTAACCCTTCTCTAACAACTACCCAAGTTTCAGACAGATTGGACTTTGGGGGGCCATGTTATGGCCCCCCAAAGCAGGTCCCCCCATCCTCCCCATAAGAAAGCAAAGGAGCAGCATATTGTTAGCATGCTGCTGCTGATCTTTCTTCATTATTTCCTATGGGGAAAAAATGAAGAGGCAGGCTTCCTTTGCCAGGGGTGGCATTTTGCATGCAAAATGCCCCCCAGCCCTCAGGGGCCCTTCTCCCACCCCTCCTCCCACCCCCCACCAAGGCTCAGCCTGCTCCCACTTGGGGGGGCCATTTCATGGCCTCCCCAAGTAGGTGCTCTAATCTCTACCACTGACAGCTGGGGGAGGCTTGTGTTGCCAGGGGTGGCATTTTGCATGCAAAATGCCCCCCAACCCTCTGGGGCCCTTCTCCCACCCCTCCTCCCACCCCCCACCAAGGCTCAGCCTGCTCCCACTTGGGGGGCCATTTCATGGCCTCCCCAAGTAGGTGCTCTCAGCCCCTAAAGTCCACCCCTCACAGCCCCACACAAACCCAGTTCCCCCACCCCAGCTGCCACACACAGACCCAAATCCCCCCAGTAGCCCCTCACAGACCCAAATCCACCCCCACCTGCCCCACACCCACCATAACCCCAGGAACAGGCTGGCCTGCCCTCCCCTTTTGGGAACCCCTAAACTCTCTTTCCCAGGGCAGTTCTGCACAGACAAGGGGTGCCACAATGGTGGCAGTGCCAAATCGTCCCTGGGAAAGAGCACCTGCCCTGGCACACAGACAACCACCCCCCTGACCCCCCCACCACCCGCAGAGAAGGCTGGCCAGCCTGCCCCATTGTTCCCTATGCTGGGAACCAACCTCCCATCAAAGAAGGGAACACAGACACACAATCATTAAGTTTAAAAAACCTTTATTTTCTCATTTTCAAATTACAAGTGGTCAACAAATCACAACATATTACACTTATTGTCCCTCATAGCACAACACAACACAATTAACTACACATCAGAGAATCTTAAACACAATTTTTTTTTTTGAAATGGACAAACAGTAAAGTTTTGAACATTACAACAGGTCACATAGTGAGCGGGCACAACAGGGCATGGAAACAGAAGATGATCATAACTACCAGCCTAATACAACTCTCCCTCCATAACATGACTTAATGGGGGGGAACCACTGCAACAAAATCCCCCCCCAACCCTCTGGGGCCCTTCTCCCACCCTTCCTCCCATCCCCCCACCAAGGCTCAGCCTGCTCCCACTTGGGGGGGCCATTTCATGGCCTCCCCAAGTGGGTGCTCTGCTCTCATCTCTACCACTGACAGCTGGGAGAGGCTTGTCTTGCCAGGGGTGGCATTTTGCATGCCAAATGCCACCCTCACCCTCAGGTGCCCTTCTCCCACCCTTCCCCCCACCCCCCACCACATGCATTCCTTGACAATCAAGAAATCTGGAGTTAAATATAATGTGCATGTAAGTCCCTCAAAGACAGAAGCAATATGGAGGTAATGACCCATTTGATTTCCACAACCTCAGACACAATTAGGGATCCGTTTCCCCTTGGTGGGGGATCCCCCACTCTCACCTATCACCCCGAAGGGGGAAAGTCAGTGAATGAGCCTTCAAGGTACGCTCCAGGGGCTGCTGCCGTGATGTCACTGATGTCATCTGGCTGCCCTGAGAGTATGCCTGTGCTTTGCAGTGGGCTGATTTGGGCCCTACAGGCCAAAGCAGGATCCCTTGTGGCCCAAATCTGCCTGCTGTGAATTGTGCGTGCTCCCCAGCCTTGTGTGATGATCACATCACCTCCTAGAACAGACATCATCATGCCAGAGCATTGCCATTAAATGATCATGCGTGTGTGAACAGACCCTAAGTATCCTGTAGGCTTCAGTGATGGTATAGTAATGTTTTCACTCACATTATAGAGAGAGAGAGAGACAGAGAAGGGGGGGAGGCACTGAAACTAGATTATTTCTTCTATTTTACTGTCCCCTTCCAAAGCCAGGGTGGCATTGGCACAATGCCCCCCTCCCCCCGGCCAGAGCCTTAGTACCAGTATGCATTGACAGGCCCATGCATCATAGTCCTTTTTGAGACCCAGCCAAGTTGTGCCTTTTGGAGAAAAATGTTCAAGTTGCTGGTGGGGGTATGAACAATTTTTAGATATCCACTGTAGTGCAATGGCTAGAGAGTTGGTCTAGAATCTGGCAGACTCTGATTCTGTGCCTTGTAGGCTTGATGGATGTTCTTGGCTCAGCCTAAGTAAACAATTGTGTTGTGTTTTCCAGAGGCAGTCTAGGTGATTTTGGGGCCCTGGACAAATGTTCTGGACGGGGCCCCAGAACCAGTGCCGCCCCACCACTGGCTCCTTGCCAAGGCCAAGCAATTTGGTCACCTAGGCCCCAGATAGAGTGGGCAGGAGTGCGTTGTTTCCTTCCTCCCCCCCCCCCTCCACCCCCTCCAACAACTAAGAAGGCCATCGGTGGAGTCACTCCAATGTGAGGCATGGAGCAGCTGTCTATTGTTAGCCTGGTTGTGATGAGGGTGAAACAAATCAAGGGAGAACAGCAATGTGTAAACCACTCTAGGTTCCCATGGGGGAGAAAACCGGGGCATAAGATAAACCTTTAATTTGGTGGGGAGGGGGTATATACATTTTATGTGTATGTGTCTGTATGTTTTATGCATTCAAATCACTTGTGGTGTACTTTAGAATTATATTGAGCTCCACAGTATCCCAAAAACCTTGTCCATGTATTGCAAACCGAAGTCAATCTACCACATCTAGGGTATTCTTCTTTTCCCTACTGCCTTCAATTTTTCTTAGCATTATTGTCTTTTCTAGTGAACCTTGTCTTCTCATGATGTGACATAAGCACTATCATCAATTGATATCTTCAAGGGAGAAAGCAGGCCTGATTTGGTCTGGATGCCACTTACATGTCTTTTTCGGAGTCCATGGTACATGTAAATTGAAACTTTCTTCCCACTTCACAGTGTGAATGCTTTTTCCTCCTATGAGCTTTGTCTAAATTTTACTGTACTGATACTGCTCATTTGGCCAAAAGGCCTGCCCTTGATCAATGCCACATTAAATACTTCATAATAAAAATATGTTTTTAGAACCATTTAAAAGTGTCCTTAAGTGCCATACGCTGATTTAAAAAAACATAAGCTAAATGTTTGGGAACACAACCAGATATGTGAATGACTGAAATGCAGCCCAATCCCACTGCTACTTAAAATCCATTTTTGATGGAGGTCTGGATTGTCTTACATTGGTGTCATTGGGCTTGGAATCAGGAACCTGGAAGCGTTCCATGGGGGCTACAACTTTCATGCCAAGGCTAAGAGGGTGGGAACAGGATCTCTCTGGGGTGGCAAACTCTGGCCTTGGAAGTTACTGGCAATTTGGGGGTGGGACTTGTGGAAAGGAAAATCTGAGTAGGGATCTCCCCCAGAATCCATGGTCCGCATTTGCCCTCTAAAGAGATTGCCCTTGGAAGCAGCCAGTTTCTCTGTAGGGAACTACTCTCTCTAACCTGAACTCAAGCCCAACCAGGAGTTTGGCAGCCCTAGGAAAATTTCAGAAAAAGATGGCAAAGGAGGGCCAGCAACTGATAGAGGCATGGAAGCCCACACCAGGACAGTAGCAGGGGCCTACTTGGGCACAAGGGACAACCAGTGCTCTCATCCCCCATAGTCCACTCCTTACAGCCCCACACAAACCCAGTTCCCCCACCCCAGCTGCCACACACAGACCCAAATCCTCCACTCAGCCCCTCTCAGAACCAAAACCACCCTCAGCTGCCCCACACCCAGTACCCCAGGAACAGGCTGGCCAGCCTGCCCCATTGTTCCCTATGCTGGGAACCAACCTCCCATCAAAGAAGGGAACACAGACACACAATCATTAAGTTTAAAAAACCTTTATTTTCTCATTTTCAAATTACAAGTGGTCAACAAATCACAACATATTACACTTATTGTCCCTCATAGCACAACACAACACAATTAACTACACATCAGAGAATCTTAAACACAATTTTTCTTTTGAAATGGACAAACAGTAAAGTTTTGAACATTACAGCAGGTTACATAGTGAGCGGGCACAACAGGGCATGGAAACAGAAGATGATCATAACTACCAGCCTAATACAACTCTCCCTCCATAACATGACTAAATGGGGGGGGAACCACTGCAACAGGGTCCAGCAGAACCTATGTCATTTCCTGTGGCTGTGCTTTCAGTTCAGACACACAAAGCTGAACTGGGCACTTCCAAGGCACTGGACAATGGTATTTCTGGAGCAGTTCTGCAGAGGTCTCCCCCCACCCCCACACCAGCCTCAGAATTTACCTGGGAACATCTGTGAGAGATCATCATTGGCCGGTGCCCATCCACCACTCTACCCGCATCCCCCAACCATGCAAACCCAACATTAACATCAAATTTTTTTTTTTTAAACATGAACATTCAATCAACTTTTAAAAAACATAATCACAACATTTTTTTTTGGTTTTTTTTCCTTTTTTTTACATGAACAGAACATCAACTTTTAAAAAACATAATCACAACATTTTTTTGGGTTTTTTTTTTTTCATGAACATTCAATCAACTTTTAAAAAACATAATCACAACATTTTTTTTTGGTTTTTTTTCCTTTTTTTACATGAACGGAACATCAACTTTCAAAAAACAGTACAACAATTCTTCTACAATTTTTTTTTACAAGGATTTCATCTGATAAAAACACCTAAGCAATCCCTATCTAACCTGTTTCTCCCTCCAGTAGCAATCCATGTTTCTGGGGCATTATTTTTCATAATAAATTTGGTCCCACAGGGTATGTCTCAGTGATGGGAGATGTTTTGAATACCCTGGGGGGGGGGCTTTCAAATTGCTGGGTGTTTTCCCTTTGCCACTGGTTCCTAACCACCCTCCCTCTACTGGCCGGTTTTAACTGTATATACAGGGTTTTATACAGGGGAGAGCGCGATTCCAAAGGATTGGACTCATAGAGGATGCAGGCCACAAGTTGGGCTCACCTCAGTCACTCTGGAAGTCCAGTCCTGAGAAATCGAAGAGGCGAGAGTTGACCTTCAGGAAGGTCAACTGCTCGACTCTCCATGGGAGAAGGCGAGTGCGATGTGGGCCGACAATGTCGCCCGCATGTGAAAAGACGCGCTCGCTCTCCACGCTCGTCGGAGGGCATGAGAGCAGCCGCTGCGCCTCGAGGGAGAGGTCCGGCCAGACCGACTCCTTCCTGGCCCAGTAGCTGAGCGGATCGGTGGAGAGCGACTCGCAGGGCTCCGCGAGGTAGTCCCTGACCATCGCCTCCGCCGGATCCTCTCTCACGGTCCTCACGACCCCAGAGGGGACGAGGGCCCACCGGAGCATCTCCATCTCCATCGGCACTCCGGTGGTGGCCTCGGGGGGGGGCCTGCGCAGAGGGGGCGTCAGAGGGACCCGCACGGCAGGGCCCCTCTTGCGTCCCCCCTGTCGACAGGCGTCCCCTCTTGGCCTGCCTGCGCCTCACCCAAGAGCAGAGCCCGTCTCTGGCTTGGGTGAGGTTCCCGTCCCGCTCGGCGAAAGTGCCCTTTATGCGCGGGTCACACATGGTCGCCAACATGTATGACTCTTCCTTAGTGAGAGGAGTTAGCCTGGCAGCTATGCCCTGCTGCAGCCTTCTCACTAATGCGCGCACCGCTGGAACAAGGTCAGCACGGGGCGCGACCCGGTCTGCAAGGGTGGCCAGATTCCTCTGGAGCGTGTGCACCAGGGGAATGACCAGACCGAGGGTCGCCGTGTCTGACGAGACCGCCACAGTGAAGTCCTTGAAGGGCTTCAGGACCTCCACTGTCTGGGTGATGGTGAGCCAATCCTCCCGGTTGAACTCACCCACCTGACTCGCACCGCGGTGCTCGGAGAGCCACGCGTGGAGTGCGGCCTGCTGCTCCACCAAGCGCTCAAGCATGGCGCAGGTGGAGTTCCAGCGAGTGCTGACGTCAGTGATCAGAGCGTGCTCTGGCACACCTGTCCTGACCTGTGTCTGGCGCAGTTCGTGCGTGGCCTTCACGCTGCGCGAGAAGTGACCCGTGAGCCTCCGACATTTCTGGACAAGTAACTGGAGTTCACGGGTCCGGGTATCCACGGGTTCCTTCGAGGAGCCCAACCCCAGCGCATCTCTCACCACTAGGTGAAGCTTGTGAGCGGCACAGTAGACGCTCTCTCGGCTCACTAGATGCGCCGCTGCCCTCATGTTCTTGCCACCGTCCGTCACCATGCATCCCACGGTGGCGGGTCCCTGGCCTATCCACTCGTCCAACTGTCTCCTTAAGGTGGCAGCGATGTTCTCCGCCGTGTGGGACACGTCGAGCACCTCGGCGTGAAGCAAGGCCTTGCAGTAGCCGGCCTGGCGGTCTCGCATCCTTCCCTGTCTAGCTGTGCTAGGCACCTCCCCCCGGCCCCCACCCAGAACCGACTCGGGTTCCCACCAGTGAGCAGTAAGCGAGAGGTACGCTTGCTGCACACTTGGGCAGGTCCAGATGTCCGATGTGAAGTGCACAGTTCTCCCGGCAACCCGGGACAGCTGTGCCTTCACATGATCCCTGGCAGCCCTGTAAAACGAGGGCACCACCGATCTGCTCAACGACGTGCGAGCAGGGACGGCGTACCAGGGAAAGCAATCTTGGAGCAGCCCTGAGAAGCCGAAGTCTTCAACTACGGAATACGGTTGCCCATCCACTGCTATCATGTTGACGATGTGGCGCGTGATGCGCCTGCTCGCCCTCCGGATCCCCTCTCTGGGCACACTAGCGCCCTGCATACCAAGCATCTCCGGGAGAGAGGCTTGGCGTCCCTTTCCTGCAGGTACCCTTGGGGGGAGAGCACCAGAGGAGCCTGCCTCCTTCTGGCTAGCTGGCGGCCGTGCGGCGCCACTCGAACCCTCCTCCCGAAGAAGCACCGCCTGGTGGTGCCTCTTCATATGGTACCTCATCCCAGACGTGGAGAGATGCCACACATCTTTGCCACGGCTGACGCGCTGCCTACAATGCAGGCACAGGGCTGCTCGGGGATCCTCCGTTGTCTGGAAGTGCTTCCAGATTTCGGAGGAAAAGGGCATCCCACGCTTCCCAGGAGAAGCGCGTTCGGGACCACCCTGCGGCACCTCCTGTGAGGTGCTCTGGCCGGACACACCGTGTCCCACTCTCGGCCGGGCAGGTGGGGATGGACGAGGCTGAAGGGGCAGAGATGTGGGCTCTTCCACCACAGTCTCTGCCTCTTCCTCCCGCGTCCTCTCCTCCTGCACAGCCGCGAGAGGCCTGCTGCTGGCCTCAGAGGAAACTGGGGTGGACCGCCCCAGGGGGGGTCTCACGGGCAGTTCCTCCAACATCCTCCGGGTTCCTGGGGTGAGCGGGAGCGCAGGGAAAGTCATGTGCTCCGCGCCCATCCCAGGAGACACCACATGCTGCCCCTCCTCCAGCAGCTGGCTCGCAACCACTGGAGGAGGAGGAGCCTCAGCAGCAGGCCCCTGCCCAGTGCCAGCCCCTGCCTCACGCACCCGGGTTGGGGGTGGCCCTCCAGCAGCTGCCTCAGGAAAGAGAGTCTTGCGAACCCTCTTCCTGTCACCAGAAGCCAGGCTGGTGAACGGCAGCAGCGCAGGGGAGGGCCTCCTCCGCTCAGATGGAGGGGCTGCCGCAGCAGTCCCCCTCCCCCTCCCCTCCTCCCCTCTAGATTTCTCCCTAGCCTTTCCCCCGGGGCCCCTCTCTGCTTTCCTCTCCGACATACTTTCCCCTCCCAAATTCAACCCTAACTAATCAGAAAAGATTTAGAAAACAAAGGTCAACTTTGTTTTCAAGACCTAACTAACCTGCTCTAAATCTGTGCTTCTAGTGGCTCTGTGACTTGGAGATGAACAATCAAGTGCCTTTTTAAGCAACCCTATTTATGTCAGGGAACCTGAGCCTGCCAATCAGCTGAATTCCTCTGGAATTGAGCTGGCCCTAAACCCCAATAACAGGTGACAAAGCCTTAAACACTCACACACTAGTATGCCCGGGCCGGCCTGGCACCACCACGGGTGCCAGAGATGGGCAGTGGAACCCTAGTTATGGGGGCACTAATGGGAAGCCTATTGACAGCTATTACAAATTTTTATATATATATATATATATATATAGAATTCAAACCTAACACTCACTCACTAATGCTTTCCCTGCTGAGTCCCTATTTAGTTTTTTAAAAAAAACTAGGCTCGGTTTCCCTAATAATTATGTTGAGGGCAATTATCCACTGATCACCTACCAACTGGCCTACCTACCTAAGAGACACTATTTAGCGGGACCGATGTATCTGTGGTATGTCGGTGTGGGGTGTGGATGTGGTGTTTTGAAGATGAGCCTCCCCCCTCCCAAGCTAGCAAGAACCCACCCCCAAGGCCACCCAAATGTGAACCCGGACTCGCTCACAGTAACACCAGTCCTGCAGTCCAGCGATGTTCAGGCGGTCTTGCAGCTGGTCCTCCTCTCCTCCACGATGCTGTCAAGAAAATTGGAAATGTTAGCAGAGTCAACACCACACGCCGCACACGCAACCCCAAAATTCAAGGCCCCGTTGCACAAGCCAAGTCAGCCCCCCCCCCTTAAAGGCTAGGGCCAACCAGCAGCAAAACAAAACACATCCACCCAGCAGAGCTTCTGGCCTGTGCAGGCCAAAAGCTGGCACACTCATTTTTTAGTCCTGTGAAACAGCAGTTCATGCCCACCCCACACTCAAACTTGAAAAATGAAACATGAAAGAAAGCAGGCACTGCGATCAATGCTGGCCCCCCTAACCCCCAAACAATATCCTCTTGCCCAACCAGAAAATGCCCCCCCCCCCGGCCCAAGCCATAAAGACAGAGCCAAAGCATATGCTCGCAGGTAGGCACAGCAGCAGACATAAGCTCAAAAACCAAATTTAACAACAACCCTACCAGTCCACCAGTGCAGATGTCCAGCAATGTTGATCCTCCACGCAGAGATCTGCAGGCCGATGTCCACCAAGTGCAGTCCAGTCCAGAAGAGGTCCACCAACGATAAACAACCTGAATGTGAAGCAAAACAGTGAGTGCCAGGCCAGCAAACGGGAAGGGTTACCAAAGCCGGAGCAGCAGGCCTGTGTGTGGGCCGAAGGCTGGCACAGTTGATCAGGACGGAGCCTGTTGGGAATCCTTGCAAGCAGGGGACCAGACACAGAAACGCAAGCCACACCATTCCAGATTGTGGAGCACAACTGTGAGTGCCAGGCCAGCAACCAAAAAGGGTTACCTTGGCCAAAGCAGCATACCTGTGTGTGGCCCACAGGCTGGCACAGTTGATCAGGACGGTTCCTGTTGGGAATCCTTGCAAGCAGGGGACCAGACACAGAAAAGCAAGCCACACCATTCCAGATTGTGGAGCACAACTGTGAGTGCCAGGCCAGCAACCAAAAAGGGTTACCTTGGCCAAAGCAGCATACCTGTGTGTGGCCCACAGGCTGGCACAGTTGATCAGGACGGTTCCTGTTGGGAATCCTTGCAAGCAGGGGACCAGACACAGAAAAGCAAGCCACACCATTCCAGATTGTGAAGCACAACTGTGAGAGCCAGCCAGAAGAAAGGCTTCTGGCCTGTGTAGGCCCAAAGCTGGCACACTCTGGTTTTAATCTTAAAACAGTGGATCAAGCTTAAAGAAGGCAAGCACAACAACCAATGCTGAACCCCCCCCCCACCATCAAACATTGTCTGCCCAACCTGTCCCCCAGGCCATACCTGTGTGTGGCCCACAGGCTGGCACAGTTGATCAGGACGGAGCCTGTTGGGAATCCTTGCAAGCAGGGGACCAGACACAGAAAAGCAAGCCACACCATTCCAGATTGTGAAGCACAACTGTGAGAGCCAGCCAGAAGAAAGGCTTCTGGCCTGTGTAGGCCCAAAGCTGGCACACTCTTGTTTTAATCTTAAAACAGTGGATCAAGCTTAAAGAAGGCAAGCACAACAACCAATGCTGAACCCCCCCCCCCACCATCAAACATTGTCTGCCCAACCTGTCCCCCAGGCCATACCTGTGTGTGGCCCACAGGCTGGCACAGTTGATCAGGACGGAGCCTGTTGGGAATCCTTGCAAGCAGGGGACCAGACACAGAAAAGCAAGCCACACCATTCCAGATTGTGAAGCACAACTGTGAGAGCCAGCCAGAAGAAAGGCTTCTGGCCTGTGTAGGCCCAAAGCTGGCACACTCTGGTTTTAATCTTAAAACAGTGGATCAAGCTTAAAGAAGGCAAGCACAACAACCAATGCTGAACCCCCCCCCCCCCACCATCAAACATTGTCTGCCCAACCTGTCCCCCAGGCCATACCTGTGTGTGGCCCACAGGCTGGCACAGTTGATCAGGACGGAGCCTGTTGGGAATCCTTGCAAGCAGGGGACCAGACACAGAAAAGCAAGCCACACCATTCCAGATTGTGAAGCACAACTGTGAGAGCCAGCCAGAAGAAAGGCTTCTGGCCTGTGTAGGCCCAAAGCTGGCACACTCTGGTTTTAATCTTAAAACAGTGGATCAAGCTTAAAGAAGGCAAGCACAACAACCAATGCTGAACCCCCCCCCCCACCATCAAACATTGTCTGCCCAACCTGTCCCCCAGGCCATACCTGTGTGTGGCCCACAGGCTGGCACAGTTGATCAGGACGGAGCCTGTTGGGAATCCTTGCAAGCAGGGGACCAGACACAGAAAAGCAAGCCACACCATTCCAGATTGTGAAGCACAACTGTGAGAGCCAGCCAGAAGAAAGGCTTCTGGCCTGTGTAGGCCCAAAGCTGGCACACTCTGGTTTTAATCTTAAAACAGTGGATCAAGCTTAAAGAAGGCAAGCACAACAACCAATGCTGAACCCCCCCCCCCACCATCAAACATTGTCTGCCCAACCTGTCCCCCAGGCCATACCTGTGTGTGGCCCACAGGCTGGCACAGTTGATCAGGACGGAGCCTGTTGGGAATCCTTGCAAGCAGGGGACCAGACACAGAAAAGCAAGCCACACCATTCCAGATTGTGAAGCACAACTGTGAGAGCCAGCCAGAAGAAAGGCTTCTGGCCTGTGTAGGCCCAAAGCTGGCACACTCTGGTTTTAATCTTAAAACAGTGGATCAAGCTTAAAGAAGGCAAGCACAACAACCAATGCTGAACCCCCCCCCCCCCACCATCAAACATTGTCTGCCCAACCTGTCCCCCAGGCCATACCTGTGTGTGGCCCACAGGCTGGCACAGTTGATCAGGACGGAGCCTGTTGGGAATCCTTGCAAGCAGGGGACCAGACACAGAAAAGCAAGCCACACCATTCCAGATTGTGAAGCACAACTGTGAGAGCCAGCCAGAAGAAAGGCTTCTGGCCTGTGTAGGCCCAAAGCTGGCACACTCTTGTTTTAATCTTAAAACAGTGGATCAAGCTTAAAGAAGGCAAGCACAACAACCAATGCTGAAACCCCCACCCCCCACCATCAAACATTGTCTGCCCAACCTGTCCCCCAGGCCATACCTGTGTGTGGCCCACAGGCTGGCACAGTTGATCAGGACGGAGCCTGTTGGGAATCCTTGCTAGCAGGGGACCAGACACAGAAAGGCAAGCCACACCATTCCAGATTGTGAAGCACAACTGTGAGAGCCAGCCAGAAGAAAGGCTTCTGGCCTGTGTAGGCCCGAAGCTGGCACACTCTGGTTTTAATCTTCAAACAGTGGATCAAGCTTAAAGAAGGCAAGCACAACAACCAATGCTGAACCCCCCCCCCCCCCACCATCAAAGATTGTCTGCCCAACCTGTCCCCCAGGCCATACCTGTGTGTGGCCCACAGGCTGGCACAGTTGATCAGGACGGAGCCTGTTGGGAATCCTTGCTAGCAGGGGACCAGACACAGAAAGGCAAGCCACACCATTCCAGATTGTGAAGCACAACTGTGAGAGCCAGCCAGAAGAAAGGCTTCTGGCCTGTGTAGGCCCAAAGCTGGCACACTCTTGTTTTAATCTTAAAACAGTGGATCAAGCTTAAAGAAGGCAAGCACAACAACCAATGCTGAACCCCCCCCCCCACCATCAAACATTGTCTGCCCAACCTGTCCCCCAGGCCATACCTGTGTGTGGCCCACAGGCTGGCACAGTTGATCAGGACGGAGCCTGTTGGGAATCCTTGCAAGCAGGGGACCAGACACAGAAAAGCAAGCCACACCATTCCAGATTGTGGAGCACAACTGTGAGAGCCAGCCAGAAGAAAGGCTTCTGGCCTGTGTAGGCCCAAAGCTGGCACACTCTTGTTTTAATCTTAAAACAGTGGATCAAGCTTAAAGAAGGCAAGCACAACAACCAATGCTGAAACCCCCACCCCACCATCAAACATTGTCTGCCCAACCTGTCCCCCAGGCCATGCCAAGAATAAACTGCAACACCTTTTTGCAGAGGCAGGCCACAGCAGCACATTGCCCAGCATCAAAAAAATTTACAAAAATTTTAAAAAGGCCTACCAGGTGTCCTCTCAGGATGTCCAGCACAGTTGATCCTCCAGGCAGATGTCCTCCAGGCTCCAGGTGCAGTCTCTCTTCTTCTCCTCTCTCGGTCACAGCTCAGCAGCAGCAGCAACAGAAGTGTTCCAGACAGTCTTGCTCCAAATTTAAATCCCCTGCTGCAGCCTCAGCCAAAGATTTAAATCTATTGGCTGGCATGAGAATGCAGCAGTGGGATTGGTGACTCCTAAAGTCCCCAGTCCCCTGCCTTTCCCCACCCACACTCCAAGAGCCACCCTCCTCCTGCTCCCCCTCCCCTACCTGTTAGTTTTGGCGGGAATCTCTGCTGCTTTGCAAATGCAAAGTGCAATGCAATGCTTGCACCTTGCATTTGCAAGGCAAAGCAGGATTCCCTATCCTCCTTTGCAAGAGGGGTGGGGGGTGACAGAAGGAGTGAGTGATTCACTCCTTCTCCCCCCCTCCCCTCTTCTAAGAGCCTGCAGGAAGCCTTTGCTTCCAGCAGGATTTTGCTAGCCGCTTGCTAAGGCAAACGGCTAGCAAAATCAAAATGGCGATTCTCGAATGCCGAAAGAATGCCGAAAGAATCCCGAAACGTTTCGGGTTTTTCTTTCGGCAATCCCGAAACGTTTCGGCATTCCCCGAAACGTTTCGGGATTCTTGAAGAATGCCGAAACACTTTTGTTTCGGCATTCTTTCGGCATTCTGAATGCCGAAACGCACATCCCTACTTACAACATATTCTAGTGTGCGGCACAATGTGGTCAAGACATAGCTGTGTGTTAGAGTGACCTATCTTCATCTGAGCATGCAATTAGCAACACGGGACCTCTGGGTATTTTTAGATGACTGCTAGAGGGAACTTCAAGGGTTGGAGCTCTCTCTTGGAGTATTGAATGTCAACATCACTCTCTGATGCACCATCAATCTTCTCAGACAGGAGCCCATGGAGGAATGAGAGACCCTCTAAGTGACAGTGGAGCTGTAGCTCTGAGTAAAGAGTTGCATCTTCCTTGTCTACGTGTGCACTCCCCGGTCTTTGCTTTTTTCATCTGTTGACTGTCACCAGCCCCCGCCAGCCCAAAACGACTGTATTCAGGATTGTGCACTGTGCACTGTTGAAGGTGGACTTGTGAAATTGTATTTGCTCCTTTTATCCAAGTGTTTTTTGTTTTTTTAATGTCTTTTAAATTATATATATTTATTTGCGGGCAAAGACCATAACTGTAATAAGACATCCTCAGCAACCCATGTAGCAGTTAGTAACAATATAAAAAGGGAAAGGGCATGAGGAGTACACTTAATTTTTTAAAACATTTAAAAGGCATATAAAAATAAATCTATTTCACAATGCATAAAAAATATCTCAGTATTTAGTACTTCCTACGATGGAATTTAACCAAATAGTGACAAAATTTGGCTATTTGTCTGGAGACAGTCTGGTTTTCATCATTCAGAAGCCTCTTGAGGCAAGACATGTCTGCCTCCACGATTGGTCTATCTAGAAGTGGTGAGATAAACTTGTCCCCATAATTTTGATGAAGAGGGCAGCAAAAAAACATATGGAGAAGTGATTCTACTTCTCCAGAAGGGCAGCAGCAACATCTATCCTCATAAGGGATCCTCCTATATTTCCCTTCGATAACCATTGAGGGGATGGCTGCACAACGGGCCAGGGTGAAAGCTCTTCTGTAAGATGGACTATCCAAATAAACCAAATATTTGGCCATATCCATGATATATCTGGATTCCCTGGAGACCATAAAATGGGGAGATTGAATCATATCTCATTGGAGCTCTATATCTCTAACCCTTTGTTTAATTAAGGTTGGTAAGAACCTTGCTTTTTGGTTGGTACAGACCTTAATCCACTGATAGGTAGAGGATAGTAGAATTCTGGCTCCAATTCTCATTTGGCCTGTTTCTAGGCATAGAAGAGCATTTGGCACACCTGGCAGAACTTGTAGAATGACGTGAATAAATTTGGATTGAGTCTTTTAAATTGATGTGATCCGCTCTGAGCCTGCTTGGTAGGGACAGCGGACTATAAGTCCAATAACAAACGAAGAAACAAAGGAACGAAGGAATGAACGAACAAACAAACAAACAAATTAAAAAATGGCTTGCAAGAGGGCATCACTACTTTCTCCAGAATCCTCCTGACCCATCTGAATATTGGGTTAAGTTGTTACCGATCTTCCCACAGTGGTACTGGAAGAAGCCAAGAGGTGACTATACCACTATGAAGTTTTATAAATAAGCATTGACACAGTCATACGAACTGGGCGTGGAATTGGAAATTGGCTGGGCCACGCTGTGCAGGATATTGGACTAGACTATCTCAGTGCCCTTGTCTGACACGGGAGAAAAAAAATCCCAAATCTCTTAATAGTAAATGACAGCCTCACATCTGACTGTGTTGTTAGCCTGGGAAGCAGGTGAGCTGGGTCAGTTACTGGGCTTGCAGCCTGGAGCTAGCCCCAAGGAATTGACAATCTGAAAAACAAGACAGATGAAACCAATGAGCAAGTGAAGGTGAGAGGCAAAGAGAAGAAGTAAGAAAACTGGCACAGGATATGCAGCTCTGTCTGCCGTCCTCAACTCAATGGCTCTGGCACAGTTCAGTTGAGCATCATCAGACCATACAAAGCAAACAATATTAAAACTGGCAAAACCAAGAAACAAAGCTATGCCATGCCTTTTATTAGGACCAAACTAACTGACAGAAAACAGGATACAAACTTTCCAGCTAGCCAGAGGTCTTTATCGGTCTGGATTAGAGATGGGCACGAACCGGGGGGGAAATGCCCCCCATGAAGTCCGTGGTTTATTGCGTTTCACAAACCATGAACCTTGAACTTTCATGAACTTGCCCCAGTTCTCGAACTAGTTCATTTGGTTCATGAAAACATCACTTCCAGAGCAGCAGGAAGTTACTTCCAGGGCTGCAGAAAGCCCACCCACCCCCATTGCCTAGGAAACTGATTGATCGCCATTAGGTTGTCTGCAGTGACAAACAGAAAAATGAACCAAACGAACTGGCCTAAAGTTTGTGGAGGACTGTCAGAAACGGGCTCTGATGAACTGCCAGTTCGTGAACCATGAACTGGTCCGGTTCGTGACAAATTTCGGTTCATATTTTGGTTCGTGCCCCCCCCCCCTGTCTGGCAATTATAAAATTGTAAAAAGATACTGGGATCTAAGGCAGCTTGTTCAAGCCATGGTCCGATTCGGTCTTAATTGGGATGATCCTAAAAAAAAGTACTAAACCACAGGGCCGGATCTAGGGGGGGCAGGGGGGTAGTCTGCCCCTGGGCGCTGCCAGGGAGGGGGCGCCGGGAGCAGCTCCCAGCTGCCAGAGCATGCAGGCAGCAGCATAGGCAGCCACGCTGTTTTTTGCTTGCCCCGCGAGACAGGGGGCGGCCAGCTTGCAGCGCACCCCCTGTCCTGCAGGGCAGGCAAAGGGCACCGCAGGCACCCATGCCATTCGCTTGCCCCGCAGGAGAGGGGGCAGCTGGCCGCCCCCTGTCCTGCGGGGCAGGTGCATGGCGCGGGCAGCCTCACAGGCTCCCGTGTTGCCTTTCGCTTGCCCCGTGGGACAGGGGGCGGCCGGCTTGCTGCGCACCCCGTCCCACAGGGCAGGCAAAGGGCAGTGCAGGCGCCCACGCCATTTGCTTGCCTTGCAGGAGAGGGGGCAGCCGGCCGCCCCCTGTCCCACGGGGCAGGCGAAAGACAGCGTGGGGGGCTGCAAAGCCGACCGCGCCATTTGCCTGCGGAGAAGCGAATGGTTCGGGCGGCTTCCCAGCCCCGCACGCTGCCTCCGGCACCGGCGCAATGATGTCACCAAAATGACATCATCACGCCGCATTTGGAGTGCGCACGTGCACAGCGTGCGCGCAAGGACCTACAAGCATTGCCCCCGGCGCCAGGAACGCTAGATCCAGCCCTGCTAAACCAATTTGTTCGTGTTTTGGTATTTTTCGCAGGCTGGTATGGCTATATGTCTTTATATGACTTTTTAAAAAGGAAATCTTGCTTTTATCCTGTTCTCTGAATTGACATTTGTTGTTTTGAAAACCAAAGAAATTCACCCAAAAAGGATGAATGCAAAAATATAGGGCTGCCTCCTCCTGCATTGTCCAGCCTGCCAGTTAAAATCTGCCTCACAAGTCCTGCATGTGCCCCCACCTTTAGGGGTGAAGTGCGTGGCTGGCAGTGACAGGGCTTTTTCAGAAGTGGCACCTTGTTTGTGGACTGCCATTCTCCTTGAGGCTTACTCAATGCCCATGTTACTTTCTTTAGGCACCCAAGCTAAATATTTTTGTTTACCCAAATTTTTAATTAAAGGGTTGATCTTTTAAGAGCATTGTATAGTGTGCTTATAGAATGAAACCTGTTGTGATTTATAACTTGTAACATTTGTGTTTCATTGCGTTAGTTTGTAAGCTGTCTTGGGCTGGTTCCCCAGGAGACGTAGCATAATAATCTCCTCAGTAAATAATAGAAATAAATAAACATATAATATATATACAAAGAGAGATAAAAACAATAGCTACAAATGGTTGCATTGCTTCTGTCAGTGGATTTGATTTGTTCTTGTTTCTATATCTTCTATAAGAGAGGCAGCTATCGGGGTAAGCTATGTAAAGGGAGAAGATGTACTTCACTGATAGGAGAGTCAGTGTGAGATAGTGGTTAGAGGGCTGCGAGGGAGAAATATGGATCTGATCCATGGTGCAGTTGGTGAAATTTTAACCCTTTCTCCACTCATGCTATTTCTTTAGTCAAAATCAAGACCCTATTCTTGAGCAGGGAAAAAGACAGTCTCTCCCTTTGCCTGTCTTTTTCACCCCCATGAACAGCAAATAGAGAAGAGACAATTTCAACCAGAAAAATGGGATGGTATAAAAATGAAAGGTTAAAACATCCTCAAAAAGATGCCCACCCCTTTGCCACAGACCTGATCTGAATTTTCTCTCCCTTGTTCCCTGTTGGTTTAAAATGTAAACCAACCTTTTGTGGATCAGAGAGACTGGGTTGCCTGTGGCTGGGGTGAATGAGAAGGACAGGGTGAGAAAGATGCAGAGAGCCAGTGTGGGGTATTGGTTAGCATGTCAGACTAGAATTTGGGAGACTCAGGTTTGAATCCCCACACTACCATGAATGGATTGCCTTGGGTCACTCACTCTCAACGTAATCTGCCTCGCAGGGTTGTTGTGAGGAGAGAATGGAGGACAGGAGAACCATGTAAGCTGTTTTAGGAGAAAGACAGGGTTCAAATGAAGTAAATAAATAAATGAGCAAAGAAAGGAAGAAGGACAGAGATTATTGTGCGTGCGTCATAGTAAAGGAGACAGAAGGATGCAGAAAGAGTCAGTTTGTGTCTGTGAGATAAATGCAAGAGGGGAGAAGTGGAGATGGAGAGAAAGGAGAAGCAGACTGGGTTGTGTATGCAGGGATTTTGTTCTGGGAAAAGAGGTGGTAGAACTCAGGACCGCACAATGACGTCATTTTGGGTCAGCTGGAACAAGGGGGGAGTTTTTTAAAGTTTAAATTGCCCTCAGCGAAAATGGTCACATGGCCGGTGGCCCCCCCCCCTGATCTCCAGACAGAGGGGAGTTTAGATTGTTCTCCGCGCCATGCAATCTAAACTCCGCTCTGTCTGGAGATCAGGGGGGGGGGCACCGGCCATGTGACCATTTTTAAGAGATGCCAGAACTCTGTTCCACTGTGTTCCTGCTGAAAAAAAGCCCTGTGTGTATGTATGAATGACAGAGAGACATTGGTGTTGGGGTGCTCACAGGGAAGCAAACAAAAGAGAAATAAGCTGGAGTGCTTTGGGTCTGTATATAGTAGAACACTTGTGTGAGTAAGGAAATATCAATTGGTATCAGGTCTTCAGGCATGGTGTGTGAGTCTGGGAGGTGTGAGTGTTGTCAAAAGGATTCAAGATGTGGCTGTCTCAGAAACCAAGTGGCAGTTGAATGTGTGAACTAGCTCCACTAAAAAGCCTTGCAAAGGCAGAGTCATTCATTAACCTCAGAGTACTTTCTGAGACAGATCCATACATGCAATTCCTCAACCTGGTGTTGCAGCCATGAAGCACGAACCGGGGCCTGCTGACTTTCAGTTGTGTGTAGTTTCAGGTGAGTATCCGTGTTGGTCTGCAGTAGAAGAGCAAGATTAGGGTATGATAGCACTTGAAAGACCACCAAGATTTTTTTTTTATATAATAAAAGGTTTTATATAATAAAAACAAAAATAAGACAAAACATAAAAATACAATTGCACAAAAACTAGCTGAATAAAAATATCAGCCAGCAGACAAACAATAACCATGAGAACAGAACAAAGAAAAGAAAAACTATATAAACTAAAAGACTTCTGCTTTTCTCTGTGATAAACATTATTTTCAAATTTTCTCTTACTCTAAGTTAAAAAGAAAAGTTCTCTTTTTTCTAATGTCCAAATTTCTTAATCAATAAACCCGCAAGTCATCAAATCATTATTATTTATTTCACGTAAAAAGTCAATAAGAGGTTTTTATTTGACAACAAACAAACTTATTGTCTTCTCTCTGATCAGTGAAATAAGTTTTGCCATCATTGCTAATTTATCAACTATTCGTCCATTACAGGCTGAGTTGGACTCTTCTAATTTTGTGCATATATTATTCTTGCTGCCATGATCATATATGAAAGCAACATTCCGCAGCTTCTCATTCCCATCAAAAAGATCTCAATTGCATTTTAATCTTTAAAATATTCCGAATTAGTAATTGTATTTATGTCCAAAAAGCCTTCGCTTTCTTGCAGGTCCACATATAATTTCCAGGGTACAAGCTTTCAAGAGTCAAAGCTCCTTTCCTCAGATTTGTATCTGAAGATAGGTGTTGTAGAGAAAAATGGAAAATGAAATATGTATTACTTTTCTTTGTTTTTTCTTTGAGTTTTGTTCTTTTTTCTCTCTCCTTTTTTTATTCTTTTTTCTTTCTCTTTTCTCTGCTCTTTTTCCTGGGCTTTTAATCTTATCAATAAAATAAAAACTATTCTTCAAAGCTTTGTATCTGAAGAAGGGAGCTGTGACTCAAAAGCATATACCCTGGAAATCTTGTTGGTCTTTATGGTGCTAATAGACCCGGAACTTGCTCTTCAGCTATATATGCGAGTTTCCTCCATGTAGTAAGCACTTTCTTTTCAATTGAGGCTGCATTATGTGACAGTTTTGTCTGTGGTGGTAGAGCTCATTTACACTTGCAAGCCATCCCTCTTCTAAGGAGCAGAATTGAATTCTGTGGGACTTCTTTAAATAGGTCTGATCTACAGCCTTCTGACATATCTCTGCAGAAAATGCTATGCATTTTTTTCTTTTGAAAAACAACACAACATGCAACAGCTGCTTCTCTCTCCTCCCGCTGCCCTGAAAAAGATGTAAAGTATTGTTTCCCCCTTAACAGCAATCGCTTAAGTCATGGAGAACCTTCTCCAATTGCCTTTAATTTGACACTCTGACAACCGGGAGACAAACACAGAAAATGAACAGCGGCACGTCAGATCTGAAAGAATTGTGTCTAATTTTCCCCGCTAATGCATTGTATTTGCAGAAGTGATATTAAAGGTAATTCAGCCCATCATGTCTGGAAACCAGACACCAAGAAGGGAGGATGAGCAAATTGAAACCTCTTGTGGGAAAGAATTTGAGCAAATCCTCGCATTCCTCGGTGCATTCACATGAAATGGATAAGTCTCCTGTAAATCACTTTTGTGACTTTGAAAAACTTCGATTACAGGAATGATGCTAATAAAAGTGGATCATGAATAAGTAGCAGGAGCATTGCTCTGGAAAAAAAAGAGGAAATACACGACTTCGTGTTTTGGTGTTAAGGAAAGGCTGTGGAATAGCCAGAGTATGGAAAGCAATTATCACTTAATTGCCAGCTTAAAAGCTTAGGGCTCATTGAGATGGCTGGCAGCAGCCACAGGGCTGAGAGCGCAGCTTAACCCTTTCCCCCCATCACTTGCCCCTCCCCCAAACCTCCCCCCCTCCACCGCCTGCTCCCAGACATGCTTGCCAAGTTAACTGGGGAAAGGACGTTATGGGAAATGTAATTTGCAGGGGAAGGAATGCCCACTGCTTCTTCACTGCAAACCATCTTCTCCACTCCCCATCACTTTAGAACAGAGAAATGGCAACAAGCCTTTCCAACTGTATGCTGCTGAATGAGCCGATTGGCTGTAACAGGTGTCTGACTGTAGGTGAGCACTAGAAGTACTGCAGATAGCAGGGAGTCTCTAAATATGACCCGAAACCCATTTTATCCCACCATTTCGTGTCAGGCAGGCAAGCCAGCCTACCTGCCATGACTGTGAAAGCAAGGCTACTGGGGGGAGGGGATGGGCTTTCTTCCTGTAGTGTAGCTTCCTTCACTATGCCTAAGAGACCTTATCAGTGTAGCTGGTAGTGTGTGGGAACCAGGTGTGAGAACTTGGGCAGGGCATCTTTTGCAGGACGTTCGCTGACTTCAACTGACATGTTTGGACTGGGAGAGGGGAACTGGAGTATAACCTCTCAGGGAAGACTGTGCTTCAGCATTCTGGGCAATCTCTATGTATCAGTGCACTTCTAGGGAGTTTTATCTGAATAAAGACCCTTTTAACTCATACCACCGTGTTGGATGAGGTGGAGAGTCTGAGAGAATCCCCTAGCCATGCCTGACATTTTGCCCAGAATCCCATAGTTGCCTCGGAACCTGGGAACCGAAGAGATCTCCCTACCTGTGCCTTGGTGGAAGGAGTGGGCAATGGAACTCCAGCAATACCCGAGGATTTATGGAAAGTCCTCAAATCCCATGTGGGCCTGGTGCATGTGCATTGGTAGAAGAGGGGGTATCCACCCCTCCTATGCTTCCCAGATGGGATGTCAGTTTCCTCGACTGGTTGGAGGTGACACTGCTGGACTGGATGTCTCCAGAGGGCTCATCAGCAAAGGCAAGAGCACTGAGGAACTGGCAGTGGAGGAGCCTAAGCAGATGGAGTCTGTTCCTGAGGAAAGGAGTTGCTGAAATGGAAGAGGAGAGCAGAGAGACAATGAGTGAGGAAAGAAACACAGTGGCCACACTCCGGGAAGAGCTGCAGCTGCTGAAGTGTGACCTCCTCGCCCTCACAGGACCGGCCCATGGACTGGCATGGGCAGCAAGCCGACCAGAGTCACCCAGGGAGTTATCACAGCCATTACCTGTTGTTCCTTGGGGAGGGTCGCCACCAGGATTCCCCACCAGGAGGGATCCTGGTGGCAACTCAAGGAAGGAGTGCTGCCTCTGCAGCTGTTGGAGCTCCACAGACTGGTGGCTCGCTTTGAAGGGAGTTCTGATTAATTGAGATATTTCGTCGTACAAGTGGCAGAATTCCTGAGGGAATGGAGGCACACCTTCCCAAACTAAGCCAGCCAAGTGAGTTACATAGGCTTACAGCTGGGGGAGGCTGCAGCTAAATGGTATGTGACTCTGTATGCAACCCAAGCCCCAGAACTGAGGAGCATGGAGACGTTCATCCAGGCTCTCAAGGAGCAGTATGAGGACCCTCTCAAGGAGGAGAGCACGAGAACTTGCCTGAGGAGGATAAGACAGGGCAACCATCCAGTCCGGGAATATGCTGCAGATTTCCAGGAATATGCAGTCAAGCTGAGGGACTGGACAGAGGGGATGAAGATTGAGTTTTTCAGAGCTGGCCTGAACCCCAACCTTGTGGCTAAAGCAATGGTGCAGGATGACCCCGAACTCTCCTCGGCTGGATTCAACTGGCTTGCGAAATTGAGAACTGAGAGCAAATAGTGGAGTTGCTGAAGTTGCAGCATCATGAAGGCCAGCAGAGAAGCCCAATGGATACACGGGCCCGGGAGCAAGGGAAGTCGTGACCCGGCACCATCCCAGCCAAGAAGGACTGGAGGAGGAAATGAGGGCTGTGTTCAAAATGTGGCGAATCGGGCCACATTGCTGCCAAGTGTTTGGGTCTAGGTAAGAGCCGCCCGAAGTTGGAGCTGAAGCCGAGGTGCTTGACGGGGCACCCGATGGGGTGACCCCAACCTACTTTCAGGAAGGAAGCCCCTGCAGCGGCTGTGGCACCAAAGGAAGGAAGGGACACTGCAAGTGAAGAGCTCTCGTCAGACAACGAAGAGGAGCTGAAATTGGCCCGTGGAAGTCCCGGTGCTGCAAAGCGTGAGACCTAATGGAGCGTTGTTTTTCATAGTAATCACCCTGTTAAACCCACAGAGGGGGACAAACATCAGGGTAAGGGCCTTAATTGACTTGGGCTGCAGCAGAGACTTGGTTGCCCCTGCACTCATGATGTCACGGGCTGGGCCAGCCCAAGCAGGGTGGTTCAAGTCCAAACCTTAAGGCCAAAGTCAAAGGGGAGTTCCAAGAGTGAAAGCCAAGTCAAACCAGTGGTCAGAGCACAAGATAAAGCCAGGAGTGAGTCCAGAGTCCAAGACCGAGGTCAGGCACAGTCCAAGGTCAGTCACCGATAGTGTCAGGTCCAAATCAGGCACAGGCAAGGTCCACAGAACACAGAGTTATTGCAGACAATAGACACGTTGCTTCCACGCCCGGCAGTTCCTCCAGACTGGCTCTTATAGCCGGGCGTGGTTTTCAGCCAGCTGCTGGGGCTCCATCCTGACGCTACTCATCGTCACCTCCAGCAGCTGGCATTGGCTCAAGAGGCGAGCACTGCGCCGTCTCTCCTGCAGTTCCAGTCTCTGGCACTGCCTGCGGCGTTCCTTGGTTGTGGGTGAACCTGGGGTGGGGGGTGGAGGCTCTTGGCTGCGCTGCACCTGTAGAAGTCCCTGGCTGAGCTTCGCCTGTGGTGTTGGAGCTAGAGGGTGCTGGTGTCTCAGCTGCTGGCTGCAAGCTCTGATCAGACAGCAGCCGTTGCTCCTGATTGCTGGCTTCTGCTGAAGCAGGGCTAGGGCTGGCTACACAGGGCTCCTCTTCTCCTGAGGAGTCCTGTCTGGCTACACGAGGCTCCTCTCCTCCAGAGGAGACCTCACTCTCAGACTGGGCCATGACACATGATGGGTTTGGGGCTGGAGGTGTCAAAGCTACCTGAGCCCCTAGGCTTCGAACAGATGGACGGTACGGTGATGAAGGGAATCCCCTAGTTACAAAACAGAGACCAGCCCAGTGGGAATGGGGGGACATTGAGAGGAAAGGACTTTTGTGGTCAGCCCCACCCCCTGGTTACCCTGGTGTTGGAAGTAAGGTGGCTGTGGGACCACAACCCCTACATGAGGTGGAAGGCCAGGGAGCAGTGCTTTCCTTCTGAAGCTTGCCAAAAACATGTTTGGAATGTCAAGTGGGGCCAAAATCCTCCCCCCACCACCCCAGTGACTGTGTGTTTAACTATGGAGGAGAGGGAGAGCATTCCTCCAGAATACCGGGACTTAAGTGTTTGAAGAGGAGGAGGCATTCCTCACAGAGCTACAGACTGTGCAATCGAGCTGATCCCAAGGACTAAATTACCAAAGGGGAAAATTTACTCAATGAGCCCGGGAGAAAGAGAGGAGTTGCGTACGTTCATTGATAAATACTAGGTGCAAGGTTTCATTCAGCCAGCAAGCTCCTCCCATGCCGCCCCTGTGCTGGTCAGAAAGAAAAAGGACAGGGGCTTGTGATTGTGCACAGACTATAAAGGAATCAATGCGGTCTTGATGTCGAATGCCTAGCTCATCCCATTGATCAGAGACGTGTTAGGGATAGTGGCTCAAGGGAAAGTATTCACAAAGCTGAACCTCCGTGATGCCTATTTCTGAGTAAGAATAAAGGAGAGGGATGAGTGGAAGATTGCTTTTAATACCCCCTTGGGGCAATTTGAATATCGAGTCATGCCTTTCAGGTTGCAAGGGCCCCTGGGGTATTTATGAATTTGACTAATGAAGTTCTCCACAAGTACCTTTATAAAGAAGTGATCGTTTACCCAGATGATGTGATGGTGTATTCAGAGGATTATGAGTCCCATGTGAAATTGGTACAGGAGGTGCTCTGTACCAACACAAACTGTATGTAAAACTGTCCAAGTGTGAGTTTCATAAAGAGGAGATGGATTTCCTGGGGTATCAAGTATCGGGGAGAGGATTGGGGATGGAGCCGACCAACATGGAAGCTGTACTTGGATGGGAAGCCCCTCAAATGAGGCGGCAGCTACAGTCATTTCTGGGGTTTGCTAACTTCTACCGACCCTTCATAAAAAATTTTGCTCAAGTAGCCTTGCCGCTTACCGACTTACTAAAAACTAAGGGGAAGGGCGCTGGGAAAGTGAAACCGAGCGCTAAACTAGCCTGGTCTAAGGAATGCCAAGTGGCCTTTGAGGAATTAAAAGCTCGCTTCACCTCCGAACCTGTACTGCACCATCCTGATGAGAGCCGCCCGTTTGTGATACAGGTGGATGCGAGTGATGTTGCTATGGGAGGAGCCCTCCTGCAGGAGGGGGAGGATGGGAAAATGCACCCCTGTCCTTATGTGTCCAAGAAATTTTCTGAGGCTGAAAGGAACTGGGCAGTGTGGGATAAGGAGGTGGCAGCAGTCAAACTGGCCCTAAGTACGTGGAGGCACTGGCTGGAGGGGACTAAAGTGCCATTTGAGGTATGGACTGATCATAGAAATCTGGAGGCATTGCGAGAGCTTCACAGACTGGGAGCCAAGCACCTGTGGTGGGTGGAGTTTTTCTCTCATGATGAAACTTTGTGATTAAACACTTCCCTGGGAAGTCAAATTTCCTGGCAGATGCACTATCCCGCCTTCCCTAACACAAGAGCCAGAGGGAGGAAGCGGTAGATATGAAGTTTTCCCCTACCCAGTTGGGAGGGGATGTGATTACCAGAAACCAAGTGGCCAAGGCAAACTGCCCTCTCCCTTCTCCTCCCATGGAGTGGGAAGAGAAAATGAAGGCAAAACTAAAAAAAGAAGGGGAGGAAAATCGGCCCGAAGATTTAGAGGAGGGGGGAAATGATTGTTGGTATAAGAACAACAAACTGTATATCTCGCAGGGTCTACAGGGAGAAATATTAAAACACTGTCATGATACCAAGTTGGCTGGGCATCTGGGTTATTTAAAAACACTGCACTTAATACAAAGACATTTTTGGTGGCCAGGAATACAGAAGGATGTGTCAGAATATGTATCCCCTTGTCAGACCTGTTTAATGGGCAAAAAGAAAGGGGGAACCTCACCCCGACCCTGGTATCTAGTATCCGTGGACTTCATCACTGACCTCCCACCGAGTAAGGGGAAAATAGTGATTTGGGTGGTGATGGATTTGTTTTCTAAGCAAGCCCATTTCGTTCCATGCTCTAAGTTGTCAACAGCCAAAAAGTTGGCCACATTGTTCATGCAGCATGTAGTAAGACTCCATTCATTCCCGGACAAGGTAATATCAGATCGGGGCCCACAATTCGTTGCCAAGTTTTGGTGGGAGCTGATGGAAGTAACAGGCATGACTCAAGGGTTGAGTTCAGCATATTATCCTGAGACCGAGGGGCAATCTGAAAGGGTTAATCAAGTCCTGGAGCAATTTTTAAGGTGTTACATTAATTATCAGCAAGAAAATTGGGCTGATTTGCTGGAGTTTGCAGAATATTGCCGTTCTAAAAATCCCAATTCAGCTGGATTTGAATCACATGGCACTCTACTGAAAGGACCTAGAGATTGTCCCAGTGCTGATCACTCCAGTCAAACACAGTCTGCATTCCTACCATAGATACTTTTCCAAAGCAATATGAAGAATGGACATTCGTAAGTTCTGTAAACAAATATGTTGTAGTAGCTAGAGCACTGGACTCGGAGAGTGACCAGATACAAATTCCAACTCAGTGCTGAAATGGATGAGACAAAATGTATATGTTTTGTTCCACCCGTAAGTGCAAATTCGTGACTTGTGTGGTCTCGATTTGCCTTGGAAGGAGTGCAGGAAAAGAAGGGTGGTTTAACCCTTCAACTTCAGGGAGGTTTTTGAATTAGAAAGAGGCTTCTCCACTTTGCTCTTAGAATTGTAAAGGAAAACATGTGTGTTTACAGGACACCTCTTTTCTCCTTTAGAATGCCAACTGCAGAGTGATGGAGCCAGTTTCAAAGAGTAAAGCCCAGGGGAGCCTGAAAGGTTAATGCTCTCCCCTTCCCATGCAGGCTACATGAATTGGTAATTACCAATTTGCTTTTTATGGACAGAACAAGATTGTTTCCTCAGAAAACTAACTTTTCCCCCTAACTATCTGGTATTTATTATTTTTTCCTAACTATCTGGTAGTTCGATCCTGGTGGAAGCCGGGTTCAGATAGCCGGCTCAAGTTTCATAGAATCATAGAATCATAGAATCATAGAGTTGGAAGGGGCCGGGTTCAGATAGCCGGCTCAAGGTTCATAGAATCATAGAATCATAGAATCATAGAGTTGGAAGGGGCCATACAGACCATCTAGTCCAACCCCCTGCCCAGTGCAGGATCAGCCTAAAGCATCTCTGACAAATATTCATCCAGCCTCTTCTTGAAAACTGCCAGTGAAGGGGAGCTCACCACCTCCCTAGGCAGCTGATTCCACTTTTGAACTACTCTGACCGTGAAAAAGTTTTTCCTAATATCCACAATATGCACCTTTCTGCATGTAATTTAAGCCCATTGCTTTGGGTCCTACCCTCTGCTGCCAACTGGAACAGCTCCCTGCCCTCCTCCAAATGACAGCCTTTCAAATATTTAAAGAGAGCCATCATGTCCCCTCTCAACCTCCTCTTCTCCAAACTAAACATTCCCAAGGCCCTCAGCCTTTCCTCGTAGGGCTCAGTCTCCAGACCCCTGATCATCCTCGTCGCTCTCCTCTGCACCCTCTCAATTTTGGCCACATCCTTTTTGAAGTGAGGCCTCCAGAACTGCACACAATACTCCAGGTGTGGCCTGACCAAGGCAGTATAGAGAGGGGCTATGACCTCCTGCGATTTCGACGCTATGGCCCCTTTGATACAACCCAGGACTGAATTAGCCTTTTTTGCCACCACATCACACTGACTGCTCATATTCAGTTTACAGTCCACTCTTACCCCAAGATCCCTTTCACATATACTACTGCCCAGAAGTGTATCCCCCATCCAGTATTTGTGCTTCTCATTTTTGTGGCCCAGATGTAATACTGTGCACTTGTCTTTGTTGAATTGCATCCTATTCACAGCGGCCCGCTTCTCCAGAGTATTCAGGTCTTGTTGAATTTTAATTCTATCTTCTTGGGTGTTTGCTACCGCTCCCAATTTGGTATCATCAGCAAATTTAATGAGCAGCCCTTCCACTCCTTCATCCAGATCATTGATAAAAATATTGAAAAGTACCGGGCCCAAAACCGAGCCATACGGCACCCCACTGGACACCTCCCTCCAATCTGATGAAACGCCGTTGACCACCACTCTTTGAGTGCGGTCCTCCAACCAGTTCCCTATCCACCAAACTGTCCTATAGTCTACTCCACAGTCTTCCAGTTTGCCTATCAGAATGTCATGGGGGACCTTATCAAAAGCTTTACTGAAATCCAGATAAATCACATCAACAGAGTTCCCCCGATCCAGTAAGCTGGTCACTCGATCAAAGAAGGAAACCAGGTTGGTCTGGCAAGATCTGTTAGGAACAAAACCATGCTGACTTCCCCGGATCACTGAGTGGTCCTTCAGATGCTTACAGATTGATCCCTTTAAAATCTGTTCTAATATCTTCCCAGCAACAGAAGTCAGACTGACCAGCCTGTAGTTTCCCGGGTCATCCTTCCTCCCTTTCTTAAAGATTGGGATAACATTCGCTCTTCTCCAATCTCGTGGCACATCCCCAGTCCTCCAGGAGGCCTTGAAGATGATGGACAGGGGTTCTGCAAGTTCTCTGGAAAGTTCTTTCAGCACTCTTGGGTGCACCACATCCAGCCCAGGGGATTTGTATTCATCCAGTGCAGCCAGATGCCTCTCCACTACCTCTCTGTCAATGTCAATTAGCCACTCAGGTGTCCTGACACATTTTCTACTATCTCTAGATGTGCCTGAGTTCTTCAGGGAGAAAACAGAGGCAAAAAAGTCATTAAGCCTGTCTACTTTTTCTCTGTCCTGCATCAGAGTTTCTCCATCTACTCCCAACAGCGGTCCAATTGCCTCATTTAACTTGCGTTTGCTTCTCATGTATCTGTAGAAGTTTTTCTTATTGTAGCGAGCCCTCCTGGCCAGACCCAGCTCGTACTGAGCTTTGGCCTCTCTGATGGCTGATCTGCAGTGCCTAGTAACCCTCATATACTCCTCTTTAGAGGTCTGTCCTTCTCTCCATTTCCTGAACATTTCCTTTTTCTCCCTTAGCTTATTCTGGAGCTCTCTGTGCATCCACATCGGTTTCTTGGAGCCCTTACCATGTTTCTGTCTTGCTGGGATAGTGAGGGCTTGAGCTTGCAAAAGCTCGTGTTTGAGAAGGGCCCACCCTTCACTCGCTCCTTTCCCTTCCAGCACTCTCCTCCATAGAATGACTCTCATCAAGGTTGACTCAGCCTTCCATCCTTCCGAGGTTGGTAAAATGAGTACCCAACTTCCTAGGGGTAAAGTGTAGATGACTGGGGAAGGCAATGGCAAACCACCCTGTAAAAAGTCTGCCAAGAAAACGTCGTGATGCGACGTCCTCGCATGGGTCAGTAATGACTCGGTGCTTGCACCAGGGACTACCTTTACCTTTACCTTTTCTTTTTATCTGGTATTTATTAAGGTTCTATTTTAATTGTATTTTATTTTTGTTATTCTAATAACTGTATTTGATGTTTGTATGATAAATTTCTATTTTTACTGTTCTTAACTCTGTATTGTGACGTCCTTTGGCCATATACAATTAAACCTACTACTATTACTACAAGGTACTCAAACTCTCTCTGTCTGAGCCCACAGCCTAGACAATTACTGAGTTCTCCGGGTCCAGTTACTGTCTCAAGCTAATCTGTCTCCCTGGATTATAGTGAAAAACAGCTTTAAGGAATGCTCCCATTGTGATAGAAATGTAATCCATCATATAATTTTGTTTTTCACCTGTGCTTAGAATTTGCTCATATTAGCTTACAAAAGGAAATGTTACTTTCCTTATTTGTATAAATGGCTAATGTAGTCTATGTAACTCGAGCAATCTCATGGATACACACTGTCGTCTTCAAGATTCGCTTTATCCATTTCTATTTTGGCTAGAGACAATTGTCTTTCGGTAGACGAGGGCCACAGATTCTGCTGCTAAGTATGTTACAGTGGCTAAAGTTCTGAAGCCTTTGGGTTAATTTTGCATTTTGCATTTTATTTATTAAAACCAATTAAATATTTGTTTTGATCTGATCTTTATTCTTTCATCTAATAGTTTTTTGTTTTGTATGTTCCATTTCAACTGATATTACATATATAAGAAGAACTTAATATGTCATATTTTAGTTGCTAGCGTTTTCCCTGTTTTAGTGTTACAGTATAGATGTATCATATGACACAAAGTCCCAGGATCAGTACTACATCTAACAGAGGGTGGGAGGTGGTATGTTCCAAACCACCTTCCATGCACAGAACTAGCTCTGCAAGAAGCATTGCAGAACCTCTCTAACACACGTTTTTCACAAGCAGCAAAGCTTTCATGTTGCAAATATTCACATCTATAATCATTTATCTGCTGTCTGAGATGATTCAAACCCGTTGCTGAGCACTGCAGCCAATGAGAGGTCCAACTGTGTAGCTCAGCCCTAAGTTAAAATTCATTAAACATTTGAAAATGGTTCCAACACATAACTCAGCTCAGTGCGAGGTCATCTCAGAGATCTAGGAAATTAAGAGGAGCAGTATCACCGTTCCCTCTGAAACAGTCTTAGATAAAAAATTGGAGCTGATAGGGACCTACCTTGCAAGGTTGCTGAGAAGGTGCATGTCATTTGAATGGCTAAAGATATATAAATGGCTAGTAGTTATCTGAGAGTCCCAGGGCTAAACCCATATTGTCATGTAGCTTGGTAGGTGAGTGTGGGCCAGTCACTCTCTCTTAGCCTATCCTACCTTGCAGGGATGTTATGGGGATAAATTTAGGATCACAAAACAATGGATGCTCCCCTCAGCTCCTTAGAGGAAGAGGGGGTAAAAATTATGCAATACATAAATAAACTAGCTCTGTAATTGGCTCTGGCCATTTTCACACTGCTTGCCGGCCACGGAACATCGCACCGAGCTCCCGAAACAACACCGTCTTCCTGGCATAGTTTCGTGTGAGAACTGCTGTTCTTGTGCGAAATTACTCCAGGAAGATGCTGTCGTTCTGGGAGCTCAGTGCGATGTTCTGTAGCTGGTAAGCAGTGTGAAAATGGCCTCTTCTTCCTTTAACACCATCACGACACACAGAAATTGAGCTCCTAATTCTTCCCAAACACAGTGGTAAAGAGATGCGGTGGGGAGGACAAATTTTTTGAGCTCGGTATGTGAAATGCCCCAAAGCTGGGCTAGTAAAAATGATGGCAACCGATTTTTTTCCAATTTTAAAACTCAGAGAGAAACCCAAGCAAGGATGGGCTGGGTTGTCAAAGTCTCTTCTCTACCCCTGGTATTAGCTTTGGACAGCTGTTCACCAGAGGTTAAAGAGTGGATTCGTTTTGCATAATAATGTGGAATGGTTGGAAGAGTGAGACAGTACATTAAAGTTAACAGAGCTGCCAATGGCACAGGCCTCTGTGGAGGATCTTAGAGGGGCAAAGGAAGCAAAATCATTGGATGGAGGCCAAAAGAGGAGACGCACACCAACTTTTGGTGTAATAAGAAGGATACAAAGAGGCGTCTTTCTTTTCCAGACTCCAGCTTTGTGAGTCTGAACCAAACACGCACATTTAGTGCTCAGCTCATAGAAACTGGAGTCCCCATGGAACCTGTTTCTGATTTTCCCACAAGTTATCAGACAGACCCCTCCAAAGTGAAGCAATTCCCCTGGTAATTTCTGCGCAAGAAAGAAGTGCACGCTATCATTTCCCCCTTACTATTGCAGGGACGAAAGAGTGCTTGATTTTGGATCCTATCCAATATATGCACTTAATGACCCTTAACCCACTAATTAGTGGAGAGATTTGCTGCAATTAAATAGGAGATGTTGAGGCACGTGGGCCAAACCCATCTGTCCACTGAGTAGTGATGGTGGCTAAAGCTAGTTTCTACAAACAGCTCTCAGGGCCAAGCTACACATGACGAATGACACTTGAACGGCAAGTGGATTGAGTGGAGGGCAAGTGAACAGGGAGAAATACACTTGCCGTTCACGTGTCATTTGTCACTTGTAGCTTTGCCCTCAGCCTTCTCCATGACAAGCTCATTTCCTCTGAATAGGGGCAGCGTTGCCAGACTCCTGACTGGGACAGGGATTCTATTACCCTGCTTTTGGTTATAAACCACCTCTTGGAGTGATAATTCCTCTCACAGAATCTCTGGAAACGCTATGGTTTCTGGTGATTCTTAGGGCCAAGCTACACATGACGAATGACACTTGAACGGCAAGTGGATTGAGTGGAGGGCAAGTGAACAGGGAGAAATACACTTGCCGTTCACGTGTCATTTGTCACTTGTAGCTTTGCCCTCAGCCTTCTCCATGACAAGCTCATTTCCTCTGAATAGGGGCAGCGTTGCCAGACTCCTGACTGGGACAGGGATTCTATTACCCTGCTTTTGGTTATAAACCACCTCTTGGAGTGATAATTCCTCTCACAGAATCTCTGGAAACGCTATGGTTTCTGGTGATTCTTAGGGCCAAGCTACACATGACGAATGACACTTGAACGGCAAGTGGATTGAGTGGAGGGCAAGTGAACAGGGAGAAATACACTTGCCGTTCACGTGTCATTTGTCACTTGTAGCTTTGCCCTCAGCCTTCTCCATGACAAGCTCATTTCCTCTGAATAGGGGCAGCGTTGCCAGACTCCTGACTGGGACAGGGATTCTATTACCCTGCTTTTGGTTATAAACCACCTCTTGGAGTGATAATTCCTCTCACAGAATCTCTGGAAACGCTATGGTTTCTGGTGATTCTTAGGGCCAAGCTACACATGACGAATGACACTTGAACGGCAAGTGGATTGAGTGGAGGGCAAGTGAACAGGGAGAAATACACTTGCCGTTCACGTGTCATTCGTCATGTGTAGCTTGGCCCACAGTCCTGATTGGTTCCCAGGCTGGTGGGCCAACTCTCTCAGACCTCAAGAAGCCTCATTGTCTCTAGGCAAAATCTCAACCTTTACCCTTTCAGCTGTTGTTGCCCAACTACAATGTGTGAGAGAGAGCTTTTTAGCTCCATGCTACTCTACCTGGAGTTGGCTGGCATGGATGGACTCTTTGCTAAGCCCTGGAAAAAACCACTATCCTTGGAACTGAGGGTGAAGCTACAAGTGACGAATGACACTTGAACAGCAAGTGTATTTCTTCCTGTTCACTTGTGCTCCACTCAATCCACTTGCTGTTCAAGGGCCAAGCTACACATGACGAATGACACTTGAACGGCAAGTGGATTGAGTGGAGGGCAAGTGAACAGGGAGAAATACACTTGCTGTTCAAGTGTCATTCGTCATGTGTAGCTTGGCCCTCAGTGTAATAAACCCATTTCTGGGGTCTGCTTCTTCAGAATGCTGATGAAAGAATAACATAATGGATAAGGGTTTTTTTTTAAAAAAAAATCTGGGATCATGATATGTCAAGGATTGCTTTCTCCCATTTCAATCTGCCCCTCAGCTAAGGACGGCTTCAGAAGGCCTTCTCCAGGTGCCCTGTCTTTGGAAATTGGGCAAGTGACGGCCGTTTCCACACGTCCTTATAGGAATATCCCACTCATGGAACACTGGCAGAGCCTTTGTTTGCGAAACGGTTACAGGCTGTTTGGTTTCCATTTTTTTGGGCACCTTTTCTGGGACCAAACAGCCTGCAACCGTTTCACAAATGAATACGTCTGGCTTTATGGGGAAAAGCCACCAGCATTCCGTGAGTGGGACGTTCCTATAAGGTCGATTATTTTCTGTGGTTGCACATTTCTTCTGGAACTCTGTCCATAGATGTGTATGGTTGGTTCCTTCCTGGAAATCATAGAGACACCAACAGAAGTCTAGTCCATCCTTTCCTGCCTGTGGCATTATGTCTAGTAGTTAGTATTTGTAGTTAGGAGGTACATTATTGTTTGCCATTTTAAGATCCCATTTTGGTTATTGAAAATGGCTGTGATTCCTGGTATTTTAATGGCTTTTGGTTAGATGTCATTTTATTTTTTATGACAACAGTGTTATTTTTCTCCTGGTTTCATTTCTGGAAGGATTGAGTGGGGTAGGGGTTGTAGTTTGATTTTATAAAAGTGAAAAAGTGCCCGGAAGGCCAGTTGTTGGGATGGGGTGGGATTTCATACCTAACGACAAGTAATCTCTTACATAACATAAAAAAACTGTTTGTAATCAGAAAAAGATGCCACGGAGAAGTGTTGGAATTTTTGCAAGTGTCCTACGCTCAGTCTTGAAAGAGTTCAATTGTTGTTCTGTTTGTTTAGTCGGATAGCTAGTTAACATAGGACCACTTAGGCTTCGAGAGAAGTTCCCACCAGAGAAAGTGGGTGTCTTTAGTCTTAATGAGGGAATCCAGGAATGTCTATTGGATGAGCCAGTTTATTGGGGGGCAATTAGATAGCAACGTATACTAAGGTTTTATTGCTCTTTGTTTCAGTCTGATACTACAGTCCACTACTACTACTTCACTAAACCATGCAGTCTAAGCTTTTCTCTCTCTAGTACCTACTAGTTGCGACTATCAAGATGTAGTCAGAAACTGTTCGTTGTTTTTCCTACCATATGTACCCTTTTTACCCACTTATGTAGTAAAGTATTTTTATAGAGCTAGTATCACAGAAGTCTACTTATTTCCATTGCGCTATTATCCAGCTCTGCAACTCTGCAAACTTATATCTAATTGCTGTGCAGCTGCCAACAAGAAGACTCCCTGCCCCCTACATTATGTAAAACTAGAAACAAAGCCAGTTGTGGGGGGGGGAATACAACAGGATCTAGGAAGAGCAGAGTAGGCGGGCCAGGCATTGCCCCCTCCTGAGTGCCGCAATGCCTGTGACAGGCAGCCGCCCATTCCGGCCCTGTTGGGGATGGATTGAGCCACCACAGGCAGGGAGCGCCATGGGGGGAGGGGGCAGCAGCGCCAGGCAACCTGGTGGGCTCCTGTGTCTGGCAGCAGCCCTTTCCAGCCCCATTGGCACAGAATTGGGCTGCTGCAGGCGGGTAGCACCGCCAGGGAGGAGCCACCAGGGAGCGCTGCCTGCTGGGATCCTCCTCCTTGCAGCAGCCCATTCTGGCCATATTGAGGTTGGAACAGGCTGCTGCCTGGGCCACTGCAGGCTGGGAGTGCTGCTGGGGGGTGGGGGGTGGCACTAGGTGCCCTAGTGGGCTCTTTTGCCCAACAGCAGCCTGTTCTGCCTCCCCCCCCCCCCCCCGCTGGTAAAAGAGGCCAGGTCTACTAGCCCTGTGAACGAATGGGAGGTAGACCTTGCCTCTGTGGGTCCAGAGGTCAGGTCTACTGGCCGGGCAAATCTATAGGCTGTAGATCTGGCCGCCGGGAGTACAGAAACCAGGTCTACCCAGCTGGCAGACCTATGGCAGGTAGACCTGGCCTCTCCAAGTCCAAAGGCCAGGCCTACTGAAGTAGCCAAGGAAGAGAAGGTAGACCTGGTCTCTGAAGGCACAGAAGCCAGGTCTATGAGCCTGCCAAGGGGAGCTGGAGCAGCAGGAGCGATGGCCCTCATGTGCCCCGATCCAGTCTAATCAGGTGGCTGGCGAGCAGGGAGAGTCACTGGGGGTGGGGTGGGGTGGGGTGGGGTGGGGTGGGGTGGGGGAGAAGTCAGGCAAGAGTAGCGTGCGGCGGAGATGGGGAAGGCAAGGGAAGAATGCAGGGAAGGGAAAGGCAGGCAGGCAGTAGACTAGCAGGTGGGGTGCACGCCACGGGGGTCACAATATTTACCCTTGTCAAGATGCCAACGGAGAGAAGTCATACAACAAACCTTTTCTTTTAATGGTTCATGTGTCTTAACAGGGTAACCCTTGCCTCAGTCAATTTTTGGCTCAAGTTGAAATATATTTCACAGGGCCTAGCACCCTTAATCTTCCAAGGTAACTACCAATCCTCTTGGGAAAAGGTAGTATGCCATGAGCTGTTGAGTGTAGGACTTTCTCCACCATCTGTCCTAGGAATGGGTGATGATGAAGCTGAAGCAATGGTAAGACAATGGCTGTCAGACATTGAGCGACAGGGAGACCTTATTAATGTTCCAAATGTTATGATTTCAGAAAATCTTAGGTACATTGTAGCTCTGGACCCCTACCTTACCCTACTGAAGACCTTGGGCCAACAGAGGGCATTGTCCCAGGTTAGATGGAGAGTCCCCCCCCCCCCGTGGTGTTAGAGGGGAGATATAAAAAGATCCCCATACAGGAGAGAATTTGCCCCTGGGGCACTGGCGAGGTGGAAACAACCAAACATGTTTTACTTTATTGTTACTTTTACCAGGAAATTCGTTTACAATGTATTTTTCCTTTGCTTAGAAGGTTTCTCTGTCGTTCTGACTATGATATATTAAGAATGTCTTTAGATTACTATCTGCCGTGCAAAATTTTTTGTGGCGGCTTGCAGAATTTGCTAGACAAGCATGTGTACTGAATTTAAATTTTAGTTAAATTATATAAATTGAGACTGGTTTTTTTTTGGTTGTTATGGCAGAGCTCTCTTTTGTAATCTGTAAGTCTGAGATTTGTGCTGGTCATTGACTGAATAAACTTGGTTGGTTGGTTGGTTGCCTTAACATGGGGAGAGGCTGTGGCTCAGTGGCAGAGCATCTGCTTGTCATGCAGAAGGTCCCAGGTTCAATCCCTGGCACCTCCAGTTGAAAGGACCCATTAGTAGGTGACCTGGAAGACCCTGGAGAGGAGCTGCCAGAGTAGTCAATGGTAACCTTAATGGGCCAAGGGTCTGATTCAATATAAGGCAGCTTCATGTGTGTTCAATAGATCTACTTTTTTAAAGGAGGTGGGGGTTGCAATCGGATAATATCAGTGGGTGCAATCTAGCTAAAGCTAAACTCCAATACATTGTGGTGTAAGTATCTCCCATTCAAGTAGCAGGATTTATAACTGGTTAACTTTAGCTGGATCCTTCATTTAGAGGGTTTTTTCCCTTTGTCTGTAGGCAATGTAGCTTGCTCCAAGGATCCAAGCAAAACAAATCCCTGAACCAAATAAAAAGCAAATAAGGATATTCAGGCTTTTTTTCTGGGAAAAGAGTTGGTGGAACTCAGTGGGTTGCCCTCGAAGAAAATGGTCACATGGCTGGTGGCCCCGCCCCCTGATCTCCAGACAGAGGGGAGTTGAGATTGCCCTCCGTGCCGTGGCACGGAGGGCAATCTCAACTCCCCTCTGCCTGGAGATCAGGGGGCGGGGCCACCAGCCATGTGACCATTTTCAAGAGGTTCTGGAACTCTGTTCCACTGCGTTCCAGCTGAAAAAAAGCCCTGAGAATATTTGAGTTGTGATGCCATAACCTGGTCCATTAAGTGACATTCAGGGAAGAGATCTCTGCACGTGCAAAGGAACTCTGGGCGAGCTCATGGACTACATGATCCCTGCCTTCCTCCATTCTCTATCTGATCTTATACAAACATGCACTTGCAACTTTCCAATGTTCATATATAAGTCCATCTTTTTTATTGCAAGAAGGGAATTTTCTCATGGAAAGCTGTAGAAATGAGTGCCCTGTGAGGGTCCACAGATCTCGGTTCCCCGTTTTGCACATGTCACCTACCTCCCTTTTGTTAATCGCACAGTGCTTTTCAATGTTCCTCTCATCTGATTTCCCATGTCAAGGGAGTATCTAATTGGATTTTAATCCTCAGCCATTCATGGAACTCTCTGTGTCGAGTGTTGAGATGGAAACTGAAAAGTTCTTTCGGCTGCCCTATTATACTGTGGCAATTTCTCCCCCTGTAACCTGAATCAGTAGGAAAATAATAGAGCAATGTATAGATGTTAGATGAAAACAATGCACACCTTTCTTCAGGCCAAATCTCATGCCTGAACTTTGATGCAGCTCTCGAATAATGGAGTGCCATGGGCTATTTATTCCCCTAATTTCTGCGGTTCAATACAGATCTTGTCTCGTCTGTTTGTTTCAGCTAATTGCCTCAAGTCCTAATAAGTTAGTGATGATGTATGCTGAGTGCAGGGACTTCTGCCAACAGAAATATTATGTCACACCAGAATTCAAGAGGTAAGACTTGAGCAGTCAAAAGAAAATACTTTCTGCAAAAGGTTCCGATTGTGTCATTCTGACTACGCTGGCTGCTTCGGTTGAATCTAGTAATTGAAAAGAGATCAGCAGAGAAGATTACGGGTGGTTAAGTTACAAGCAACATTTCCGACTGAACTATTCAACAATAAAATGTCTGGGCTATATGTTACAGTCGCCACAGGGATCAGCATCTCTGTGGCAAGTTCTCCAGGCCAGCCATAATGTCTACAGCTTTTTCTAAAGAGATGTGTCTACAGGCTCCAATGATGCCTCAGGTAATGATTCCATCTAAGAAGGGACCATGGCAGACACAAACCAAGAGACCCAGAGACTAGAAAATGGCAAACTGCTGTGCCAAAGCACCAAGAAATGGCACTCATCTTAGGATCCAGAAGGTGCCAGATGGCACAGTGGTTAAGTGGTTGGGCTGCGAATCGGCACTGCTGGTTCAAATCCCACGACTACCGTGAGCTCAGCAGGTGGCCTTGGGTAAGCCACTCCTCTCAGCCCCAGCTCCCCAGCTGTATTGTGGGGATAATAATAATACTGGCTTGTTCACTGCTCTGAGTGGGTCATGTATCTTAGAAGAGAGGTATATACGCGCAGTTATTATTATTAAAGCAGGCCTCAAAAGTGAATTTGCCATTTCTCTCGTGGCACAGTGATGTCACATCAACTAAGACCAGGGATCTTGCAGGAAGCAGGTGGTAGCTGTGGGCATGTAGACTACAACACAACTAGGCTGAAGATTCTTTCAGGGTTCTCTAGTGTGGTTAAAAGAGCGTGGAGAGCCGAATTATTCAGGATGGAACAACAAATGACACTGTAATACACAGGGTTGTTCCTATTCAGAATTTCCATGAACACCGGAAGGGGTGATTTCCTCATATTTGCTCTTCCTGCTGGAGATCTCTGATTTCCCTCAAGCTATTCCTGGGGATTCTCCGTACCTTTAGGAGTACGATTTGGGGAGCAGCTCACAACCTGAGTTTGATCCTGGCAGAAGCCGGGTTCGAGTAGCCGGCTCAAGGTTGACTCAGCCTTCCATCCTTCCAAGGTTGGTAAAATGAGTACCCTGGGGTTTCCTGGGAGTAAAGTGTAGATGACTGGGGAAGGCAATGGCAAACCACCCCGTAACAAAAAGTCTGCCAAGAAAACTTCATGATGCGACATCCCCCCATGGGTCACTAATGACTTGGTGCTTGCACAGGGGACTACCTATACCATTACTATTTAGGGTTCCCAACTCTAACTTTGGAAATGCCTAGAGACTTGTGGGTGAAGTCGGGGGAGGGGCCTCAGGAGTGTATAATGCCACAGAGGCCACCATTTTCTCTAGGGAACTCATTTCTCTGGTCTGGAGATCAGTTATAATTCTCAGAGATCTCCAGGCCCAGTTTGGGAGGCAACTCTACATTATAGGCTACCAGCGGAGGAGTGAACCAGTAAAAATGGCCCTTCCTTGATCCTGCAGAAATTCTATGGAACAGGCAATTTGAGGAAAAATTTCAAAGACTTTAAAACTTAGACCCTTTATAAAAATTTGCCTCCTGAATTCCTCATCTATGGAGCCAGTAAACCTGGCATAGCTGAAAAAGATGTAGGTTTTGCACCACACTGAAGAACGCTGCCTAAGAACAATCATGCCGGAAGCACCTGCGATCATGTAACGAACACCTTTGAAATCAGTGGGAACGGCACGAGGCCACGGCTTCAAGGGACTCACGCACCAAGCCTGCTCTTTGGGCCATGCATAGGTTGCCAACCTCCAAGATTGGCCTGGCGATCTCCAGGAATTACAACTGAGCACCAGACTACAGGAATTCGTCCACTTGAGAAAATGGCAACTTTGGAGGGTGGGCTTTATGGCTTCATATCCTCTCTGAGCTCCCTGTCCTCCACAACCTCTGTCCCCTCAAGCCCCAAATCTCCAGGAATTTCCCAACCCAGAGTTGGCAACCCTAAATGTCCTATTTCTACTCTAAAAGAAAGTATTGTATAGAATATTTCTTCTATGTTACTTTCTCCTAGCTGGGAAAAGAATCGTGGCATTTATTTCTTCCATAAGTTTTAGCATATTATGGGCTCTGCTTTGTGATACTTATGGTCAAGTTAGCAATATTATACACTATCAAGAAAGATTTTTTAAAAATACAGACTGCATACAACAGCATCAACTGCCTGAAACGCTCATCTCTTTCTCTGGGTTTTGTATCTCAATTTAACCCTTTCCTTCTTACATTTTTTTTCTTTGTTTCAGCCACATTGAAGTATTCTACGTCCCCTGGAAAAATAAATGATGAATTATTTATACACCGCAATTATTTATTATCATTTATGCAAATGATGCAATATTATGCATAGCAAATTTAATCACTCTTAACCTGCAACGCCTTTAGGGGCATTCTGTGATAGGCAAAAGGTTACTCGTATTAACCGTTGTAGACAAACTCACAAGAACGTTCATATTGGAGTTGCAAACTGACCTGCCACCCGTTTAAGCGAGGCAAGAAATATCAACGATTCCAACATGCAGAGTTCACTCAAGGTATTTAACATTCAGTCAACGTGATCTAGTTCTGAAGATATTAGCAGCGTCATTTACTGGAGAGAGCTACATTTCAAATATTATTTAATCTAAAAATGAGAGAAGTGTATGAAAAATAGTGAAGGTTTTTTGTTGTTGTTGTTTCATTTTTTGCCTTTTCTTTGTTTCTTCCTAAACAAAGACTTTGGGCTCCCATAAGTTAGAAAAATACCTCAAAGATAGTGTGTTTCCTAAGCATAATTTTCAGAACTTGGAGATTTTGCTTGTAGATGTCTACATGTTGTCAGCTACTTTGTGGAAAGGCAGACACAACTTTTTTTTTTACAAAAAGTAGCCAAATATCAAAAGCACTTCTCTGTGGACATGAGAGAGAAAAGCAAGTTTCTTCTGCGACTTTTCCCAGAAGCTCTCCTAAACCTTGCCAATGAATCTTAGAATGGAAGCAGAACTTTTCTCTCAGGGACTGGAGACAGAGGTGACCAGTTAGTGGGTAACACCATTTGGGAGGGATTACCTAATCCACTGTTATCCTGAACCAAGCACCCAGCTAAAGGAGAATAGGCAGCATCAGAGGTACTTCAAAACCTCACCAGCTAAACACTACGGGGAGAACAATGATTCAGAAATATATATATATATATACACACATTTTGGACAAAAAGGAATATAGACTGTGAGAGGTGCATATGCAGCAAAATGGAAGACTGAATTTTGTCCAGATGGACGAATAAAAATTGTATGAATGTGCCTCTATGGCTAAATTAATTTCTCATATGCACAACAGACCAACACAGCAATTCCAGGAAAAACGGAGAGATTTCTTTGAATATGTAGCTGGAAATTAAGAAAAATCAAGAATAGTTAACACGGATATAGATAATTATAAAATCAAGATCTTAAAAATGTTGAATATAAAATGTGATGTATATGATTGAATATGGAATGCTGAGTTTAAAATTTTGGGTATAAGTAATTAAGGAGAGGGAGAGGAGGAGTATTATGAAATTTAGCTGTGTCATTATATATAAGGTCTTTTAGGTCTTAGCTGTGTCGTTATATATCTTGTTTCTAGTTTTGGTTGTAGCTTAAATGTATTATTCTATATTCTGTTCAAAAATTTTACGCACTTTATATTGTCTTTTTTTCTTCTTTTAAATAAAGTTATTTTTTAAAAAAGAATATAGGGTTGCATTTGAGGGAGAGATTTTCTCAACAAGGTTATGAGTCTTTCTATTAGCAGCAAGTGCATCCGTCCTCTCTCTCTCCTCTCTCCCCTTTTTTGGATGATTGAAAGTTGCAGTCCAAACACTTGTGAACATCTATAATGTCCCAGCTATCTGTGAGCCTATAGACACCATGGTCCATCTTCTCTTGAGCCGTGCCACTGATGTCAGGTAGAATTGTCCAAAATCTGCAAGCGCAAATCCAAGAGGGGGTGGTCCCAAACAAAATGGAATGAAGATGACGAACAGGACCACGTACAAAGAAGTTTAATGTTCTTGCTATCGAAACTCAAATATAAGGCACTCAATTGTAAGGCACAGTAAGCCAATGTCAATCGAGGAGTTGTGAAGAATTCCCAAACTCCCAGCTGGAGGTGGCAACGGGTTTGCCGGCTTGGAAATTAGGCCCCGTTTCGCACAATGTGCTTTGTCATAAGCCACATATAAATCAATTATAATCTGCTATTGTTATTTTTCTCTTTTACATAGAAGCCACATGTAAATCAATTATGGTCTGCTACTGCTACTCTTCTCTTAGAAGCGTCTGTTCCCGAATGATTTTACTACATGGGGTCAAGGGCAGGATAAGTCATTGATTAGGTTTGGGGACCATGTGTCCCTCAGAGGGCTCCCACACCGTAGAACCTACTAGTATAACAGCACCAAGAAAAAGATTTTGTCAACATACCGTTAATGTTCTGATGTCAGGAATCAGCGGCCAATCCTTCCTGTCTGTTTTCTTCCCTGTTTGCATATTTGAGAACCCTGAGTTCTAAGTAGCAAACTGTGTGACATGCTGTATTTATTTTATCTTATGAGATTTATATCCTGCCCTCCCTGCAAATGGGCTCAGGGCAGCTAACATTAACACAACATCAATAACAATAGTCTTGAAAACATACAAAACTATAAAAGTTCTCACCAATCACAGTAATTCCATTCCAGGCACTGTTAAAATACATAGGTCACTATAGAAGGCATAAGCTCAAATTCTGCAGGGTCAGCTGCAGAACGGGACCAGACCAGGAGAGAAAATGGGGCATGGCAGTCAGGAAAAAAGATGGAAAAGGTGAAGGACACTAGTCTGCAAACAAAGGCCTGCCGGAACATCACCATATTAAAGGCCCTGGGAACTGGAGCAGAAATAGGTGATGGATCAGCCTCAAGGGGGAGAGCATTTCGAGGATAAGGCATCACCACTGAAAATGCCCTGTCTGTCACCACTAGAGATGGGCATGAACCGGAAAAAACCCAAACCATGCGGTTTGTGGTTCATCAAATTTAATGAACCACGAACCACATACTTTCACAAACCTGCCCCTGGTTTGCGAACCGGTTTGTTTGGTTCGTGAAAACATCACGAAAATCATCACTTACGGGCCAGCAGAAGGTCACTTCCAGGTCAGCAGTGTTGGAATAGGCGACTCAGCCTGCCTTTGGACACTGGGAGGTGCTGCATGTTTCTTTGAATGTAATGTATAAGTCTAGCAATCTGCCACTCTCTTGTCTAAGGTGGGAACGCCTACTGACTCCTCCTCTCTTGCCTCTGTGCCTCTTGGGAAATTTTCCTCCTCTCTCCCACATGGTCATCCAAAAAGGAAAGATGTAAAGCCACCATGCTCCTTATGGAGTCCTTCTTTTTGTCCACAAACCCACACCTACAACCTCGCTGCCTAGTTTCAGGCCATGGCATAGAATAGGGAATGTAACTCTTTAGATTAGGATCTTTCCCTTCTTATTACCAGAAGATATTGCTACGGAAGAAATCTGCTACAATAAACTGTAAGTTCTATCTTTCTATGTTTTTGTCTGAAGATTAATTAATGCACATTTGTAAGGGTGTAAATGCTTCTGACTAAATAACTCTGCTATGTTACTCTGCTAAGTTACTAAACTAAACCAAACTAAATATATATTCCCAATAAGCAGAAGGTCTGCAGGAAGTCCATCCCCTGTTGCCTAGGAAACTGATTGATTGACACCAGGCTGCCCGCAATCACGAACCAAAAAACGAACCAAACAAACCAGCCTAAAGTTTGTGGCGGTTCATCAGAAATGGGATCTGATGAACCACAGTTCACGAACCATGAACCAGCCTGGTTCGTGCTTAATTTTGGTTCGTATTTCAGTTCGTGCCCATCTCTAGTCACCACCCACCTCACCTCTGTGGGCAGAAACAGTAGTGTTGCCAGGAGTGGACTGGGTAATTCCTGGAGATTTGGGGGTGGAGCCTGGGAAGGGGGAGACCTTGGTGTCATATAATACCATAGGGTCCACCCTCCAAAGCAGCTTTTTCCCCTTTCTCCAGGGGAACTGATCTCTGTAATCTGAAGATGAGTTGTAATTCCAGGAAATCTCCAGGACTCACCCTCAAAGTAGGATCAGGGCCGGACCTAGGGGGGGCGGGGGGGTCACTTGCCCCGGATGCCACCAAACAGAGGGTGCAGGAGCGGCTGTTGGCCGGGAGCACACAGGTGGCTGCATGGCAGGGCTGAGAGGCTGCCCATGCCACTCGGGGCACCTGCTCCACTGACTGGGCGGCCGGCTTGCCATACACGCCTGGCCCTCCAGCAGCAGCACAGGTGGCTGCGTGGCAGGGCTGTGAGATCCGCAGCAGCTGGAATGGTGGGCACACTCCCAGGGGCACCCTGCATGATGACGTCACGGCTCTGAGTAGGGTGTACATCAAACATCATTAAATACAAAGCTGAAAGATCTTAACAGTCACCTTTAACCAGAGTCGTTTTCCAGTGTTTGATTTTGGCACTCCAACTGTGTGTAATGGGAGCACATGCTACCTGTGATCTATTTGATATATGTTGTCACCATTTTGGTTGACTAGGGCAATACATATATTTTCCAGCTTTGGTATACAGGGATGGAATACTGGATTTTCTATGATATAGATTTTTGTGTACCAAAGAAATATGCACGGGGGGAAATGGTGATTGCGGACACAAAATGGTAACCATGCATGTTGGGAGGAATTCTCACTCCTGTTCTGCATGACTGGAGTGCCAAAACTGAATGTCTGAAAAAAACCTAGGCAAACTGAGCTTCCTTAAGAACTTACTTCTTCAGATGCATTAACCAGGTGATTTCTGACAGCATAGGTACTTGCTTGGTTCTGACATTTGTCATGTGTCAGGCCTGACTGAATTGTGGGTTGTCCATGAAGCCCAAAGAGCCCACCAACCATGTATTTGTGCCTCAACAAAGGTATTGCTTTTGCAGTTCTCCTGGGAAAGCAAAAACGGGAGCATCAGATACGGAGTCAGCCATAATACCTGGCTGGTGGACCATATTTGTTCTTTTTTTTTTTTATAAAAATTTTTATTGGAATTAGAAATATTTGGTCATTTATAACAATCAAAATACTCTAATATTCCAGTTCTAACCCCCTCCCTCCCCCCCCGTTTGTTGACTTCCAACAGTTTTCCAACCCTTTGTCTATTCTTCCCCTACTCATTTCAACTTATTTTGTCAATTAAACATATACTTTCACACTCTTCTAAGCTAATCTGTTATAACACAGTGCTAAGTCAGTTTCCCTTCACTTATCAACTAACTGATATATACCTGGCATATTATTCAATAGTAATAATACTGGTAATATTCTCAATATCCTGTACTCTAACTTATTCATTCTAATGTCATCAATATGGGACAAACAATTTATCCCTCCCTATACATAACTTGAGTACTCATAAGTGATGAATACATTTATAAGTCAACCAATGTAACTTATACTCTATATGTTACTCTTTACTTCCTCTTATATCTCTTATCTTTATAACATAAAGTCAATCAATTTGACTCGTATTCTACACATTTCTAAATATAACTATAAACACAATATACATTCAACATAAGTCAATCAATTTAACCTATATTCTATATGCTACTTCTCATTCCCTCCCTTCTTGTATTCATGAATTTTAATTCTGTTAATTCTCAATTACACCCCTATCTGCCAGCAACATAATTAATTAATTAATTTCTATTCTTATATATCACATAATAACTATTACTCAATACTGTATAGAATAATCAAATAGAATAATTGCTTAGTAATTCTTCTTTAACTCTCCTCCCCCCGGTATAGTCACTTCTCTCTTCTTTTGTTTTTCTTCAATAATTTTCAAACTGCCACAGTTCTCCTCCCACCTCCCATTTTTTCACCAAATATTGTTTCAGCTTCTCCCAATCTGTGTTAAACTGTCCTGGATCAAGGTCTCTTAGTTTTCTTGTCAGTTTATCCATCTCCGCCATGTACAGCAATTTGTAAATCCAGTCCTCGATAGTTGGCACTTCTTGTACTTTCCACTTTTGCGCATACAAAAGTCTAGCCGCTGCTGTCATGTAAAAAAGCAATGTCCTATGTTGTGCTGGAATATCTTCCATTCCCAAGTTCAGTAGCAGGAGTTCTGGGTTCTTATTAACTTGAAACTGTAAAATCTCACTTATTACTCTTATTATTTCCCCCCAGTACTGCCTGACTACCTCACAAGTCCACCACATATGATACAAAGATCCTTCATGCTTTTTACATTTCCAGCATTTATTAGACGTGTTCACATTCCCTAACGCAATTTTCTTTGGTGTCAGGTACCAACGATAGATCATTTTATAGACATTCTCTTTAATGTTAGTGCATGTCGTAATCTTCAAAGTATTTTTCCACAAGTATTCCCACGCCTCCATTGTTATTTCTTCATTAAAATTTATAGCCCACTTCACCATTTGCACCTTAACTACCTCTTCTTCAGTATACCATTTTAACAACACTTTATAGACCTTTGAAATTTCCTTTTTGTCTTCTTGTAAAATTACTTCCTCCAAGTCCGAGTTCTCCATTCTTATCCCTCCCTTGGCACAATCCGATTTATAAAGGTCTCTGAGCTGTCTATATTGAAACCAGTCATAGTTTGGAGACAACTCTTCTTGCATCTTTATTCTTAATTTAGAAAATTCTATTTGTGTTATCTCCTTATACGTTAAACACTGTTGTTCATTATCAACAGTTCTCGGATCTATCACTTCATAAGGAACCACCCAGGAGGGAATTCCTTCTTGTAGGTAATCTCTGTACTTTTTCCATATTGTGAAGAGGCTTCTCCGAATGTAATGGTGTAAAAACATAGAGTCCGCTTTTACTTTATCATACCATAAATATGCATGCCATCCAAATATTTTTTTATATCCCTCTAAGGCCAGCAATTTGTGATTTTTAAGCATCATCCAGTCCTTCAGCCAAACCAAGCAGATTGCCTCATAGTAAAGTCTTAGGTTGGGCAGTTGCATTCCGCCTCTCTCTTTCGCATCCTGTAACACTTTCATTTTCACTCGAGGCTTTTTGCCTGCCCAAACAAAGTCCGATATCTTTCTCTGCCGTTTCTCAAACTGCTTGGAGTCCCGAATAACTGGTATTGTCTGTAACAAAAACATCACTCTTGGCAGCACATTCATCTCGACTGCTGCAATTCTTCCCAACCATGACAAATTCAATCTATTCCATTTAATCAAGTCTCGCTCTATTTGAGTCCACAATTTCTCAGTTATTCTTGAATAGATCTATATTCTTTGCAGTCAGTTCAATTCCCAAGTATTTCACCTTGTTTGTTACTTCACAGTCTGTTATTTCCATAAGTTGCTGTTGTTTTTGTTTAATCATATTTTTACACAGTATCTTTGACTTCTTTTTGTTTACAAAAAAACCTGCCAAATCTCCAAATTCTGTGATTTTTTCTATTACCCTTGGCATGTTTTCAATTGGATCTTCCACAATTAACATTATATCATCTGCAAATGCTCTGACCTTATAGGAAAAGTCTTTTATCTTTATTCCACGGATTGCATTATCTTCTCGGATCTGTATCATCAAAATTTCCAAAACCATTATAAACAACAGTGGAGACAACGGGCAACCTTGTCTTGTACCTTTGCCTATAGTCAATTTCTTAGTCACCTCGTCATTCACCACAATTGCTGCACTCTGGTCTCTGTAGATTTCTTTTACTGCTCTGATAAATCTTTCTCCCAACTGTAGCTGTTCCATAGTGGCGAACATAAAATCCCAGTTCAAATTGTCAAAAGCTTTTTCAGCGTCCACAAAGAAGAACCCAACCTCCTTATCACAACGCCTATCATAATATTCAATAGCATTTATAACTGTCCTTAAATTGTCTCTAATTTGTCTATTTGGTAAAAAACCAGCTTGTTCTTCCCCAATAACTTCGGATAACCATCCCTTTACTCTTTCCGCTAAGATCTTCGCAAAGATCTTATAGTCATTGTTAAGTAAGGAAATAGGTCTGTAATTTTTGACGTTAGTCAAGTCCTGTCCTTCTTTAGGGATCAATGATATGTTAGCTTCACTCCAAGTATCTGGAATTCTTTGGTCTCTCATAACACCATTGATCACTTCTTTTAGGAATGACACCAGTTCATTAACCATTACCTTGTAAAATTTAGCTGTGAGTCCATCAGGCCCTGGCGCCTTACCCAGATTTGTTGACTGTATTGCCTTCCTTATCTCTTGCTCTGTCACTTCACTATTCAATTTATTTCTCCAATCTTCCGAGATCACTGGGAGCCTCATTTTCCCCAGATATGTCGCTATTGAATTTTTATTCACCTCTTTTTTATTATACAATTTAGCGTAAAATTTGTAAAAGGCTCTACTAATAGCAGTCTGTTCCAGATATACTTTATTATCCTCACATATTTTATTTATTGTCTTCTTCTCCTTTCTCTTCTTCAATTGACATGCCAAATATTTCCCAGGTTTATTTGCTCCTTCAAACGACTTTTGATTCATTCTCTTCAGATTCCATTCCAGTTCTTTATTATTCATTGCTGTCAACTGTTCTTGTAAAATTTTAATGTCTTGGTAAATTTTCTTCTTCCCTGGTCTTTTCTTTAATAGTATTTCTTTGGCTTTTATTTTCTCTGTAATCTCCTGTCTCTTCTCCTCTTGTTTTTTCCTGGCTCTTCCGTTTAAGTCCATTAGTATGCCTCTAATTACTGCCTTATAGGTATCCCATACCTTGTTGGTTGGTACTTCTCGATTCATGTTGTATTGTATGAAGAACTTAGTTTCCCTTCTCAACATCTCCAAGTTTTCTCCCTCTTGCAACAAGTCCTCATTTATTCTCCATCCTTTCCTCTTAGTTCTTTTCCCAAACTTCCACATAATTGGATTGTGATCTGAGCCTACCATAGGCATTATTTCCACCTCTTTAGTCCATAACACTAAGTCCTTTGAGGCCCAGATCATGTCGATTCGTGATAAAGTAGAGTGTCTTGCGGAGAAAAATGTGAATTGTCTGCCCTTGGGATTCTGTATTCTCCATACATCTTCCAAAGTTTCCTGCTGCATTAATGCAAAAAAAGTTTTTGGTAGTAGTCCTCTTTTCTTTTGTGCAGTTGCTGATTTCTTGTCCTGCTCCAAATTTGTAACTCCATTGAAGTCTCCTGCAAGAATTATCTGGTCGTAAGAAAGTTCATCTAATTGCTTCCTCAAATCCTCAAAGAAGCTTTCTTTTGCTCCATTAGGTGCATAGATTCCAATCACCAGCACTTTCTTTAAATTCCATGTACATTCCACCACTAAAAATCTGGCTTCTGGGTCCTTAAACACTAACTTTGGCTGCAGCTCCTCTCTAATATACAAGACCACTCCCCTTTTTTTCTTTTTTGTGGCCGCTGCAAAATGAGTGCCCAATTTGCTCAGTTTTAGATATTTTACATCCTGTTTTCTAATATGAGTCTCTTGTAAACAAACAATGTCACATTTCTGTTTTAATAGCCAGTGAAAAGTACTTTTTCTCTTATTGGGTGAATTAAGTCCATTTACATTCCAAGATATAACCTTACATTCCATATTCATAGCCTTGTTGCTGGTAAGTCCTTTTCATTGTCCCTCATAAACTTTTCCATTTCAGATTCAGATCTGATGCGCTTTTTCACTCCTCCAAACTCAAATGCCAGTCCTTCCGGTAATTCCCATCTATACCTTATTTTCATGTCCTTCAAAATTTGGACTAAGGCTTTATATTTTTTCCGATCAAGCAACACCAATCTAGGTAACTCCTTCATAATAATCACCGTCTTGCCATCAACCTCCAATGGGTCTTGGAATTGCTTGCTCACAATCATTTCTTTCATATTTCTGGTTGTAAATTGCACAATCACGTCTCTTGGTAACTTCCTCTGGGTCGCAAGTCTTGAGTTTATACGATACACCACGTCTAGGATAGCCACAATTTCTTCTTCTTCCTTCCCCAGGTATCCAGCTAACACTTCAGCAACTTGCTCTTGAGCTGTCTTTCCCTCCATCTCCGGCAAACCGCGAAACCTTAGCTGCTTTTCCATATACTTGCTCTCCGCAATAGCCATTCTGCCCCTCATCGTCTTCATATCTGTCCGTTGCGTGTCTGAGAGATTCTCCATCGCCTTCTCCACCACGTTAACTTTTTGCTGTGTTACTTCCATTCCCTTTTTCATTTCTGCCAATTCACTTTTAACTGTCTCTTTAACTTCTTTGATCTCTTTCACCAGCTCCTGCTGGACCTTTAACATTTCCGAAAATCTTTTGTCTAAATTTTCCATAGCCGTCTGCCACCCTTTTTTCGACATCGTGGGGCTTGACTTGCCTCGCTCCCACGAATCTGCTCGTTTCCTTAACTCCGTGGCGCTTGGCTAAGTGTCCCTTTAATTTAATTTAATTCAAATGTCCCGGTTTCAAAAGGAAAAAAAAGAAGCACTTACAAGATCCAAAATGCCGGGCGTCTTTTCTCTATGGTTTTTCTATATTTTTGTAATCCAATATGGCATACTTCCTCTTCTGCTGAAGCCCGTGCCCTTCCCTCTTCAAAGATGGCGATTGCCCTCTTCCTGTCTGCCTTAGGGCCGTCTCTCTCCAGCAGCTCTATCACAATTACGTACTTCCTGTTTCCCGTCTCCTCACAGCAGCTCTCGCGATGGTAGAAGCTTTCTCCCAGTCTGTTATCTCCTCACAACCACAGGTATGAACAACAATCCTCCGATTTCTCTAATTACTTCTTTTAGCTTAGTCCTTTTACTAATCTGTTTCTTGCCGAGTCTTCCTCTACTTTTAATCAAACTGTTGCAGTTTAAAAGTCCCCTTTAATGCTTCTTTGCTTTAAGTAATTCGTCCCATTTCAAGAGATAGTGATCTTTACCTTTTCAAACGTCTTTCTGGGTTGTAATCACTGCTTCAAACTCAGGTTTCTCTTTCACCTTCTTTCCTCCTGTTGATGCTTGGGCATGTAGATCTTATGCCAGCCGTCACTGCCGCAGAACTGCCGCAGAGATATAAGCCGACCTGTCTTAGGGTGGGACCTCAAGGGACGGGGGAGAGTCCGTTGCGCAGAACCCCCCCTCGCCCGAGATCGACGCGCCCTGAGGTACTTGAGCGTTCAAAGCCTGTTCTCCGCCTGAGAACAGGGGACCACGGGCCTGTTTACCCCCGCCGGTCACTGAAAACGGCAGCCCGGTCAGCTCTGCTCCCAGAGCTGTGTTAGACCTCCATGGATCCCAAACAGGAAGTCGGACCATATTTGTTCTGATGGGTCATATGTTATACAGGCTTACTTACCATTATGATTAGAAGGGGGCGGGGAGAAAGGAAAAGAAAAAAAAAGAAAAGGAAATCACCAAGTGGAGAAAACCAATCAGTCCTGTGAAGTAGTTCTACATTAATGGGGCCTATAGATTGAGCTGAATGTTGACCTTCAGTCGTGTGTTGGAGCATATCAGGTGTTCAGTCTGGATCAAAAGGTATTTTCTGCGGTTTTCTCCCCAGTGGTGACCCAACATACATGATACAAAAACACACTTTCAGTAAGTAAACAGAAAAACAAATACAGACACTTATTTTAAAGCCGGATAAAAACACGAGCAATGCGCTGATGTGTCTGTTCAGGATGCCATCTTGGAGCCTCTCCAACAAATACAGTATACCATGGTCTGGGCTTATCTAAAATTCACTAGCCTATCTCGGGCCTCAGGTTAGAGTTGCCAGCTGCAGGTTGGGAAATTCTGGGAGATTTGGGGGTAGAGCCTGGGAAGAGTGAGGTTTGGAAAGGGGAGGGACCCCAGAGACGCCAGCCTCCAACGCAGCCATTTTCTTCAGGGGAACTGATATTTGTAGTTTGGAAATGACTTGTAATTCTGGAAGATCTCCAGGCCCTGCCTGGAGGTTGGCAGCCTTATTGCAAGCCATGGATTAAGCAGGCCAATTCAATCCTGGGTTGTATCAAAGGGGCCATAGCGTCGATATCGCAGGAGGTCATAGCCCCTCTCTATACTGCCTTGGTCAGGCCTCACCTGGAGTATTGTGTGCAGTTCTGGAGGCCTCACTTCAAAAAGGATGTGGACAAAATCGAGAGGGTGCAGAGGAGAGCGACGAGGATAATCAGGGGTCTGGAGACTGAGCCCTACGAGGAAAGGCTGAGGGCCTTGGGAATGTTTAGTTTGAAAAAGAGGAGGTTGAGGGGGGACATGATTGCTCTCTTTAAGTCTTTGAAAGGCTATTTGGAGGAGGGCAAGGAGCTGTTCCAGTTGGCAGCAGAGAGTAGGACCCAAAGCAATGGGCTTAAATTACATGCACAAAGGATATTAGGAAGAACTTTTTCATGGTCAGAGTAGTTTACAGTGGAATCAGCTGCCTAGGGAGGTGGTGAGCTCCCCTTCACTGAGAGTTTTCAAGAAGAGGCTGGAGGAATATTTGTTAGGGATGCTTTAGGCTGATCCTGCACTGGGCAGGGGATTGGACTAGATGGTCTGTATAGCCCCTTCCAACTCTATGATTCTAAGCACTAATGTCCAAGAGCCTTGCCTAGCCCAAGTGCCCAGTATGTTCCATGAAGAACAGAAATTCAACCCACATTCCATTAAAGATGTTCTTCACCTTCCTTCCCCACCAGAATTACTTCTGGCCCCAGCCAAGTTAAATACCTCCATAGAAGAAGGAACTGAATCTAGTCTAAGTTTTCCCACCTGCCTGCCTTCCATACAATACACCTCATGAAACTTGATTTTGGGGAAGGAAGGAAAGAAATTTCTTCCTCAGTCCATGTTCTGGGAACAAAAAGTATCAAATGATCTACAACACTGTTTTTTCCCCTCTTGTTTATCCCAAAAAGTGATAGAGAATAAATCTATTAAGGATTGATATCTATGTAAGGGGGAGAAAAGCCTGGCTGAAAATGGTTATACAACACAAACAGCCCCCCCCCCCCCGGTAATCATGCGGTGAAATTCATTCCCTGAATCTTAAAGTAATTTAAAAGGGTAATAAGCATTCAGAGCCTCTTTTGGTCCCTCGGAGAGTTAGTGTCCATCTTGTTTGCCACTGTTTCCTGCTTAATCCTGTCTAATGAGGGTTTATGTTAACATGGCTAAACACTTGCAGAGATGTGCTACCAAACCAGCTAAGCCTAAGGAGGAAATGCCGTTCCAATGTCACTGCCGATGGCTATCTGGCTTTAAGGCACTGATTATACTAAGAGCAGTGCAAAATCTTCCCCTTTATTTCCACAGATACTTCTTTCTTCCTACATGTGGGCATCACATATTCGGGACACTTATCCACAAGAGCTGATATTTGATTTTTGCAGAGCAGAATCAAGGTTGCATAACACACGCACATCGTTATCTGCTGTGGGCTGTACTGATTCAAAAGTCAGACTTTTTTCCCTAAATTTTATGACACAAATAGGAATTATGTTTGCACTTTGTACAGACATCGTCATCCACAAGACACTTAATATGCTTTTCATGGAAGGTGAGCACTTTGGAGGGTGAGCGCTATGGTATTACTCCCTGCTGAGGTACCTCCCTTCTCCTTTCAAACCCTGCCTTCCCTAGGCTTCACCCCCAAACCCTCCCTTCTCCTTTCAAACCCTGCCTTCCCTAGGCTCCACCCCCAAATCCCTCCCTTCTCCTTTCAAACCTTGCCTTCCCTAGGCTCCACCCCCAAATCCCTCCCTACTCCTTTCAAACCCTGCCTTCCCTAGGCTCCACCCCCAAATCCCTCCCTTCTCCTTTCAAACCCTGCCTTCCCTAGGCTCAACCCCCAAATCCCTCCCTTCTCCTTTCAAACCCTGCCTTCCCTAGGCTCCACCCCCAAACCCCTCCCTTCTCCTTTCAAACCTGCCTTCCCTAGGCTCCACTCCCAAACCCCTCCTCCTTTCAACCCCTGCCTTCCCTAGGGTCCACCCCCAAACCCCTCCCTTCTCCTTTCAAACCTGCCTTCCCTAGACTCCACCCCCAAACCCTCCCTTCTCCTTTCAACCCCTGCCTTCCCTAGGCTCCACCCCCAAACCCCTCCCTTCTCCTTTCAACCCCTGCCTTCCCTAGGCTCCACCCCCAAACCCCTCCCTTCTCCTTTCAAACCCTGCCTTCCCTAGGCTCCACCCCCAAACCCTTCCCTTCTCCTTTCAAACCCTGCCTTCCCTAGGCTCCACCCCCAAACCCCTCCCTTCTCCTTTCAAACCCTGCCTTCCCTAGGCTCCACCCCCAAACCCCTCCCTTCTCCTTTCAAACCCTGCCTTCCCTAGGCTCCACCCCCAAACCCCTCCCTTCTCCTTTCAAACCCTGCCTTCCCTAGGCTCCACCCCCAAACCCCTCCCTTCTCCTTTCAACCCCTGCCTTCCCTAGGCTCCACCCCCAAATCCCTCCCTTCTGCTTTCAACCCCTGCCTTCCCTAGGCTCCACCCCCAAACCCCTCCCTTCTCCTTACCAAACCCTACGTTCCCTAGACTCCACCCCAAACCCCTCTCTTCTCCTTTCAACCCCTGCCTTCCCTAGGCTCCACCCCCAAATCCCTCCCTTCTCCTTTCAACCCCTGCCTTCCCTAGGCTCCACTCCCAAACCCCTCCCTTCTCCTTTTCAAACCCTGCCTTCCCTAGGCTCCACCCCCAAACCCCTCCCTTCTCCTTTCAAACCTGCCTTCCCTAGGCTCCACCCCCAAACCCCTCCTCCTTTCAACCCCTGCCTTCCCTAGTCTCCACCCCAAACCCCTCCCTTCTTTCAACCCCTGCCTTCCCTAGGCTCCACCCCCAAACCCCTCCCTTCTCCTTTCCAAACCCTGCCTTCCCTAGGCTCCACCCCCAAACCCCTCCCTTCTCCTTTCAAACCTGCCTTCCCTAGGCTCCACCCCCAAACCCCTCCTCCTTTCAACCCCTGCCTTCCCTAGGGTCCACCCCCAAACCCCTCCCTTCTTTCAACCCCTGCCTTCCCTAGGCTCCACCCCAAAACCCCTCCCTTCTCCTTTCAAACCTGCCTTCCCTAGGCTCCACCCCCAAACCCCTCCTCCTTTCAACCCCTGCCTTCCCTAGGGTCCACCCCCAAATCCCTCCCTTCTCCTTTCAACCCCTGCCTTCCCTAGGCTCCACCCCGAAACCCCTCCCTTCTCCTTTCCAAACCCTGCCTTCCCTAGGCTCCACCACAAACCCCGCCCTTCTCCTTTCCAAACCCTGCCTTCCCTAGGCTCCACCCCCAAACCCCTCCCTTCTCCTTTCCAAACCCTGCCTTCCCTAGGCTCCATCCCCATACCCCTCCCTTCTCCTTTCCAAACCCTGCCTTCCATAGGCTCCACCCCCAAATCTCCAGGAATTTCCTAACCTGGAACTGGCAAACTTACCCCAACCTATACCCAGGGATGAACAGGGAAGCTAAAATGGCCTTGGAAAGGGCCCTGCCCCCTGATGGAGGAAACAAAGGGCCAAGCTACACATGATGAATGACACTTGAACAGCAAGTGTATTTCTCCCTGTTCACTTGCCCTCCACTCAATCCACTTGCTGTTCAAGCGTCATTCGTCATGTGTAGCTTGGCCCAAAGATGAGCAGGCTTATTATACTTCAGCAGGGTATAGTGTCATAAAATCTCCCTTCTGAAGTTTCCATTTTCTCCAGGGTAACTAATTTTTGTAGTTTGGAGATGAGTTGCAATTCTGGAGCTCTCCTGGCCCCACCTGAAGGTTGGCAACCCTAGATGGCCTGCTCACAACAACCACGAATTATTCCTTTTTTAAAAAAAGAGAGATATCATAAAGAAATTCCACCAAACTGGTTTAAAGGCCGACACGAGAGAAAAATCTATGCACCAAGATATTGCAGATAGTTACATTACTGGATATTACCTCTTGTGCTGTGATGTCAGTGTCACTGTGGGATAGGCCCATTTTAACATCAACATAACCTGTCCCCTCGGACCATTTCACTACTACAGAATATTTCAAGTATGTGCAACGGGAGACTTTATTCAACACCCCCTCCCCCATTTCTCAGTTTGGCACCTAAACACGCGTATGATTTGCATCCTTTCTCTCCCCTCTCATTAACGTGGAATTTTAACGCCTTTTTTATTTATTTATCAGATTCTTTTTGAGCTCCGCTTTAATGGTGCCCTTGGGTTCGCAAGCACCAACTTTTTATGCTCGCTCAGAACCGACTTCTATGTGTTGTGGAAATGTCAAGGGTATAAGGCATACCTACCCTTTTTGTAGTGGGGTCTCTTTTGTTTTGTCAGACCATACTTGGCATAAATTTTTTATCCTCCTCAGAGGAGCAAGGTTGCTTCTAACTAAACAAACAAATCCTTGATGTGCATCATCCTGGCGTTCTGACTGGTTTGACACTCTCTTCCCCCAGTTGTGCTTAAACAGCTGCTGATAGTTTTCTGAGGTGGAATCTCTCTTGCCTCCTCCCTCAGTAAGTTGAACATTTGTTCCTGGCATTGCTATTATTGATACTGCTAATTGACAGTATTTATTCTACTTATATCCCACGCGGTTGCTCAGAAGAGACTCCAGTCAAGCCCCATTGCCTCATAGAGCACAATGGTAGCGCTCTACAACTTCCTTCTGGTATTTGAGAGGCCCTGCCAACGTGGTTTTCACAAGCAAAGCCAGAGTTTTACCTCACGGATATTTCCTTGCCTCTCACAACAGTGAGGGTTGCTTTCTTCCTTTGCCTCTGATTCAATGGAAATCCCTTCAGGAGAATTTGAGTTTCCAGCTCCAAGTTGAAAAATTTCTGGAGATTTGGGAAGTGAAACTTGAGAAGTGTGGGGTCTGGGTAGGGTTGCCAGCCTCCAGATAGTACTGCAATACAACAACCAGGGTCACAAAAAGTCAAGCACTCAATGAAAATATATTATTAGTGTATTTTTCAAAAAGTGCAAAAGTGCAAATGTGCAAAGGTATTCTTACATAACACAATATCACAACAATTTAAAGTGCATAACAGTTTAAACACCATAACAGTTAGAAGGAACCCAATAGAGGTTTCCTATCGGGTTCCTTCTAACTGTTATGGTGTGTGCAGTGAGGAGAGTTGCTTTTGGACATCCATAGAGTCTAGCCCAAGAAGAAGAAACACCAAAACGGGAATTGGTAACAGCAAGCTAAAGCCCATCGACTAGGTGTCTTTGGACATGTTCACACTCCAGCTTTGGACATATGGACAGTTTCCATGCACTCTTTGCACTTCCTCACCACCAGTGATGAACTTCTTGGATTGTATGAATTTATTTACTGATTAATTATCCGATAGACTACCCCTGCTTTGATGAAATATGCACTTTAAATTGTTGTGATATTGTGTTATGTAAGAATACCTTTGCACATTTGCATTTTTGCACTTTTTGAAAAATACACTAATAACATATTTTCATTGAGTGCTTGACTTTTTGTGACCCTGGTTGTTGTATTGTAGTTTTGTCTGTGTCCCCAGGGGTTCCCTGTGTTGTTGTTGAGCCTCCAGATAGTGGCTGGAGATATCCCGGAATTACAACTCGTCTCCAGGCCACAGAGATCAGTTCACCTGGAGAAAATGGCTACTTTGGGGGGGGGACTCTATGGAATTATGCCATGCCAAGATCCTTTCCCTCCCCCAAACCCACTTTTTCCAGGTTTCTCCAGGTTTCACCCCCCAGATCTCCAGGAATTTCCCAACTTGGAGCTGGCAACCCTAGGTCTGGGGAAGGGACGGACCTCGGCAAGGCATATTGGCATAAAGTGCACCCTCCGCAGCAGCCATTTTCTCCAGGGGAACTGATCTCTTTGGTCTGGAAATCACCTGAAATTCCCACCTCAGGAGGTTGCCAATCGCAAGGCAGATTGATGAGGTACCCCGGGTCTCACACTCGGGTTGCAAGGGCCCCCTAGTTGTCCATTTACTTCTTTCACCAGCTGTCTCCCAGATCAGGGCCGATTCCAGACGACTAACCTTAAATCACTCCATGCCGCCCTCTTCCGGATCGCGACGGGGAAAATGCGAAATATCGCGTTTCCTCGCGCGAGTTTTGCGCGACGACGCGCAAAACTCGCGCGAGGAAACGCGATATTTCGCATTTTCCCCGTCGCGATCCGGAAGAGGGCGGCATGGAGCGATTTAAGGTTAGTCGTCTGGAATCGGCCCAGTTTTAGGGATGTCTTTGTAATTCCCTTAGCAGCCTGAATAACCCAGTTTAGCTTAAGTTTATCAGAGCTTGGGAGCTAAGCCAGGACAGCCCTAGTTAGTTCTTTGATGGGAAACCATGCAGGTATTGCTATGCAGAGGAAGACAAGGGCACCCACCTCTAGATGTCTCTTGCTTTGAACATCCCACATGTTGAACTGCCTTGAATCAGTTGTGACTTCTCCTTCTCCTCCTGCCCCTCCTCCTTCTTCCTTCTGCTTCCACATCTTCTTCTGCATCTTCCTGGTGCCCACTTGCTTCTTGAGCCTTGCCCAGTGTCAGGCTCTGCGCCAGTCATTTCCCTGAAGACACATCAAGAGTCCAGTAACAGTTTCTTTATTAGAGAATGAGCTCCATCAGTATCGGTGCACTCAGACTACAGCATTGGCGGAAGCAGGGCTTTTTTTCAGGGGGAACACGGGGGAACGGAGTTCTGGCACCTCTTGAAAATACTCAGCAATAGTGCTTGAAAATAATATGATTTCAAAGAATCCCGTGTGTTTCTTCTTCATTTCCCTCTTGAGAGTTCCGCCACCTCTTTTCCCAGAAAAAAACCCCTGGGCGGAAGTGACTTAAATGGGCAAAGCAATGTTAGTTATAGGGCAGGATTCCCACCTTGGAATAAAGACCGTTAGAATTTAGGCACGCAGGGCCTAGGAGGTTGGAGGGGGTAGGGATGGGGAAGACAAGGATGAGCTCATTTCATGTCTCAGGGAGATACAGCTCCGGCCACCAAGCGGCGCGGAGGGCAATCTCAACTCCCCTCTGTCTGGAGATCAGGGGGCGGGGCCACCAGCCATGTGACCATTTTCAAGAGGTTCCGGAACTCCGTTCCCCCGCATTCCAGCTGAAAAAAAGCCCTGCTTGCCCTAATGATGCCCCTAAACTAACCACACAGCCTTGTTTTTCATTGTGAACACTGGAGTACCCCATTGTTTAAGACAATATTTTTGGCCGCTGAAATGCAGACTACGGGACATTATTTTATTCTATTGCTTTACATAATCCCAGAACTCAAACATAACAGCAAGCAGAGGATCAGAAGGTGATTAGTCCGGCTCGCAGTAGGAGGACATCAGGAAAGATTTATGTGACTCTTCTAAAATTATTGGCGTCTCCCTGTTTTTGTATCCCTACATGTCAGTGGCATTAGCTGTAATAACTTTTTCTATGATATTGTGTTTCCTTCAAAAAATCTCTTTCTTTGGGATTACAAATAATAAAATTAGAATAGGCTTGTCAAAGTGCACACCATGACCTGAACGTTAATCGCTTCCGTTTATGGAACGTAGTCATTAGAAGTCAGAATAGAATTCCTTAAAAAAAAGGAGGGGAGAGAGAGAGAGAGAGAGAGAGAGAGGCCATTTCCACACACGTTGAATAATGCACTTTCAATGCACTTTCGCAATCCTTTAGAAGTGGATTTTTTGTTCCACACATGGAAAATCAGTTTCAAATGTTCACTAAAGAGTATTGAAAGTGGATTATCCAACGTGTGTGGAAGCAGCCAGAGAGAGAGAGAGAGAGAGAGGCACTTGGGGCTTACATCATCAGTCTACAAGCTGGGATTTAAGTCTGCCTAAAGTCATCTCTTCTGATCCTAGATGTTGTACCTTGTTTTTATCTCAGAAGTTTTGGGGTCTGCCTGTGATAACAGTGGGGTGATTGATGCTTGGTGATTCTTGGCTCATGGGTGTAGGGTGACTGTTTCAATAGATGGCACACCAGCAAGTTTTCTACTGCGTTATGAAAAAAACTCCAAAACAAAATACCAAAAGGACTTACACACACAAAGCTGTCTTATACTAACTCTGACCACCAGTCCATCAAGTTCAATGTTGTCTACTCAGGCTGGAAGCAGCTCTCCAGGATCTCCGGTAGGGTGTCACATCACCTACTGCTGGTCCTTTTTAACTGGAGATGGCAAGGATTGAACCTGGGACCTTCTGCATGAAAAAGAGGATGTTATTTCACTGAGCCACAGCTCCTCTTCTCTTGTAGTTCCTTAGGAAGTGGTGGGGGTATCCACCACCATTCACTGCCACCACCAATGAGAGACAACTATGAGGTTTCTGGGTGCAGTTTAGATACGTTATGTGGGTAAAGGCATACGAGGGTAACATGAGTGCCCCAGTTTCTAGTTTGATGCAAGAAATTCATTCATGTCCAGGGTGGAGTTTGAATGAGGCGTATGGGACAAGCATAAAGGTTAAAATACTAGATCAACCCCTTTTGAAGATCCTTCAAAATGTCAGACTATGGCATTCCAGTTGGCATGAGTCTACCTTCCTCCCTTCTGCAAGAAGACAAGGTCTTTTGATTTCAAAAGGTTTTATTAGAAAGACAGCATTCAGGCCCAGGTGTCCACATTCCAGGACCAAGCAGATCCTGGCTGAGCAAAGCTTTGTTAGGAATGAGATACAGAACGAAAGTTGTTACACATCAAACCCTCAGAGTCCAGCCTCCCCCCAGAGTTCACATAGCAGGAAACTTCTCGGTGGGAACGCTGGCCAGCCAAGGTCAGCTGAGAAGAGAACAGATAAGATGCAGTATCCTCTCCCATGGACTCGGCTTCTGGCATCCCACGGGCCTAGAGAGAGAGGAAGACTAAACAACTACAGAAATAAGTATGGCGTTACTCAGGTTTCATTTCTCTAGAATAACAGACTCTGACACAGTTATGACCCTCCACACATAATACCCCTCATTCTCCTCATCTGAGGTAGGGAACCCATGTGTGTGTGAGAGAGAAGGCTTGGATTTCCCCTCTTGCTCTTCCCTCTCTTGACTTATTCAGGTAGCCAGCACCATTTAAGCTCCGCCCTTTCTTTCCTATCTATGGTTGGAGGTGCAGAGAGAGGATGTGTGTATGTGTGTGTGTGTGTGTGTGTGTGTGAATTGCCACATCCCCCTCCCCCTGCCAGCTGTCCTTATTTCAGTAGAAAACAGAAAGAACCCAGTATCACCTATAAGACTAACAAAATTTGTGGTAGGGTAGGTGCTTTTGTGAGTCATATTCAGGGGCAGCACCAGAGCCTCTGGTGCCTGCGGCCACCCCTATGTGTGCATGCATGTAGTGTGCATGTGCACGCCCCCAGCCTGCATGATGATGTCACCGCATGATGATGTCATCACACGCAAAGCTGGGCCCATTGGCTGGCGGGTGGCTGGGGCAGCACATGGAGGCTGTCTGTGCTCTGCACGCCGCCTTGGACGCCTGCCGTACCTGGCCCACGGATGCTGCACCCAGCTGGGGGCATGAACTGGTGGCGGTGGCGGTGGTGGCGGCGGTAGTGGCGGTGGCAGTGGCGGCGACGTGGGGCTGGCCCGCTGCAGCAGCTGCGGGTCAGGCACACCAGCTCCATGGTGTGCGCCTCCACCCCGGCACCCCCTCCAGCGCCCTCTCCAGTGTCCCAGTGCCCGTGGCGCCCGCCTAACCGCCTCAATGGTGCCACTGGCCCTGGTCATATCTCACTTCTTCAGATACTGTTCTTCTTCTTCTGTCCTCCTTCAGATGTGTCCTTATTCCAGTGAGGAGTTATTGGTCAACGAGGATATGGCTAGGCCAGGCATCGTTGGTGAGATCTTTGGACACAGGCTGTGATCTTTTGAAGGATAAACAGATCTGTATTTGTTAAAATGCATCTCTGTTCTCTAGAGCCCAAGTGCAATGGGAAATCATATCCAAACATTACAGAGGTGCTTCAGAACTAAGGAGAGGAAAGAAAACATGAGGCTAGCGGAGTCATAAAAGTGACAGGTTTTATGTTGACATTTCAGTCCGAGGACTCAAGCAAAGCTGAAACTTTGAAACAGAGGCTGGTCATGTTAGACTTCACTCTCCCCTCCTCGGCCCTTTTGTTGCAGGCCTTTCACAAGTGTGTGCTGCTGACCTTTTTAACTTGTACCCTCCCAGCCGGGTGGTTTCTTTCTGACCTACCCTGGAATTGGGGTTGAGTTCTCACGTGTGCTGCCTTGCACCTTTATCCAATCATACCAAACTTTTATGGCCCAACCCAGGATGTCCCCAAAGTGATCTGTTTGTCCCTTCCTGACAGGTGGGTGAACAACTCTCATCAACCTGGCTGTTTGTCACTGCAAACAGAACATCTCTTTCCTGCCTGAAACCTAAGATGTTTATGACTTTGCAGGAGTTCTTAGACATTGATGGAGGTATCATGAATATCTTTACTGTAATTCCTTCCATATTGAAAGATGTAGCATTCTCTAGGCTACACCCCCAGAATTCACTTGCCGAAGTTCCATCAAGGTCAATGAATCCATCCCGGAACCACAAGTGGGGAGGGGGGAATCGGTTGTTAAGAAACGTTTGGTTGTTTGCAATGTATAGATTTGCCTACCTGACCATGAAATCTATTCTTAAAATGAGGATGCTCAGAGATGAAAAAAACAATTGAATGAAGAAATACTTGTCACTATTACCATGGCTTTTTTTCAGCAGGAACACAGTGGAACGAAGTTCCGGAACCTCTTGAAAATGGTCACATGACTGGTGGCCCCGCCCCCTGTTCTCCAGACAGAGGGGAGTTGAGATTGCCCTCCGTGCCGCCGAGCGGCACGAAGGGCACTGTCAACTCCCCTCTGTCTGGAGATCAGGGGGCGGGGCCACCAGCCATGTGACCATTTTCTCCAAGGGCAACCCACTGAGTTCCACCACCTCTTTTCCCAGAAAAAAAGCCCTGACTATTACCATCTGTTGGAAATGAAAAATGCAGAGGGCAAAAAAGTGGAATTTCAAGATATAATTTATTTGCTTTTCTTGGAGTAAGAAGTCCAGAACATTGTTTTGCATCAACCATCGGGCTTGAAATTAATATTTTTAGTTAATTTCTTAGATCCAATTTATGCAGAGCTATATTTTACTTAGGTGTAGACACGGCTTTCCATTTATCATTTCCGGTTCAGTGTGCTGTTTCGTGTAATTGAGCAGATCGTATCTAATTATGAACTTCCCGATCTTTTCTAATTATAAATTTACTAATGAAGGACACATAATTACTTTAGTGTTAGAAATATAATACCTTGAAACAAACTTGAACTTTCAAATACTCTATGTATCATGGAGATTTTTTTCTTTATTAAGAATAATTAATATCTGCACTTGCAGATGAGACCTGCATGTGGGGATGGTATTTCTCCAGGCTGTTGGTGTTCTCCCCCTTCCCCAGCCACGGTTCTCCTTTATTCAGAATGGAGCATTCCACTTTCCCAATGACTGCCATGTTAGAATCAAACTGGGCAGCACAATCTTGTTCATGTTGCAGAGGAATTAATGCATCTCTCTGCCATGAAGTTAAGCATAATTTACAACTAGAGATGGGCACGAACCGGGAAAATACCGAACTGAACGGTTTGTGGTTTGTCATGTTTCACGAACCATGAACTTTCACAAACTTGCCCCGGTTCGCGAACCGGTTCGTTTGGTTCGTGAAAATGTCACTTCTGGGGCAGCAGAAGGTCTGCAGAAAGCCCCTTTCCCCTGATGCCTAGGAAACTGATTGATTGGTGCCAGGCTGTCTGCAGTGACAAACCGAAAAATGAACCAAACAAAAGTTTGTAGCGATTCGTCAGAAATGGGCTCTGACAAACCGCCAGTTCGCAAACTATGAACCAGCCCGGTTTGTGATGAACTTTGGTTCGTATTTCAGTTCATGCCCATCTTTATTCACTAATCGTGATATTTCCACAAAAAGATGTTAAGAAGCCTGCAAAGATCAGGGCATTGCATGCAAAAGCTCCATGTGCAAGTTCTATATCATGTGGTTCATGCGGTTCTATATCATGTGTTTCAATGAAATTGCATCATCTGACACTTGCAGTGCAATCCTAAACACACTTTCCTGGGACTAAGCCCCAGACTGCACAGATTGGGGCCTTGCATGCAAGAGCTTCCATGTGAACATCTTATATCATGTGCACTACACTTGATCTTAGCCAAAAGGCCGAGAAGCCTTTCATTAGATGTGTGGTGACAAGAAGACTATACAATTACTCCACAAACAATCTCGCAAATACCAAAAATGAGACAGGGGAGGAGTCGTGGTTCAGAGGCCAGGCATCTGGTTGGCATGTTGAAGGTCCCAGGTTCAATCCCTAGTGTCTCCATTTAGAAGGATCAGGGAATTCACTCCTCCAGTACACAAATAAAATTGCACCATCTGACACATGCAGTCACACACTTTCTGTGACTAAGTCCCATCAGTTAGACTCGAGCAGGATTCTGGCTTGACATGCTTAGGATTTTTCTTTTATGCTCCAGGACAAGTACTTTCAACACCAGCACCTCAAAACCTCAAAGCTATCTTTCCTTCTCCGTTCTCTTTCATATAATGAATCCAGAGGCTCATTTCTAGTCAATGCAGCTGTTACAATTCTGGTTGGGATTGGATATCCCTGTCTTTCTCCCCCTTCCAAGAGGCAAGCGACAGCATCTGGCATCCACTGCTGCTTCTGAACCGTCTTTCAATGCAAAATTCATTTCAGTCAACCCAACAATTTACCGAAGCACAGGTGTATTTGTAAATTATTAGCTCGCAGATTACTATATAATTGCTCCACAAACAATCTCACAAACACAACAATGAGATTTGGGAGAGGCCATGACTCAGAGACCAGGCGCCTGTTTGGCATGTTGAAGGTCCCAGGATCAACCCCGAGCAGGGCTTTTTTTCAGCAGGAATGCAGTGGAATGGAGTTCTGGAACCTCTTGAAAATGGTCACATGGCCGGTGGCCCCGCCCCCTGATCTCCAGACAGAGGGGAGTTGAGATCTCCCCTCTGTCTGGAGATCAGGGGGTGGGGCCACCGGCCATGTGACCATTTTCTCCGAGGGCAACCCACTGAGTTCCACCACCTCTTTTCCCAGAAAAAAAGCCCTGATCCCGAGTACCTCCATTTAGAAGGATCAGGTAGGGCGTGATGGGAAAGAGCTCTGTCTGAGATCCTGGAGTGCTGTTGCCTGTCAGAGTAGACATTACTATTTTTTTAAATTCAATAATGTTAAATAATGGTATAATAATGGTATCAACACTGATAACTGCTAAATACAAAATGACTAATGATAATAGAATAAACTACATGTACAAACTTCTGAATCCATAGAAACTCTCAGCATCACTGAATAAACATTTCAAGCTCCCATACATCAAGAAAACTATGCAGAATTTGGAAACACATCGATATCTTTCCAAGAATTTTGGTTTGCAGTGGTGGAATATCTTGCTGAACAAGACGTGGTCCCAGCAAATCCATACTCCTGCGATCTGATGTTTTCTCGACAATGCTGTTTGACTCCCTCTTGTGTCCATAGCTTCAGAGGAAGGCAATACTTTTTTTTGCCCCCACAGTTGGAATAAAAAGGCAGACATAAGGCTTGAGTACTAAAGTGGGACCACTTTATTCAAATAAAATAAAAACTGTCAATACAGCAGGAGTCTAGCAGTACAGATCACCCAGGACCTCCACCTTGACCTGTCTGGGTGAGCCCCAGTGCCCCAGATGAGAGCCATCCAAACGTGTGGCTGGGACCCAGCTGACCAGGCAAATGGTTCCCCCCTTTAAGCTTCCAGCACCCCCAGCCATGAAACCTGAGTGAAGGACTTTTATAGGGGGTCCCACCCAGCAGTCTGCCCTCAGGCATGGTAGCCATAAAACTAATGTGGCACTGCTCAGAGCTGAACAGGCTGCATGAGCAGTATCATGAAAGTAAAGGTAGCCATAAAACTTACCAGCTGATCCTGACAGATCCCAGTTCCCCACCAATGGGGATGTGCCGAGGGGCTCACCGGCCAGTTCACTTTTCCCAGCCTATCCTGCCAGTGGCCAAACCATTTACAGCTCCACCATAACCAATTACCATAACTCATTCGTGCTGTGTTAGGTAGGCGAAAAACACCTCTCCCTGTAAGCCAATTGAGAAAGGAGAAAAAATTCCTACTTGGCCCTGGTAACCAAATATACTGGGGCATCCTGCGCTGCTATAGGGAGGGTGGGTGGGCTGAGCAAGAGGAGCAGATTGCTAGCTGGGGAGGTGGAGCCAGCAGATAAAGCCTTTGACATCTGAACCTGGATGCTCAGAAAAAGGCATGTTGCCATTTTCCCCTTCTGGGGCACCAAACACAGCCCCCGGCCCCAGTAGCCTTAGCCTGCTGGCCAGGAGGGCCAAATTCTCTCTGACAATGTCTGATATCCTGGCTTCCATTTTTAAACTGTCGTTGTGGGAACTGGAAATGCTATCTAGGAACTTCTCTTTTTGCAGTTTTTTCCCCTGGGGCTCTGTCCGGGAAAGCCAACCAGAATGTAGTCTATGGCTCACCAACCCATCCAAAGGTGAAGGTTTCTATAGGACATCTTTGAGTCTATAGAACTTCTTTGGTTTCTTCTATGTAATGAAAACGTTCCCAAATGTTTTTAGAATGAAGGCACAGAACACCACTCGGATGTTCTGAGTTAGCATTGCCATTTTTAATTCTACAAAGAATGCTGCCCTTAGCTACAAACCTCTAATCCTCAGTCCTTTGGCATTTATGGCAAGGAGTAAGAAAGTCCATCTGAATTTTCCCTGAGGGCAGTCAAATATGCTATTTTCTAATATTAGTGTGCCAGCTTTTCTCTAGCATTGACACCTTTCACTTACATGTATTCCTGGGGATTTAAGTAATGTTCATCCCAAACCATTGCATTTCTGTGTTTCTCCCCAAATAATCCTGTTTTTCTATTTCCCCAAATAATCCTGTTTTTCTGTGTGTTGGAGCTATGTGTGATAGCTTAGTTCTCACCATGGTGGGGGTGGCAAGTGCCCTCAAGTCATAGCTGACTTAAGGCGACCCCTGGTGGGGTTTTCAAGGCAAGGCACTAACAGAGGTGTTTGCCACTGCCTGCTTCTACAACCCTGGTCTTCACTGGAGGTCTCCCATCCAATTACAAACCAGGACCGACCCTGCTTAGCTCCTGAGATCTGACAAGATCAGGCTTGTCTAGGCTATCCAGATCAGGTAGTTCAAACCATAACTGCAGTGTAATCTTTCAGGAGTGAACTGAATGTAAAACATAATAACATTCAATTTATTTACTGCCCTTCAGGGCGACGTAAAGCCTACTCAGAGCAGTTTATAAACTGCTGGCTCTCCAGATTAGAATCCTGCCACCAAACCTGGCTCTCCAGATTAGAATCCTGCCACTTTTAACCACTACCCCCAATTGTAGCACTATGATAATGAAGCTATGCTTTTTTGATCTGGTTGGTGTTTGTATAGAACTCAAGCGTTCTACTTCATCCAGTTCTTCACCCCTTTTCATTTTTGTGCATTTAATTTGGCAAAGCTTTCTTTTTTAAAATCATATTTTTCATGCATTGTGGAGCTGTTGCACAAAAACAGGTCTCCAGACAAAGCGCAGAAATACATATATACAGAATCCCCATTACCTAAAGGGAAATGCAAATTCAAAACTTTTTTTCAAGAGGCTGAAATCTGATCAATCATGTCTTAGCAATAAAAGAAAGGTAAGGGGGACTTGATGGAGCCCTGATCCCCCTCTAAATTCAGGTGAGTTTTTCACCGTTTAAAAAGGACTGTGCCGGGATGCTGCGTGGTGAGGGAACGCCAAGGAGGAGAGAATGACTTAGGAAGACAATGGACCTGCAACACAAAGAACACTCATTTATTTATTTAGGAGGGTTCCATACCATTTCATCAGAGACTGATCTTTTACAATCAAAATAATAAAAGCTAGCAGTATAAAAACAAGCCATGAAAACAAGCCCAGGGGCAGAGACACTTGAAAGATGCATTTGTATGTGCCATCAAGTTGCAGCCAATTTATCGTGACCCCAGCAAGGGGCTTTCAAGGGAAATGAGAAGCAGAGGTCGTTTGCCATTGCTTGCTTCTGCAGAGCAACCGCCATCTTCCCTGAGGGTTCTCCCACCCATATTTTGACCACAGCTAGACTGTAACTTGCTGCCTTCCTCCTCTGAAAGATGCATGAGGGCTAGATAATAGCACCTACTGGCAAGCACCTACTGGTGGTCCCTAGCCCCAGGGAGGCTCGATTGGCCTGAACCAGGGCCAGGGCCTTTTCGGTCCTGGCCCCAACCTGGTGGAACTCTCTGTCTGAGAACACCCGGACCCGCCAAGATCTTGTCTCCTTCAGGTGGGCCTGTAAGACAGAGATGTTCCGCCAGGCGTATGGTTGAGGCCATCAGGGTTTCCACCAAATGAGTCTCTCTCCCAGCCTCCTCTATGTCTGTAGGGGGTATTGACCATCTACCTCCTATATATGAGTGACCACACATGGTTAAGCTGCACCTCCACCTCCATCAGATGTTATATGGTTTTTATATGATGAGCCAGTGTTTTATTAGAAAGCTGTGTTAATTTATTCTGATTTTATCTTCTGTTGTAACCCGCCCTGAGCCTGCTTGCGGGGAGGGTGGGATATAATAACGATAATGATAACGATGAAGATGAAGATGACGATGACGATGACGATGGCGATAGCAATAGCAATAGCAATAGCAATAGCAATAGCAATAGCAATAGCAATAGCAATAGCAATAACAATAGCAATAACAATAGGCCATTGTTACTGAAGAAGTGTAATGCAAACATGCTGTTAGAGCAGTGATCCCTGATGTACCACTCATTGGCACCATGGTGCCCGCTGACTCATTTCTTGGAACTTGCTTGCATCTTCGATCTCAGGAATCCTGCGGATACAATTCCAAGGAGCTGCTCGCTCCTAGCAAAGTGCTGAGTTCACCCCAGGCACGCGCATCCAACAACTGTGCTCCTTTGACATGGACAGAGAAACAGACTTCGGTCTCTGACCTTAGAAAACTTCCCCTGTAGCCACGCAGGGAACAAGTCCAGCCCCTGCTTTGGAAACTGCAACCAAGGAGCCTCTTCCCCACCCTGCACCATTTAATTACCTAATCAAACCATCCGTGACCCTGTCCGAAAATCAATTTCATGGCCTGTACAGATGCAAAAGCGGCTGAGGGGCAGAAGGAAATAAACTCCACCACGATAGTTGCCACATAGCCACAAGGCTGTTCCATAGAGACTCAAGCTGAACGGCAGCGAAGCTGGCAATCGGGATGACTGCAGCTGTCAAAAATGTTATGCTTGCCAGCCAGCCACATTCTCCGTGAAGTCCATAGCATCCTTAGTAGTCACTGGATTCTCGGCCACAGCATCAAACAAGATCTATTGGATACGTTTCTTAGAAGACAGAGGAACGCCTCAAAGAGGCAACCCTTGGTGACCACGGCGTCAAATGGTCCAGCAGATGGGTGGCACTGGATTCATAGCCTATGTAAAGAAACCCTGCAATCTTCATTCTAGATGTGGTGCATCCTATTATCAAAGTGAACTAGAAACCTTCCTGGTTGCATGGAACTTGTTGTGTGTAGCAAAGCTCTGTGCCTCTTTTGCTCACAGACAGTGCCTACAATTTGAGGGAAAGTACAATTATCCCCTTCACCTTGTTGCGAGTCCCTCCCTGTAACTCAAGCAGTTTCTCTTTCGGTCTCATCATGTACTAATCAGAAGACAAAAGAAAACCAGCTATTAAGTAATGCATTCCAGATTTCAGTTTTTCTTATTCAGAGCTTTTTTTCAGCGGGAATGCGGTGGAATGGAGTTCCGGCACCTCTTAAAAATGGTCACATGGCCGGTGGCCCCGCCCCCTGATCTCCAGACAGAGGGGAGTTTAGATTGCCCTCTGCGCCGTGCAGTCTTGAGTCCCACCACTGAGTTCCACCACTGAGTTCCACCACCTCTTTTCCCAGAAAAAAACCCTGTTCTCATTTATAATCGATCAAACTGCAAAGCTTTAGACGGCTTGGTGGAGGAAGCCCAAATCAAGAGATTAACCTCAATAGAATAGAAGGCAGGTTCCCCCAGTCCACTTTTTCAAAGGCATGCCTTGTCCTGAAGGAAACTTATGAGTGCCGAGAGCACGCATAGTTTAAAAATCTGTGGATACAAAAGTAATTACAAGAGCCAGAAGAGCTGTTTCTCTGTGGCTTCATCCTGTCTCCGTTCCATAATTATCTTGTCTCACTATTTGATGGTGTATGTGTGTATTTATATATATATTTTTAAAAGTCTTGTGTTGGGGGGATTCCTATGTGGAATTGAATGGCTTCTGGTTTCCACAACATCTTGTTGGACTGTTTTCCTCATTAAAATAACAGGAATTTTAATTGCACGTGTTATTGTCTGCACTTTACAAAAATGTTCATGTTAAAGGGGATGTTTATTATCAACATAAATAAGGAGTCTTTCTTATTTAGGAAGAAAAACTTGATTAAAGAGGATTTTGCAGCGTGTGTGTATATGTGGGTTACTATGTCTAATTTTTGTAGCCATTTTATGCTATGCAAAAGGGACTCAAAAATATGTTTTGTTCCCTTTTGTGACATAATTAGTAGTTTTTTAAGATGCACAAAAACACAAGGAGATGTGTGTTCATTTCAGAACTATGGGGATTCTTGAATGTGATTGATGGTTTGTAGTTAAGTGACACACCGTACTTTCAGTACAAAACTGTACACAACAGCTTTATTAAAAATTGCAACGTGCTATTAAAACACCCTTGAAATGTAAAACATCTATTAAATACAATGTTGCCAATTGTTACATGCCATTAAGACGGAGGCAGCGTAAGATTATCAACTCAAAGCTCTACTGATGCAGAAGTAATAAAGTACACATTTATCATTCTACAGACTCGTGTAGATAAAATTATCAAAGCACACCTCTAATCATCAACAAGCTTGTGCTACAAAAAAAGGCTGATTTGCTGACTCAGTCTACTTGATAGTCTTCCTCAGCTGTGTAAAATTAGAACTGTTCAGAAAATGAATCCAAGCAGAGTAAGATTTATTTCCCTGAAATTATTTTTTCCTTTCAAGATTCAGAAGTGCCTTTGCTATATCTTCCATTCAAGATTCCCACCGGAGTTTTTCAGAATGTGGAAATGAATGGGTTATCTATTCCTGGAAAACTGAGGGAGCACATCAAGGGGGAAAATTAAGGCCCAATCCATGAGATTATTCCAGGTGATGAAATACAGGTTGACTTAAGCTGCGATCTCAAGAGCACTTTCCTGGGAGTAAGATCCATTAAATAAAGTGAGACTTATTCCTACTAGATTTGCTTAGGATTGCTCCTTTATTGTGAAATCCTAAACAGAGTTAAAGCCTTCTGCAATGGACTAGGAAGGTTGTGTAACTATACTTATGGCGCTGTTGAAGTCACCTGTCAGCCCATACACAAGCTAAGCAAAGTAGTTGCAAAAGAGAAGCAGATCTGAAAAATAAACCAACAGGAGATATGAAGTCCCCCTATAATGAGTGACCCCATTTGTTAATCTGCCTCAGGAGTCCATTTTGAATATGCAGCAGCATGGTTTCAAGACCAAACTACTTATGAAAATACCATATCTTTTTCTTTGTTGTTATACATAATTAAGTTAATAACAACAGCAATAACAACAACATTCAATTTATGTACTGCCCTTCAGGACAACTTAATGCCCACTCAGAGCAAGTTTACAAAGTGTGTTATTATTATCCTCACAACAATCACCCTGTGAGGTGGGTGGGGCTGAGAGAGCTCTGAGAGAGCTGTGACTGACCCAAAGTTACCCAGCTGGCTTCAAGCAAAGGAGTGGGGAATCAAACCTGATTCTTCAGATTAGAGTCCTGCTGTTCTTAAGCATTACATCAAACTGGCTCAAATTAAGTGCTGTCAACTCTCAGCTGACTTATAATGATTCTTCATGGAGTGTTCAAGGCAAAAGATGCTCAGCGGTGGTTTGTCATTCCCTTCTTCTGCGTAATAACCCTAGTCTTCCCTTGCGGTCTCCCATCCAAATAATAAAGATGGCTGACTCTACTTAGTTTTCAAATTCTGACCAGCTCAGGCAAGTTATATGCTACTGTTATAGGTGGAAAAGCATAAGCTCTCATCTGTGCTTTGCGGGGTGCTATCTTGGAAGAAATTCAGCATGGGGTTCCATCAAACATGGTGTGAAATGTTCCCTCTTCAGCAGGGCTTTTTTTCTGGGAAAAGAGGTGGTGGAACTCAGTGGGTTGCCCTCGGAGAAAATGGTAACATGGCTGGTGGCCCTGCCCCCTGATCTCCAGACAGAGGGGAGTTGAGATTGCCCTCCGTGCCAGCAGCAAGGAGGGCAATCTCAACTCTCCTCTGTCTGGAGATCAGGGGGCGGGGCCACCAGCCATGTGACCATTTTCAAGAGGTTCCGGAACCCCGTTCCACCACGTTCCCACTGAAAAAAAGCCCTGCTCTCCAGCCAAATTGAGACTCTGTCCATGCATGAGAACCATCTTCTTTCCTTGCTCTTCTCATGCGTGGGACAGATTTATTGCCCGTGATGTTCTATGATGTTTGGGATATTGTTTTTAAAAGAGAGTGCATTTCTCATTTTCTATTGGATAAACTCAACCCTGCATGAAAAAAGGAATACCCCCTCATAAATGAAACTCACATTTATGCCTTAACATTTACAAAGTGTTGCTCTCCTACTAAACTCAGCGGGCAGATCTTCAAGGAAACGCTGATGACACATGAGGTGTCCTGATGAAATGTGTATAGGTTTATAAAAGAGGTGGGGAATCTCTATCTGATGTATGGCATTATGCCCAGAATTAGGCCAAGACAGTTTGCAAAAGGATTGGGGGAGGATTTTCTCTCCTGGAATTGCTTCCCTACTCAGTTCAAAGAATCAGAAAATACAGTATGGTGAGAGTGCTTTGAATTTGGCTCTCTTCTCTTACCTTTCAGGTATTTACATTGAGATCTCTCTTTTTTTTGCTACTAATCTAAAAAGGCCTAAAATGATTTCCAGATGCAAATACACAAATGTATTGCAGTGGCTAGAGTGTTCATTTGTGTGATGTTTTATATTATGGGTACTGGGTTTTCTATGACAATTCACAGCTTGTATAGAATGCTTTCAGAAAAGAGTCAATGTGGTGTAACTGATAGAAAGCTGGACTAGAATCTAAGAGTTCTGGGTTCAGATCTTTGCTGACTGTGTGATCTTGGGCCAGCAGAGCCTGCAATTGGCTTTCCAGGCAGTGCCTTACAACAGGCAGGAGCTTGTGGGATGGGGGACATGGGGCAGTGCTGGCATTGTCAGCGCCATGATGTCATTTTTGGGGAAACCCAGAAGTGAGGTTCCAATGCTCTTGGAATTGCTGGAAGATCTATGGTAAAACTAGAAGTAAGGTATCATTGCTCTAAGGATCACTGGAAACTCTATGGTTTTACCATAGAGTTTCTGGAAATTCCAAGAGTGATGGGAACAGGTTATTCTCCAGAAATGAGACCACACTACATGCAACACCAGTGATTTAAAAAAAAACTTTCTCACACTGCCACTTGGAATGGCAGAGGGCTTGGGGGATGAGGACAAGGGGTGGCACTGGCATTGTGTGTGCCATGGTGTCACTTTTTGGGAAACCCAGAAGTGAGGTCCCATTGCTCTTGGAATCACCTGAAACTCTATGGTAAAACCATAGAGTTTCTGACAATCCTTAGAGTGATGGGAGCTCATGTCTGGTTTTTCTCCAGAAATGACATCACACCACATGTAACACCAGTTTTTTTTTAAAAATTTCTCACACCGCCACTTGGAATGGCAGAAGGCAAGAAATGTTGCCAGCAGGAGGCCTGTTAACATTATTGGTAGAACACATGCTTGACATATAGAAAGTCTCAGGTTCAATCCCAAGTATCTCCAGCGAGAAAGATTAGATGGTAAGCAATATGGGAGACCTCTCCCTGAGACCCTGGAGAGCTGCTACCAGTCTGAGCAGACAGTAGTGGTCCAAGGGTCTAAAACATAAATTTCTCATTCACTATAAGAGAACATTCCTAAACAGGTCTACCTAGAAGTAAATCCCATTTTATTCAATAGAGTTTACTCCAAGGAAAGTATTTTTAAGATTGTCCGTTTTGTTACATATTGGCAGTATGTAGGAGCTACAGAGCTAAGTCCACTGGTTTCAGTTGGCTCAGACTGGAGTAACTCAGCCCAGCATTGCAGTGTCAAATCAATGTCTCACCAGTTTCTGAAGCTAAAGAACATTGACTCGAAGTGGCCATTCAGAAGTAACGGGAATCCGAGCAGACGGACATTCCTGTGCATTGCTTTCAATGGCTTATTCCACAGTATTCTGTGTTGTGGCTTCCACCTGGGTGAACGGCCTTCCTGTTGAGATCTTGAAGATCTGGAAGACCCCAACGTCGTTATCATTCTGCAGAAAGTGCAAAAGAGATTTATTCAGGAGGGCAAGTTTATAAACAACGTAGGTTTGGAGTCTGAATGCTTATGAAAAAGTTTGCGGCATGTGCAATCTTGTTTTAATGGGAAAGTCTAGTAAGAGCTTGGATTCTCTGTGTGTGTGTTACGTGCCATCAAGTTGTCTCCGACCTATGGCGACCCTATGAATGAAAGACCTCCAAAATTTTCTATCATTAACAGACTTGCTCAGATCCTGCAAACTGGAGGACATGGCTTCTTTTACTGAGTCATCATCACATCATCTCATTTTGGGTCTTCCTCTTTTCCTATTGCCTTCCACTTTTCCTAGTGTTATTGACTTTTCCAAATAATCTTGTCTTCTCATGATGTGACCAAAGTAAGAGAGCCTCAGTTTTGCTGTTTCAGCTTCTAGGGAGAATTCAGGCTTGATGTGATCAAGAACCCACTCTTTTTGGCTATCCATGGTATCAGGGCTTTTTTTCTGGGAAAAGAGGTGGTGGAACTCAGGACTGCACAATGACGTCACTTTGGGTCAGCTGGAACAAGGGTGGAGTTTTTAAAGTTTAAATCGCCCTTGATGAAAATGATCACATGGCCAGTGGCCCCGCCCCTGATCTCCAGACAGAGGGGAGTTTAGATTGCCCTCTGCACCGCTGGCACGGAGGACAATCTAAATGCCTCTCTGTCTGGAGATCGGGGGGTGGAGCCACCAGCCATGTGATTATTTTCAAGAGGTACCCACTGAAAAAAAGCCCTGCATGGTATCCAGAAAACTCTCCAGTGTCTATGACTCTCACTGTATTCCATGGACAGTCAGCTATGCTCTTCATGGATGTTCTAACCATGATCTATGCAAGTTCCTTGGGCCAACAGGGGGCAAGTTTTGCTTTGATCTTAATGAGCACATGACTTTATGAGTTAGTTGCTAGATAAAAATGTATAGCCCCAGAGGTCACTGTTGAGTTGGGCATAAACCCTTTTACCCCCAGCTTGACCTCAAGGGTGCTAGACTCTTTTGAGTGAGGCCCCTTGGATAATGCAATAAGAGGGTCACTGAAATGTCCAGGCCTCGTCCTTACCCCGCCCATAATTATTTGCTAACCATAATGTTAAGCCAAAGATCTATTTTTCTTTGCAGAGTTTGAGTCTTGACCCAAATGCCAGAGGATGAATGAGCAACATCATGTTTTCCTTGGCCGTTTCTCAGATCTGTCATTGGAGAACCAGCAAGAATTGCCGACCCTTTGCCAGGTCGCAATCGAATCCAGCAGCCAAATCTCCTTCTCTTTTCTACAAAACGTGCACTGTAGACTACAGCCCAGAATTGTTGTTTTGCTCAAGAAAGAAATCCGTCACGCTAAAAAAATTCCACATCAGCTTGGAACTCCAGGCTGACCACGGTGACCTATGTAAACAGCCAGCAATAAATGTCATTAGTGTGAAACAGAATCCATCACTTAACAAACACGATGTGCAACATCTAGTTGTGACATGCGCAATGTAGAGAAGTTTCTGAGAGGCTACAGCTCAGTGGTACAGCATCCGCAGTAGGTCCCAAGTTCAATCCCCGGCATCTCCAGCTAAAAGGACCAGACAGCAGGTGATGGGAAAGACCTCAGCCTGAGACCCTGGAAAGCTGCTGTCAGTCTAAGTAGACAATACTGTCCTTGATGGACTGAGAGTCTGATTCAGTATAAAGCAGCTTCATATAAGTTCAAGCATGTGTACTATATCACTCAGAGTCTCTCTACACGAGATGCCTCAGCGCATGTTCGTCATGTGCAGGGAGACACAATGTTAGCTGGGAAGCGTAGTTTAAAAAGACAGGGCTGGTGGAGATCGCTCCTCAGAGGGTTTGTTAATTTCATCTTCACCTCCCCAATGGCTCTGTCAGTTTCACCTCTCCAGTCCAAAACTCTGAGTGATCGCAACCAGAGGGCAGCGAGAAATGGAAATGGGCTGGGGCTGCTTTCCAGAGCCGGGCTTGGACCTGGAGAGGTTATAATGGGCTGAAGTTTCCCTTCTGGCATTCCAAAGCCTCTTCACACAGCTCCAGTGTATAGCAAAGCCTTTGCCCTGCTGCCGGCTCTGTCTTTTTAAACTACCCTTCCCGGCTAACACTGCATCTCTCGACATGTGTTCTTCACGTGTCAGATGTCTCATGTCAGATGCCCTGTGGAGAGACTCCAAGTGTTCCATCAAGCACAATATTTGTCAACAGCATCAGAGCTCTAGCTGCCATGAACCAAGTGTGGGGGGGTAATCAGATTTGGAGAAATCTATATGCAGAGGCAGAATTGCTTAGGAGGGGGCACACAAAACAGGACGGGGCTATTGTCTCCACGCCCTGCTTCTGTGCTTCTCCGAAGCACCTCCCAACCCAAGTCAGAACCAGGTCACTGTAGACAGACACTTGTACTGCATTCAGATGTCCCGCCATGATTAACAGCACAATCCTAAATAGAGTTACTCCACACTAAGCCCATTGAATTCAATCGGCTAAGACTGAAGTAAGAATTTCACTGTAAATGACAATATGCATAAACCTGCTTCTGTCCAGACTTGCACATCCCCTTGACTCCTCCATCTTCCTATCTCCCTTCTTGTGAAGAGCATGATTTGTTTATTTATTTATATTTATTTACAAAAAAAAAAAATGTACCTCACCTTTCTGCCTCCATCAGGGCCACCGAAGCAGATAAGAGTTAAAACAAGCATTATAAAATCACATCATATAAATCAGACCTAAAATGCATATATAAAACCACAGGAAACAATAATTAAAACATACGGCCAGAAAGAGGGATCATGGAAGGAATGCCAAAGAAAGCAAAAGTCTTATCCACTGCCGGGAGATAGTGACAGAAAGGGACAGAAGCAGGGCTTTTTTTCTGGGGAAAGAGGTGGTGGAACTCAGTGGGTTGCCCTCGGAGAAAATGGTCACATGGGTGGTGGCCCCGCCCCCTGATCGCCAGACAGAGGGGAGTTGAGATTGCCCTCCGCGCCGCTGAGCGGCGCGGAGGGCAATCTCAACTTCCCTCTGTCTGGAGATCAGGAGGCGGGGCCACCACCCATGTGACCATTTTTAAGAGGTGCCAGAACTCCGTTCCACCACGTTCCCGCTGAAAAAAAGCCCTGGACAGATGTATATCCCTGGGGAAAGAGTTCCACAATTTTGGTTCCTTAACTGAGAAGGCCATCTCTTGGGTTCTCAACCACCTAATCTCAGAAGTTGGGAGCACCTGAAGCTGGGTCTCGGAAGATGATTGCTGTGTTCTGGTTCATATGGGAGTAGGTGGTCCTTATGGTATGCTGCCCCAGACTGTGTAGGTCTTTAAAGGTCAACTCCAAGGCTGATTCCGCACACATTGGATAATGCACTTCCAATCCTCTTTATAGATCATTTGGAACGGATGTTTTTGTGTGCGGAACAAAAAAATCCACTCAAACGATTGATAAAGTGCATTGAAAGTGTATTATCCAATGTGTGCGGAATCAACCCAACACTGTGAATTGGACTGGGAAACAAATTGTGGGCCAATGGATCAGACTTTGACTACATTCAACTGTCCAACTTGTGTGTGTTATGTGCCGTCAAGTCACCTCCAATCTATGGCGACCCTATGAATGAAAGACCTCCAAAACATCCCATCATTAACAGCCTTGCTCAGATCCTGCAAACTGGAGGATGTGGCTTCTTTTATTGAGTTAAGCCATCTCTTTTTAGGTCTTCCTCTTTTCCTGCTGCCTTCCACTTTTCCTGGCATTATTGACTTTTCCAGAGAATCTTCTCTTCTCATGATGTGACCAAAGTATGATAGCCTCAGTTCTGTCATTTTAAATAAATAAAAATCCGCAAGGGCCCAGCTTGCACCAGATTTCTGCATAGCTGGGTCCTCCATTTTCCATCTTGCACAGAATGAACTGAAGGAATGGTAGTTAACTAACTCTGGTTATCTGTGAGTGGCATGCAAATCCAGTGTGTCGTTTAACTGGAATTAGCTTCTCCTTCCCATTCTGAAATTCCCAGGTTTATCTGGGCTTAGAATCCCTGTTAATGGAATGAAAACAAACTTTTGCGAAGTTTTGCGGCTGCATTTGTATGTCACAGATAATCAAAGTCAGTCTTAATCCACCATTCTTTCATCACTTGTTCTGGATGGGTTGGTCCTCCCTTTGAATGGTCCATAACTTGGGGGTGGTCCTGGACCCGGGCCTACTGCTGGATAAGCAGGTGGCAGCTGTGACCAAGAGTGTCTTTTTCCAGCTTCAACTGGTAAGCCTGCTGTGGCCCTTCCTGGGAAGGAAAGATCTGCCTGCTCTGGTGCATGCCCTAGTAACATTAAAATTAGATTACTGGAACACCCTCTACTTTGGGCTGCCTTTGAAAAGTGTTTGGAAATTTCAGTTGGTACAGAATTCTGCAGCCAGACTGTGATATTACTCCTGTCTTGGACAGATGAACGCAGCCTGATTCAGTGGGACTGTTATGTTTTTATGTGAATCAAAGTGTCAGCCAGTCTTCAGGAATAATATTCTCTCTGTCTCTCTAAATACATGCACATCTGCATCTATTTTGTTAGAGGTAAATGACCGTTGAAACTTGCTGCATGACCTTAAACCACTCTTTCTTAGCCTGTTGGGATTTAGCAAGTCATGAAAGAGTTAAATTGTTTGTGATACTTAGTTAGTTAAACTTATTTGCATGTAACCACTTAGGTCTCGAATAAGGATTCCCGCCATAGAAAGGGGTGTCTCTAAGCATACTGAAGTAGAATTAGGGTATTCTATTGGGCAACCTGTTTATGGGGGGTGGGGGGAAGGGAATTAAGTGATGCTATATACTGAAGTTTTATTGTTCTTTGCTCAGTCTGAGTCTTGACCCATCTTAAGATAACTTTTACTAGCAAAATGCAGTCAGTCTAGCAATTTATTCTTTTCATCCAATGTAACCCTATTTTTATCCTTTATGTAGTAAAATATTCTTACAGAGCTATACTGGAGTGTGTGTCTGTTCTCATTAAGTCCAATGCACAATCTTTGCCTTAAACATTGCTAATTTTCCTACACTGTTGACCCTACTTCACAGGGTTGCTATGAGGATAGAGTAGAGAAAGGGAGACTGCCGTAAGCCTCTTTGGGTCCCCATTGGGAGGAAACGTGAGGTATAAATAAAGTATAAAGATACAGGAAATTAATTTTACAAAATTGCTGGTATACCCACACTCCATTTAAGAGCTCAGAGTTGCCTAGGTGGGAACTAGAGACATGCTAAGAGATTCAAACTTGGACACTGGAGACATAGAAAGTGCTGCCAGGCCCCCAGGTGTCTTCGGTGCTGAGTGGCGTGGAAGGCAATCTCAACTCCCCTCTGTCTGGAGATCAGGGGGCGGGGCCACCACCCATGTGACCATTTTTAAGAGGTGCCGGAACTCCGTTCCACCACGTTCCCGCTGAAAAAAAGCCCTGGACAGATGTATATCCCTGGGGAAAGAGTTCCACAATTTTGGTTCCTTAACTGAGAAGGCCATCTCTTGGGTTCTCAACCACCTAATCTCAGAAGTTGGGAGCACCTGAAGCTGGGTCTCGGAAGATGATTGCTGTGTTCTGGTTCATATGGGAGTAGGTGGTCCTTATGGTATGCTGCCCCAGACTGTGTAGGTCTTTAAAGGTCAACTCCAAGGCTGATTCCGCACACATTGGATAATGCACTTCCAATCCTCTTTATAGATCATTTGGAACGGATGTTTTTGTGTGCGGAACAAAAAAATCCACTCAAACGATTGATAAAGTGCATTGAAAGTGTATTATCCAATGTGTGCGGAATCAACCCAACACTGTGAATTGGACTGGGAAACAAATTGTGGGCCAATGGATCAGACTTTGACTACATTCAACTGTCCAACTTGTGTGTGTTATGTGCCGTCAAGTCACCTCCAATCTATGGCGACCCTATGAATGAAAGACCTCCAAAACATCCCATCATTAACAGCCTTGCTCAGATCCTGCAAACTGGAGGATGTGGCTTCTTTTATTGAGTTAAGCCATCTCTTTTTAGGTCTTCCTCTTTTCCTGCTGCCTTCCACTTTTCCTGGCATTATTGACTTTTCCAGAGAATCTTCTCTTCTCATGATGTGACCAAAGTATGATAGCCTCAGTTCTGTCATTTTAAATAAATAAAAATCCGCAAGGGCCCAGCTTGCACCAGATTTCTGCATAGCTGGGTCCTCCATTTTCCATCTTGCACAGAATGAACTGAAGGAATGGTAGTTAACTAACTCTGGTTATCTGTGAGTGGCATGCAAATCCAGTGTGTCGTTTAACTGGAATTAGCTTCTCCTTCCCATTCTGAAATTCCCAGGTTTATCTGGGCTTAGAATCCCTGTTAATGGAATGAAAACAAACTTTTGCGAAGTTTTGCGGCTGCATTTGTATGTCACAGATAATCAAAGTCAGTCTTAATCCACCATTCTTTCATCACTTGTTCTGGATGGGTTGGTCCTCCCTTTGAATGGTCCATAACTTGGGGGTGGTCCTGGACCCGGGCCTACTGCTGGATAAGCAGGTGGCAGCTGTGACCAAGAGTGTCTTTTTCCAGCTTCAACTGGTAAGCCTGCTGTGGCCCTTCCTGGGAAGGAAAGATCTGCCTGCTCTGGTGCATGCCCTAGTAACATTAAAATTAGATTACTGGAACACCCTCTACTTTGGGCTGCCTTTGAAAAGTGTTTGGAAATTTCAGTTGGTACAGAATTCTGCAGCCAGACTGTGATATTACTCCTGTCTTGGACAGATGAACGCAGCCTGATTCAGTGGGACTGTTATGTTTTTATGTGAATCAAAGTGTCAGCCAGTCTTCAGGAATAATATTCTCTCTGTCTCTCTAAATACATGCACATCTGCATCTATTTTGTTAGAGGTAAATGACCGTTGAAACTTGCTGCATGACCTTAAACCACTCTTTCTTAGCCTGTTGGGATTTAGCAAGTCATGAAAGAGTTAAATTGTTTGTGATACTTAGTTAGTTAAACTTATTTGCATGTAACCACTTAGGTCTCGAATAAGGATTCCCGCCATAGAAAGGGGTGTCTCTAAGCATACTGAAGTAGAATTAGGGTATTCTATTGGGCAACCTGTTTATGGGGGGTGGGGGGGAAGGGAATTAAGTGATGCTATATACTGAAGTTTTATTGTTCTTTGCTCAGTCTGAGTCTTGACCCATCTTAAGATAACTTTTACTAGCAAAATGCAGTCAGTCTAGCAATTTATTCTTTTCATCCAATGTAACCCTATTTTTATCCTTTATGTAGTAAAATATTCTTACAGAGCTATACTGGAGTGTGTGTCTGTTCTCATTAAGTCCAATGCACAATCTTTGCCTTAAACATTGCTAATTTTCCTACACTGTTGACCCTACTTCACAGGGTTGCTATGAGGATAGAGTAGAGAAAGGGAGACTGCCGTAAGCCTCTTTGGGTCCCCATTGGGAGGAAACGTGAGGTATAAATAAAGTATAAAGATACAGGAAATTAATTTTACAAAATTGCTGGTATACCCACACTCCATTTAAGAGCTCAGAGTTGCCTAGGTGGGAACTAGAGACATGCTAAGAGATTCAAACTTGGACACCGGAGACATAGAAAGTGCTGCCAGGCCCCCAGGTGTCTTCGGTGCTGAGTGGCGTGGAAGGCAATCTCAACTCCCCTCTGTCTGGAGATCAGGGGGCGGGGCCACCGGCCATGTGACCATTTTCAAGAGGTGCCGGAACTCCGTTCCCCCGCGTTCCAGCTGAAAAAAAGCCCCAGGATCACCCCATCTGTATATGCTATACTAAGCAGCTTGGAGGACAGGAGGGGATATAAAGACAAAGAAAGAATAACCCACAGAATTATCATCACTGCTACCATGTGACGTGGATTTTGTCAAATAACTTTGAGCTCCAAGACGATGAAAGGATTTGAACTGGAGTCTCCCCCTGGCTAAATGTATCACTCACACCATCCAAATACAGCACTAAAAATCTTGCACTATTCTCTGCTCTCATGAAAAAGAAAAAAAACATTTTAGCTATATTTTTCAATCATTTTTAGCTGCCCACAGGCCCTGGGCAAAGTTAGAGGTTCCCTGACCACCAAGCAACATCCCAAGATATCTGGCTGTAACTTTAGAGAAGGAAAACGTTCTATTTTTTTTCTTATTTGCATGAAGGTATTCTCTTCATCAGTGGCTTGACCTTTGCCGCCAGGGGAGAAAAACGCTGAGTCCCGTCCAACTAGCAATTGATGAGAAAGTAGAATCTTCTGTTCTGCCAATTACAGATAGTAATTGCTATGTAATGAAGTTAATGTTTTGTAGAATTTATAACCTGATATTAATGGAGGTTCGAGTCCATCCTCTCCCTTTCTCCTCCATTTTCCTTCAGCTTTTTTCCCTCAACAAAAGAAACAGGACCATATGTGAAGGGCCATTAATTCTATTTCGGTTTTTGATTTCCCGTCCCCCTTCCCCCCCACCCTGACCCCCCCACCCCTCAATTCTCCTGGAGGTTAAACAAGAGCAATGCTACAGGGTCTTTCCATAAACTCTGGTTCACGTGAGGGTGAAACTTGCCTCTACAGAGAAGTGACCAGTGTATAAATATTCTCCTTTTCAGTTTCAATTCAGGCCATTTTAATGGCTGGGCCATTTTATGGCTTTCTCGATCACCAATTACACCACCCAGAACAATGGACTGAGTGCTTAAATAAGCAGGCCGCAAATTTGCCAATGTGTTTCGTAGCAACACTTTCTTTGAAAGTAAGAATAGCCTCATTACAAGGATGAAGATGGATCAGGGCTTCCGAAAAGGCTCTTAACTCCGGGACAATATGCTAAGCTAACTGCCTCCCACCCCCACCCCTCATTCCACCCTCCCGCCAATTCCTACTGTATTATTCTGACCTGAGGGTGCCCCCTTCACACTACGTCTGACCTTTGCTTGCAAAAAGGAAACTGCACAGGCCTCTGCTATCTTTAATGTCACTGCAGAATTCCGAAAGGGTGTTTTTGACTTCCCTGACAATGGGATCTAGAAAAATAAATCATACGGCTGCAGTGAGACAAGCTGAGATACTCCAGAGTAACTAAAAAAAATAACATTTCCGTGATAATCTCTCTCTCACACACACACACAATGGCTTGAAGCATACCAATCAAAGTAGGTTTGAGATTTCACTGAAAATCTAATACTAGGCCAGCCTAATGTTGCCAGCTCTGGATTGGGAATTCCTGGAGATTTTTTGGGGTGGGGGGAGCCTGGAGAATGCAGCATTAGGGACGAGGAGGGACCTCAGCAGGATATAATGGCATAGAGACCACCTTCCAAGGTAGCCATTTTCCCCAGGTGAACTGATCTTTGTCACCTGGAGATCAGCTCTAATTCTGGGTGATCTCCAGCTACCATCTGGAGGTTGGGAACCCAGTCTGGCGAGCTCACATCAAGGGGTGAGGCAAAACATACCAGCTGCTCAGCTGAGTTTGGAGCCTTCTTCCGGCCCATGCTGACTTCCTACAATGGCAGAGATTTGAAAGCAGCCAGAAGAAGGTTTAGATGCTACTGAACCATCGGATGCAAGTCATTCTTTAATAAGCAGAAACATAATCATCCAAAGATAATTTATTTCTTTTTGAAATGTGTATTCTGCTTTTCTTCCCAAAGTATCTTACAGTATTATTCTCCCCTCCTCCATTTCCACTCTCACAGCAACAAGTCAGTTTGGTGTAGGGGTTCAGAGCGGTGGGACTAGTCTGGAGAACCGGGTTTGATTCCCCACTTGAAGCCAGCTGGGTGATCTTGGGTCAGTCACAGCTCTCTCAGAGCTCTCTCAGCCCCACCAACATCACAGGGTGATTGTTGTGGAGATAATAATAACACACTTTATAAACTGCTCTGAGTGAGCGTTAAGTTGTCCAAAAGGGCCGTATAAAAATTGAATGTTATTATTATTGTTGTTGTTATTAGTCATCAAAATAGCTTATTATTATTATTATTATTATTATTATTATTATTATTATTAATCAGTGAAATAGCTCTCTTTCTGAGAGAGAGTGGGAGAGAGGGGATCCTACCCCTATCTTATCACTACTCTGAGCAAAATTTATGAATTAATGAATGAATTAAAATATTTATATTCCACTTTTCCTTTTGGTTTATGTGTGAAGCCTTTCTCCAGGCTAAGGAACCTTCCTCCAATTTATGGAAGAGCCACGTAAGTTGGAGGAAGTCTCCTTAGGCTAGAAGAAAGATACTTGGAGGGTGGTCAGATCAACCCTAGTGACTGGTCAAGAGCTTCCATGGCCCAATCGTGATTCAAACCTGGGTCTCCTAGATCCTAGTCACACTTTCTAACCACTACACTACGCTGTCTCTTAGATTATATCTATTGGACACATATGCACTCAATAAACTACTGAATTAAATAAGGAATTAGCTTCTTCATCTATGCTGACTAATAGGGCAGGTTCAGAAAGGCATGTATATCCCTCAACTTCTTTATATTTGAGGACTGATAGATAGTACATTTCCCTGAAAACGTTTAGGTAGAGATGGGCACAATCCAAAATATGAACCAAAGACTGTGATGAACCAGGTGGGTTCGTGGTTCGTGAACTGATGGTTCATCAGAGCCGATTTTTGATGAACTGCAACGAACTTTAAGCTGGTTCATTTGGTTCATTTTTTGGTTCATCACTGCAGACAGCCTGGAACCTATCAATCAGTTTCCTAGGCAACAAGGGATGGACTTCCTGCAGACCTTCTGCTGACCCGGAAGCGGCCTTCTGCTGTCACGGAAGTGACAATTTGCTGACCTAGATGTGACATTTTCATGAACCAAATGAACTGGTTCACAAACCGGGGCAGGTTCGTGGAAGTTCGTGGTTTGTAAAATGCAATGAACCACGAACTACACGATTCGGGTTTTTTCCGGTTTGTGCCCATCTCTACTTTTAGGTATAAAAGTTCCATTTGTATTGGTAGATAGCTGATGATTCATGAATTCAAGCCCTTCCTTAACACCACAGTCAAATGGTGAACTTGTTAAGTGTGAAGCAGGCTGTGCTGATTCACCAAGGGACATGTGAACTGATTTTGTTGAAAGAAAAACTCTATGTTGGAGTGATATGGAAGGTCTCTCTAGAATCTCTCTAGATTACTGCTATTGTTAATTAACATAGATGAACTGATGTATGATAAACATGCATTTTATTTATTTATTTATTTACGTCATTTATAGTCTGCCTTTCTCACTGAGACGCCAGGCGGATTACACAGTATGAAATTAATACAATCAGTATCAAGTAAGTACATTTCAATACAATACCATAAAGTAAACATGTACAAGTTTAAAGACATAGCATTAGCAAGGATCTAAGACATAGCAGAGATACTGAAGCAAAACATAATCAGTTCTAGGACTAACATTAGACAGCATGGAGCGATGGTTGTACATAGGAGTACATATTTAAAGCAGCAGATAATATATGAGGCAAAAATGGCGATGAAGTCTATGATCCTCAACTTGTTAGTGAAGCACTTGAGACCCCATCCCTACAATGCAGCCCCCTCCCATTTCAGTCAAAAGCCTTTTTGAACAGTTCGGTTTTTCATCGTTTACGGAAAGCCAGAGCCCTAACACAACTGGGCCAAATCCACACTACATAAATTTTCCCGCAGTTTTACAACTTTTTTTGCGCAAATCTCAGTGCTGTTCACACTACCTGTTTTCCATTCCACAGTTCTCTCGCTTCTCTTTCGGTTTGGTTTTCATAGCCAGTTACTGGTCTATTGCGGGAGTTGCACGGTGGACGTGAAAGCCCAGAAGCGGTTTTCAAGCGCCTTTTCTTGAAACCACCCCCACTCTCTACCCTGAATAGGAAACCCGTTCCTAACGCATCGATTGGCTTATTGTCCCCACAAATGCTCTGTACTCCATGAATGCTGGGCCTTCACAGCTTACTTTGTTCTATTGAAAACGTTCTTTTGATGTTGCCAGAATAAAATCTCGTTGCTGGGGAAAGTAGTCTGGAGAATTCAATCCTCAGTGGCGCGATGCAGACCACAACACATCCCCCCCCCTTTTTAAAATTTTTAATCTGATTAATGTAATATTGAAATTCCGCTAAATATTCTTGCACAATTCAGAATATAAGGGAACACATAGGCACTAAAGATTCCCCTTTTTCCACGGCCATCGCCACTTCCTAAATATTTTCATAATTACTGAAATTTTAAATGGGATATCTTTTTGCATAGATCCCAATTTGGTTTTCGGACGCAATCTTGAAAGTTAGATAGATGCATTGAGGAGCCGCTGCACCTATAAAAAATCCTATAAAAATCCTTTTTATAGGATTTTTAAGTACCCCGCCAGAAATGTGAACCAATCGCTACGAAAAGTGATATATCACTTTGCTGATGTTTCAGTATATGGTGATTTCGAAATAACAGAAATCTGTTTTAAAAAAAATTTTTTAAAAATTGGGCAGGAAGATTGATCCCCGCCCACTAAGACGGCTTTGCCAATGGATATGTGAACAGTAGATCATGCAAGGAATACGCAGTTTCAGCATGAATGTGAACAGACAGGTGAAATTTGTGGGTTGGAAACACAGATTTTTTCCGTTGAAAAAACAGAAAATAGGTGAGTGTGGATTCGGCCTGGATCTAGGATTTCTAGGTACTGAATAATTGGCTCATCCATGATCTCTTGACCCCCAATCTATTATTTGCTCCTTTCTCTGGTCTAGCTGAGATGGCAATCAGTGGGAGGAGAAGGAGAGATATAGGGACCACCATTAGTGCTGTGAGACATCACTTCCAGGGAAAACCCAGAAACCCAGAAATCATCAGGTGTTGCCAGAAACTCTATGTTAAAATCATATTGCTCCCAGGGATTCCTAGAGAGTACTGGCGTTACTTCCAGGTTTTCTTTGGAAGTGACATCAGTCCTCTCTAAGAATTACTGGAAACTCAACGGTGTTGCTTCCCATGTTCCCCTCCCCCAATCTTCTGCTGCTTGCCTGGCCAGTTAGTTTATGGACAAGATGAAACTTGTACCAGATATTTCTTCACCTTTTGTTATTAAACTGTGCTAGCTTAAATGCCTATCTGACCATATGAAAGCTACATCCACACATTGCTAGAGATTGCACCATGGTTGCACTACAGCAGTTATTGACTCCTGGGTTGTCTTGCACAAACAACTAAATCTACTTTGTGCATGACTGATAAAGCACAAACATAGCACAATATTGTGAAGATATATCCTAAGTTAGAGGATTGTCCTTTCCAGCTGAGTATTGTCTGTTCTTCAGACTTTCAAGCAGAAGTCTTTTTTCTCTGCATAGAGCGGAATCTACCACTGTGCTCCTTTCACGTATCTTGGCACGATCCTTCATATCTACTCTAGATAGTTACACTATGAGTAGTGTAGATGACTGGGGAAGGCAATGGCAAACCGCCCCGTAAAAAGTCTTCCAAGAAAACGTTGTGAATGATGCAACATGCCCCCGTGGGTCAGTAATGACTCGGTGCTTGCACAGGGTCCCAGGTGCCAGCTGGTGGCAGGCAAACTTCCAGGGATTTGCCACATTGCTTGTCAGTGGGTGGTGGCAAACCCCCTGGAGATCACCTGCCACTGGTAGGCACTCAAGGAATATGCACCTCATGCACACTCTCAGCAGAAGTGACATAATTGTGTCAGCCACGGAAGTGCTCTTGCACTTCATTTGGGGCAGTTTTGGTGTCAAATGGGCTGAACTAGCCCTGTGCAGAGGGAGGGAGCATTCCTACGGCTGGCGCAATGACGTCACTTTCAGAAGTGACATCATCATGCAATGGTTGGGAGCATGCACACAAGAAGAGAAGCGCACAAGAGGCATAAGGTAAGTGCCAAGTCCCCCGCCCTCCCATCAGGGGGTTATCGAGACCTGGCAACCCTAACTAGGGTTGCCAGTCTCCAGAGGGGCCCTGGAATTCTCTTGGAATTGCAACTGATCCCCAAACTACAGAGGTTAGTTCACCTAGAGAAAATGGCAATTTGGGGGGTTGGATTCCATAGCATTCTGCCCTGCAAAGTTCCCTCCCCTCCCCAAACCCCACCCCCCAAGATTCTACTCCCAAATCTCCAGGAATTTCCCAACCCAAAGTCGGCAACCCTAAATTACATCCTTTAAAATTGTACCTTTGTTTAGGATTGCACTGTTTAATCCAGGAAACGTCTATGCCAGGCATTATAATACAGAAAGTATATATGTGACTGGATGTATGAATAGCTATTTGAAACCTAAAACTCCATCTTTGCTCCATCCCTAAGTATAAGACCAGAGCCTGTGTCTACCAGACAGGAATGATACAACTATTGCAACACCTAATTTTCCTGAAGTTTTTTTTTCCCAAAGAGAGAACCAGAGCATTAATTATGAGAGATATGCCAAATGTAGCCAGTAATTTATTGTTCTTTTATACACATATTAATAACAATCACATGCTCATTGACAAAATTAAAATGTATCGAGTAGCCATCCAGCACAATAAATCACACCCAGGATTTAACTAACAATTATTGCCACACAACAAAGTAGTTTAATCTTAATAAGGAGACATATCAAATACAGATAATGCAGCTGGTGATAGAGAACTCAGATCCTTCAGGCTTTCTATGAATCATTCTCATAAACTATGTTTAGTCAACGCTTCAGCATTGAAGTGGTTTTCAACATGCCAGTCTGAGAAGCTGATTCACAAGAAGTCCTCCACTCCCATTTATGCTTTGATATAATTTTTACCAAGTTTCCAGTAATTGCTAGATGTCATATCAAACAACGTAGAACTCTCACATTCAACTGATTTATATTTAAATAACCAATATTCAGTGTTTAGGGAAAGTAACAACAACAACAACAACATTCAATTTGTATACCACCCTTCAGGACAACTTAATGCCACACTCAAAGTGGTTTACAATGTGTGTTGTTATTCTCACGGCAATCGCCATATGAAGTAGGTGGGGCTGAGGGAGCTCTGAGAGAGCTGTGACTATCCCAAGGTCACCCAGCTGGCTTCAAGTGGAGAATCAAACCCGGTTCTCCAGATTAGAGTCCTGCCACTCTTAAAGAGTCCGGTAGCACCTTTAAGACTAACCAACTTTACTGTAGCATAAGCTTTTGAGAATCTCAGTTCTCCTCATCATATGCGTCTGATGAAGAGAACTGTGATTCTTTAAAGCTTATGCTACAGTAAAGTTGGTTAGTCTTAAATGTGCTACCGGACTCTTTTCGATTTTGCTACTACAGACTAACTCGGCTAACTCCTCTGGATCTGCCACTCTTAACCACTGCACCAAACTGGCTCTTAATAGGTGTTTATATTCTATAACCCATATTTAATGAGTAAGTTTGAAGCATAGACCAATATGGCAAATGCCACCAACTGCAAGGATGCAAAAACAGCCCCCGGCTCTAAACTTAGGGTCATTGTATGCAGCGGACCAATATATAGTTTTGTCGTCATCAGGGCTTTTTTTCTGGGGAAAGAGGTGGTGGAACTCAGTGGGTTGCCCTCAGAGAAAATGGTCACATGGCTGGTGGCCCCGCCCCCTGATCTCCAGACAGAGGGGAGTTGAGATTGCCTTCCGTGCCGCTGAGCGGCGTGGAGGGCAATCTCATCTCCCCTCTGTCTGGAGATCAGGGGTCAGGGCCACCAGCCATGTGACCATTTTCAAGAGGTTCCGGAACTCTGTTCCCCCGCGTTCCTGCTGAAAAAAAGCCCTGCTCGTCATGCTGAAATCCACCGTTGTGAAGACTCAAATTGGTTTTGGATTGGAATTGTGAGAAAATCATCAAGGTGACTGTATGAGGTACGTGACTGGACTGGGAACAGGTGTGGTGAACAACATTCTCCTACATTAGCTTTGCAAACATCAAATCATCCTTATATTTGTGGGATGAAGCACCAACACCCCCAGTGGCTGCTTCCATGTATCAGATGATCTCACAGTTGAAAGCAGTCTTCCACACTAGAATCATTTCCAGAATTGGGAACTGTGGGCCTAAATCTGATGCGCTTCCCAACACGCATCCTGCTGGGATGCATCTCTTCATTCTGCATTGCTTTCTGGGATGTCTTTGCTAAAGCACCCACATCAACGTTCTGATGCATCTAGTAAAGCATAAATACTTTTAAAAATGTGACTAAGACATGTCACATGTCTAAGATGTGTGCAATCTTTATATATAAAGACAAGTGTTCTCATCAATGCCTAGCCCAAACCTCTGGACCTAGAAACATGAAATTTGGGGAGAACATTCCTTTCGTGATGTAAACACCCACTAAGAAGGGATATTAAGACATTTGACACCCCCCCCCCAAGGGGGGAAAAGGGATAAAATGTGTTTTCCCAAAGGGAATGCTTCTGCGTGTGGCTGGCAGACTGCTGCCTGCTTGCACTCCTACCTACTGCCAGCTTGTCCACTCTTCCCTGATTGGGCCAGCCTTTCAAAGTCATTTCCATATGCGAGCTGATTTGAGCTTACAACATTCCACACCCCACCGCCACACCCCCAAGTAAGTTGGAACATAGAGGTCATTTGCATATGGGGCCTGATTGGTCCTCACCCTCAACATTCTAAACAATATACAATTGCTATTGGGAGTCATTGAATGTGTTCTGAGGTCAAATGCACCTCCCAGTCTTCCCCTCAAAGTTCACTGGGATTACCAACTTAAAAAAAAACAACCACACACAAACCAAAAAATGTTACATACCCTTAATTATTATAACTGGATTTAAAGTAGTTAAATACCATAGTGAAGCATGGGTGTCAAGCTAGTCTTCAATATACGTCAGTAGACTTTACAAAAGGATTTCTCTGGAAATTATATCCTATAATTTTTAAATTTTTTCATCTGTTTATACCAAAAAGTATTAGATGGAAGAAAATAAATCCCCCTGTTTTGTGTTGTACTGATTTAATTATTGTGGCATAGTGGTTATAGTGTTAGAATCTGGGTCACTCTGGTTCCAATCCCACTCTGATATGGAAGATAACTGTGTAATCTTGGATTAGTTGCTCTCTGTAAACTCAGCCTACCTCACAGGGGTGTTGTTGTAAGGATAACAGGGGAGAACCATGTTGTAATCCACTTTGGGTCTCCATTGGAGAGAAAAGTTATATATATATATATATATATATATATATATATATATATATATATATATATAATATATTAATTTATTTTCTTTAGCATAGATGGATACATCATTTTAAAACAGTTTTCTCCAACTCCATAGTTAAAGAAAAACATCAATCAGTTTCTTCCACTTACTCTTTTGGATATTTACATCCAGGGCTTTTTTTCAGCGGGAACGTGGTGGAATGGGGTTCCGGAACCTCTTGAAAATGGTCACATGGCTGGTGGCCCCGCCCCCTGATCTCCAGACAGAGGGGAGTTGAGATTGCCCTCCGCGCCGGGCAATCTAAACTCCCCTCTGTCTGGAGATCAGGGGGCGGGGCCACCAGCCATGTGACCATTTTCTCTAAGGGCAACCCACTGAGTTCCACCACCTCTTTCCCCAGAAAAAAAGCCCTGTTTACATCTAAACCTTGAGACCGTTTCACCAGATTCTTTCTCTTGTTCAAATTTAGACTCAGAGTCTTAAGAGAAATCTATTGATCCTTGAAAGCCAGAGAGGGAACTTGATCCACAAAACTCCATGTTAACATGAGCCTGACAAACTTAAATGCGCCAAAAGGGTTGTTGGAGGATTGCGACCTAGGAGTGGTTAAGGAATGTGCTGAAACAATAAACCCTTTTATATGCTGTTCACCTTAGGAGAGATTTTGCAATGTTGTGATTTACGAAGGGCAAGCATCAACAATTCAGTAAGTGAAAGTATTTATACCTAATAGCTACTTTTCAGTGTAGTTTATTGTGGAAAGTAATGTTGCGTTTCGCTGTGCCTGGGAGATGACTTAACTGAAGATTAGTTATACTTGCTGACGACTTCAAACTTCAGCAAGCTGAACTGTATCTGTACTTAACCTCATGCGCCCTTTCTCTGCTATCTGGTGTATGCTTTTGGCAGAAAAAAATAGGAGGCCGTCTAACTACACACTCATTCCTCATTAAAAAAGAGAAATATAAAACCCAGGCTGGGTTATATATTTCACAGAGTGATGGGAAGTAAACATTCATATTCATTGTGTCTATTTTTTTATTTGCTCAGTCTGAAAAGCAAGAACAAACATCCAGAGATTTGGTGCCAAAGACGCACAATCTTGGAATTTCAGCCAGTGCCATCTTGGTTTTTAGTGACTATTCGGAGCAGAGCATCAATGGGACTCACAGGTCCCTCTCTGCATGTCCCTGTCTTCACCAGATTTTGCTAGAGCAGAATGTGAATGTGGAGGTTCCTTCTCTGGCAAACCCTCTAAAGAATTTGAAGGAAAACAAGAAAATGCCGCATTTCTGAGGCGTATACATTTTTTACATCTCTAATTCTGAAGAGGCGATTGAGCTTATTTTTATGGAAAGATTTTGGCTGTCTATACCTTCATCCAGGGCTATTTTTCTGGGTAAAGAGGTGGTGGAACTCAGTGGTGGAACCACACAATAACGTCACTTTGGGTCAGCTGGAACAAGGGGGGAGTTTTTTAAAGTTTAAATTGCCCTCAGCGAAAATGGTCACATGGCCAGTGGCCCCACCCCCTGATCTCCAGACAGAGAGGAGTTTAGGTTGCCCTCCATGTGGAGGTCAATCTAAACTCCTCTCTGTCTGGAGATCAGGGGGCGGGGCCACCAGCCATGTGACCATTTTCAAGAGGTGCCGGAACTCCATTCCACTGCGTTCCAGCTGAAAAAAAAGCCCTGCCTTCATGTATGAGTTGTACAAGCATAATATTTGCCAGAAGATTTTCTTATTGAAAAGAACTATAACACACTCATTATAGAAGTGTTTTCATGTTGCAATGATTTATTTTTAGTACAAAAGTAGCCAGCATTGATTAACACGCAGATCATACCTTCCCTTTCCCTCAATGTTTGTTCCCGTGTGTGTTGATTGTGTGTGTGTTGTGGTGCCCTCAAGTCACAGCTGACTTATGGCGACCTCTACCGGGGTTTTCATGGCAAGAGACTATCAAAGGTGGTTGGCCATTGCCTGCCTCTGCAACCCTGGTCTTTGTTGGAGCTCTTCCATCCAATTACTAATCAAGGCCGACCCTGCTTAGCTTTTGAGATCTGATGAGATCAGGCTCACCTGGGCTATCCAGGTCAGGGTATATTGATTAACTGAATGCTATATATCCCGGTATCCATCCAATAAGAGGTACACTCTCAGTGCCATCAGAGTGCACTTTGCAATAAAGCAAGCTGGTAGCGAGGGTTTGTGAAAAGGAGAGATGTTTTTCCTGAGAGCTCTCCAAGAAAGTTTGAGAATACTGAACCAATTTGAATTGAGTTGAGGGAAGTTTGTTCATTTACCAAGGGCTGGCCCTATTATTATGCCTGAAGTCACTTTAGGAATTTTGAGAAAGTAGGTAGAAGAAGGGATGGTTGGTTGATGGCAGCAATTTAGCTAGTTTCTCCTAATGTTCTTCCTTCAAGAGTAATTTCAGATGTTTCTTTTGGTCACAGTTAGAGATGGGCATGAACAGCAATACGAACAAAAAAAAGACACAAACAGCCCAATCTGCTGTTCATGAACAAGCTGTTCCTGAGGCCCCATTCTAAACGAACAGGTGGTCTTTGCAAGCCTCCTTTGTTGCTGTTCGTCAAGCCAGACAGTCTGGCACCTGCAATCAATTCCCTTGGCAACTTAGGCAGGGATCGTCTGAACTCTGTCTGAACTCTTGCTGTTGCCCTGGAAACCCCAATCTAAGCCCAATTATCTAGATAGACAGGGCTTCTTTTCAAGTGTGGAGCTCCAAATCTGTTACAAGAAAGCAAAGACCATGTGGGGGGGGGGGCTCCCAGCTATAGCTAGTCTTTGCAGAGACAGTTGCTGATGGTGTTTTGATAGAGAGAAAGGGAGAGTGCATTGGAGCTTGAATTTTCTTTGTGTGTGGTGAGATATGGCTCTACTCCTTCAAGTTCCAGGGCTGCTGCCAGGCTCTGGGGCCAAGCTATTATTTACTATTGGTACCTTTTCTGCTGCCTGCTCAGGTAAGGTTTCTGGGAGTGGTGCGGTAGGGATTTACCCCTTCAAGTTCCAGGGCTGCTGCCAGGCTCTGGGGCCAAACTATTATTTACTATCGGTACCTTTCCTGCTGCCTGCTCAGATAAGGTTTCTGGGAGTGGTGCGGTAGGGATCTACCCCTTCAAGTTCCAGGGCTGCTGCCAGGCTCTGGAGCCAAGCTATTATTTATTATTGGTACTTTTCCTGGTGCCTGCTCACGTCAGGTTTCTGGGAGTGGTGCAGTAGGGATCTTGACTTGGATGATTGCTGGAGGAGAGCCTGCTGGCCCCCACAAACAAACAACCATGAACATGTTCATGAACACGGCCATGTTCGTGGTTGTTCATGAGTCCCTGTTCATAGATGGCAATGAAGAATGAACATCATGTTTGGGGTTTTTTTTTCTGTTCATGCACATTTCTAGTCACAGTGAAGCTTTCTCACTCAGTAAACAGCATCACTTCTTGGAGAAGGTAGCATCTAATGAACTCAGAGCCAAGCTACAAGTGACGACTGACACTTGAACAGCAAGTGAACAGAGAAGAATACTTGCACAAGCGAACAGAGAAGAATACACGTGAGTCTGTTCACTTGCCATTCAAATGTCATTCGTCACTTGTAGCTTGGCTCTCAGTGTCCATTATCTCTTCCTAAATTATCTTTGTCCCCAAGGCAGTTATCAAATGACATTTGTACATCAGCAGTCCAGGAAGCGCAAACTGAAATGTCATATTCGATACCTTTATGGTACAATGTTACCACACAGTTCCAATCCCACTTAGGCCCTTAAATTAGAACGGAATGAAGTTGCTCCCCAAAGGTCTTTTCTAGCTGCTTGATGATGAAAGTTCATTGGATGCCTGATCCAGTTACATGTGGTGTTAGATGTGTGCCCCTGTCCTGTGGGCATATCTATGTGCTTATGGGAGTTTGGCCAACGTGAAGATGTGTTGGCTGTTGGAAATTCCTGCTAAAAAAAAATCACATCATAATGACTCTATGAATATTCAATATAAGCCAAGTATTCACACAATTTTTATCTACATTTGACATTCAGTGACATCTTAGTTCTGTAGTTGGCAGTGTTTGGTAGTTGACATACAGTATTTTAATCAGGGCTTTTTTCCTGGGAAAAGAGGTGGTAGAACTCAGTGGTGGAACTCAAGACCACACAATGACGTCACGTTGGGTCAGCTGGAACAAGGGGGGAGTTTTTTAAAATTTAAATTGCCCTTGGCGAAAATGGTCACATGGCCGGTGGCCCCGTCCCCTGATCTCCAGACAGAGGGGAATTTAGATTGCCCTCCATGCTGCTCAGCACAGAGGGCAATTTAAACTCCCCCCTGTCTGGAGATCAGGGGGCGGGGCCACCGGCCATGTGACCGTTTTTAAGAGGTGCCAGAACTCCATTCCACTGTGTTCCCACTGAAAAAAAGCCCTGATTTTAAGCCCTGATTGCTTTTGATAGTTCACATAAAATGGTGTTTCTTATTAGTTGACTATGGGATCTTCTATTGGACACAGGTCAAAATTTAGGGATGCCAACGCCATCTTTTCAGATCTACTAGAAAACAACTCAGAGCTAATCTGCCTACCTTATATTTGAATGCTTGGTTTTGCTGCAAACTCGCTCAGCAAAATAGGAAAGGATATCAAAATTCATCTAATGATACCCATCACTGTGGCAAGATCTCCTAGAACTAAACTTTCCAGTATCCCTATGGAAAGGAAGCATATCTGTCATGTTTACGTTCACATATCTCATGTCATATTGCAGCACTCGTATACTTTTAGACATTTTAGAAAAAGAGGCTGGTATAGGGTTGCCAGCTGGTGGCTGACACCCGGTAGAAGACTGGGGGATAAGGACAGGTGGGGAAATTGTCACGCCAACAATGTGACATCATTTCCAGGTGAACTGGAAAGTGACCTCAGTCTGTTCTAGGATTCAACAGCATCATATTGCTCTAGGTTTCAACCAGAGAGTTTCTGCTGAATCCTAGAATGGTTTGATATCACTTCCAGATTTGCTCCAGAAATGATGTCATGCTATTGATGTGACCATGATGTTTGCATTATTTTTTCTCGCCAGCCTATTGAGCAGTGGCGGGGGCTGCTGGCAGAAGGTCACTCACTATAGTGAGAAATCTGGCAACTCAAGGGTGGTAAGGACACTGAACCTTTAATTCCAGTCTGGGCCTGAATCGCATTCTCCCTTCTTGCCCTAGGTGATGCAGCAGAAGAAGCCAATACCAGCTCAGTCTTGCAGATGAGATAAAGTTTGCTGTAGCTTTTGGTTCTTTATGTTCATTTGTGTGTAATGTGCACACACACGCAAAGATAAAATATTGCAGAAAAAGCAATCTTCATGTGAAATCTTGCGTCAAGATTTTTTCTTAACCGTACACCTTTGTATCAGCTAAAGATGATGGGGAATTCCTAATGAATCCATTTCCCTTGGGAAATGAGACCAGGTAATTTGGCCCTCCAAAATTTATGGACAAATTAATATGTGACGTTCAGAAATATCTCTACTTTAAAAGTGGATGTTTTATGTCACCATCTTATTCTGCAAAGTTTACTGTGAACAACGCCAATCAGGACTGGCCCTCCCCATCATCTGGCTGCAACCATCCCTGGTAGGAAGACACAGTGGATGCTGGTGAATTTACCAAATCAAACTCAAATGCAAACTCTAGCATGCTGATTCCCACGTGCTGTATCCAAACTCGACTTCAGACCTCAAAGCTATCTCTCATGGGGGTTAACCAAGTCAGTGGGCATGGATGCTGGCCCCTTGTGATGCCTTTTCCAACAGCAGGATGTGAGTCTAGTGGCACCTTAGAGGCCAACAAGATTTTCAGAGTGTATGCCTTCAAAAGTCAGAGCTCCCTTCTTCAGACAGAGAGCTCTGACTCTCAAAAGCTTACATTCAGAAAATCTTATTGGTCTCTAAGGTGCCACTGGACCCAAATCCTGATGACTTACTGCAGACCAACACAGCTACCCACCTAATTATCTTCAATGCAGCAGAAAGTTCTTATGCGCACCACCAAATTAAGCAGTTATCCTATGCCCATGTATCATCCACGTTCTGACCAATTCATGAGTGCAATACATGTTCTGTCAAGCTAACTACCAGGACACATTGAACTAGCCCCTAAACATGAAATGCTTTGTTGTAAAAGCCATTAAACTATCATCATCATCATCATCATCATCATCATCATCATCATCATTATTTAATTTATAGCCCGCCTGCACCACAAGCGGGTTCAGGGCAGGTTACAGTAATATAATCATACCCAGGGGTCATTTTGTAGAAAAAGAGCTGGAGGAACTCATTAGCATAACTCCTTAGCACAACTCATTAGCATATGCCACGCCCCTTGACATCACCAGAAGTGTGTTATTAGCATAACTGATTTGCAGATGCCACACACCCCTGACATCACCTATCCTGGTTGTTTTGGACCCAATCCTGGCCATTCAGGGCCAAAATTGGGCCCAAAATGGCAAAAAAGGGGCTGAAAATGTCTGAAAAGGGGCCCACAATGGTCAGGATCGGGCCGCTGCTGAGCAAGAGAGTGATCCACCACCCGTCAGAAACCCTATCCGGGCCGTTTTGGCCCCAATCCAAGATGAAACAGGCCCAAAATGGCCGAGAGTCAGGTGGGCAGAGCCACCTGCCATGTGACCTCTTTAGGGAACTGCCAGAACTGTGTTCCTGCAAGTTCCCCCTCGAAACGAGCCCTGATCATACAAAGATAAAACATATAAATACATTTTAACTACATTAAAATCAAAACCAACAATATGGACAATCACACCTAAGACGGTAGCCTCACTTGTTAATCAGAATATAGCAGCCTATAACATAAAGACTGCCGTTGCTGTACAATTTCCTTTCCCCTTTATTAACAAAAATCATATGACATGTCAAACGGGAGTCCAAGAGAACACAGCCCGCTTCACATGGCATGAATGCGTGTGCCATAATAATATACTGTTGCTGTTGTCAGATGAGCAAAACACCTGCAGTACACAAAACTAAATTAGCAGGAGCTGACCTAAACAATAATGATCTTATTACCCATTAGAGCCTTAATTTAAGGCTACTCCAATTAGAGTTAACCTAAAAGGTTAGCAGCTTTCAACTCTATTGCCTTTGTGATCATGCCGCCCGAGCTATTGTAGCATCGTGGAAATTAAATGTACTATAAAGATGCAGCTAATTATCGCTGAACTTGTCACTTCCTGTGTAGAAAGTGTAAGGCTTTGAAGACGGTATCGGTGACCTGTTTGTCTGGCAATGCAGTCTGCTGTTGACCTGTGGCTCAATAGGATGCCTTTTCCAACTTTTACATCTGGCTGGGTGCTCGCTACGTTGTTGTTGTAACAAGCATGCAGTGTGTATTATTAAAAGATCCAGGAAGGAAATCAAGAATTCTTAATGTAATATGCAAGAAGTTTCCCCCCCAAAGGTCAATGATAATTTCAGATTAATCTGATTTTATTTTCATTATAGGCTCTAAATAAAAAAAATTGGCATAAATAAATGGTCAAATAATGTGTGACTGTTATGTGCCATCAAGTCGCCAATGACCTATGGCGACTCTATGAATGAAAGTCCTCCAGAACGCCCTATCATTAACAGACTTGCTCCGATCTTGCAAACTGGAGGAAGTGTCTTCTTTAATTGAGTTCAGCCATCTTGCTTTGGGTCTTCCTCTTTTCCTACTGCTTTCTACTTTTCCCAGCATTATTAACTTTCCCAGAGAGTCTTGTGTTGTCATGATGTGACTAAAGTACAATAGCCTCAGTTTTGTCATTTTAGCTTCTAGGGAGAATTCAGGCTTGCTTTCATCTAATACCCACTTATTTGTCACTTTGGCCATCCACGGTAACTGGAAAACTCTCCTCCAGCACCACATTTCAAATGAATCAATTTTCTTCCTGTCTGCTTTCTTCTCCATCCAACTTCACATCCATACATAGCCAGGGCCATATTAACCCATGGCTGGGGCCCAAGGATTTCTGGTGCTTTGGGCCCCCTCCGGCACTTCAACCTTTCACCCCACTAGAGCTGACAGCCTGGTACAGTAGGTACTAGATCGCAGTACATAGCCCTATATTCATTCTGAGGGCCTCCTGAAGAATTCTATTCATATATACTTATGAGAGTGTATATCTATCTATCTATCTATCTATATATATATCCATATATATATGGATAAGTATTATGTACACGTATCGCTACAGCGCAGAGCGTAAAGTGCCTTTAACCACTGGAAGACCTAGGGTGCAGGTAATAGTGCCTCAGCAAAAAAAAATAAAAATGATGGTCCCTTAGTCCCTACAGGGCCCTTCGGCTTCAGCCTAGTCGGCCTTATCAATAATAGCAAAGGGGAATACCATAGTTTGGATTATCTTGATTTTGGTTCCCAGGGAGAGATCCTTATCTTTAAGGGTTTTTTTCTATTGCTCACGGCTGCTCTTCCCAGTCTCAATCTTCTGATTTCTTCATTGCAGTCTCCCTTTTGGTTGATGAGTGAGCTAAGGAATAGAAACATTTCAATTTCCTCATTGTCAACTTTTTAAAGTTGTATAATTCTTCAGTAGTCATTAGACATGGACCCGAACCAAAAAACAAACAAACTATGAGGTTTGTGGTTCGTGGATTTTAATGAACAAAAAAACACAAACTGGCATGGAACTGGGGCCAGTTATGAACCAGTTCATGGGGTTTAAATGCCCCTTCCCGGCTGCTCAGCAGCAGCAGGGAAAGCAGCATTTAACAGTTTAAAGGGCCCTTTCTTGCCTTGCAAGTGGCAGGTCCCTTTAAACTATCAGCTGGCAGGCGGTGGGGGAGATCCCCCCCTTGCTGCCTGCCAGCTGATAGTTTAAAGGGACCTGCTGGTGACAGGGCCCTTTAAACTGCTCAAACCCCAGCCCCCACCACCCCAGCCCCAGCCCAGCCCCAGCCCCACACTTACCTTCCCCTGCAGCGTGGCGTCCTCCTTCTCCTCTGGCGAGGGGCAGGAAGGCTTTTTTCGGCCTCTTCCACCCCTGCGCAGGCCCGCAGAGGTACAGAGGAGGTCTGTGCAGCCATTTGAGGAGTGGCAAGGCCATTTTCGGCCTCCTCTGTCCCGGTGCAGGTCTGCACCGGGGCAGAGGAGACCGAAAATGGCCTTGCTGCCTCTCACAGGAGGAGGGGGAGGACGCTGCAGGCCACAGGAGTCCTAAAGATAAGTGTGGGGGTGGGGGTGGGGTGGGGGCTGGGGCTGGGGCTGGGGCTGGGGTGGGGGGGCTGGGGGGCTGGGGTTTGTGGGCTGTTTAAAGGGCCCTGCCACTTGCAAGGGGCAGGTCCCTTTAAACTATCAGCTGGCAGGCTGCAAGGGGGGATCCCCCCTGCCAGCTGATAGTTTAAAGGGCCCTGCCCCTTGCAAGCTGCAGGAAAAGTTTAAATGGCCATTTCCTCGGGGAAATGGCCATTTAAACTGTCCCTTTCCCAATACGACCCAAATAAACTCGAACCAGTAACCAGTTCATGGAAGTTCATAGAAAGGAGCTTCCACGATCCGTGGTTCGTGGTTTGTGAACCACTAACTGGCCTGGCCTGCATTTTTTTGGGTCGTAATTGGATTCATGCCCACCTCTAGTAGTCATTACTTTTGTCTTCTTGATGTTTAGCTGTAATCCTGCTTTGGCGCTTTCTCCTTTAACCTGATGTCATCTGCATATCTCAGCTTGTTAATGTTCCTTCTGCTAATTTCCACTCTACCTTCTTCTAGATCTAATGCAGCTTTCCTTATGCTATGCTATGCAAAGAGTTTGAACAGGTACGGAGAAAATATACATCCATGCCTGACACCTTTGCCAATTGGAAACCATTCTGTTTTCCTAAAGTCTGTTTCCCCATATTCTGTCCTAACTCTTGTTCAGAGTACAGGTGGTACATCAAAACAATCAGATGTTGTGGCATCTCCATTTCTTTTAACACTATTTATAGCTTTTCATGATCCACATAGCCAAAAGCTTTGCTGTAATTTATAAAACATAGGCTGACTTTCTTCTGAAATTCCCTGGCATATTCCATTAGCAATCGTAAATCTCCAATGTGATCTCTAATGTCTCTTCCTTTTCTGAATCCGGCTTGAACATCTGGCATTTCTTGCTCCATATATGATAAGAGTCTTTGCTGTAGAATTTTGAGCATCAAAATATGGGAAATTAACACAATGGTCCAATAGTTGCTGCACCCTTTGGCATCCCCTTTTTTGGAACTGGAACATAGACTGAGTGTTGTCAGTCTGTGGGCCGTTGTTTTCTTTTCCATATTTGTTGACATATTCATATTAAGATTTTGATATACTCAGTTTCTGTCACTTGAAATAGCTGTATTGGTATCCCATCTACTCCAGATGCTTTGTTTCTCCCTATTGCTTTGAGTGCAGCTTTCACTTCACTTTCTAAGATTTCTGGTTCTTCATCAAAAGATTCTTCTTTGAAGGTATCTGTCATGCTTCCATCTCTTCTGTATAGTTCTTCAATGTATTGTGTGCATCTTTCCTTTATTTTGTCCTGATCAGATACTGTATTTCCATGTTGATCTTTCGGCATCCTGAGCTGTGGTTTGAATTTCCCATTGATTTCTCAGATCTTTTGGAGCAAGTCTCTTGTTCTTCCTTTTTTGTTGTTCTCTTCTATTTCTTTGCATTGATTATTATAATAGATTTCTTTGTTTCTCCTTGCAAGTTGCTGAAAAATCTGCATTTAGAATTCTGACTCTATTTCTGTCATCTTTTGCTTTTGCTTCTCTTCTGTCTCTCTTTAGCAATTTTAAGAGTTTCCCCAGTCATCCATTTAGGCTTCTTCTTTCCTTTGGCTCCAGAAATTGTCTTGTGAAAAAAAAACATACTTCCTTCCATGGAAAGAAGGCAAACAGTTAATGCTCAGGAAATAAGAACAGGGCAAATCAGTTTTTAGTTAGGAGCTGATTAACTGGTTAGTTTAAGTCACTGTAATATGATTTTATTAACTTTTTGGTATGACAGCTCCAAAACAACTCATGGGGTGTTACATCTGTGAATTCTTTATCATTTAAGATCCCACAGAAAAAAATCGAGCCTTCTACAAAGTCTTCAGAACACATCAAACATATACACCCACACCCACATATGTATTTGTAAGAGAGATTTTCAGTGTAGATATTTAGAACATTCGTGAAGTGAGTCCTTGTCTTTTAATCTATAATAAAATATCTTCCCAGTTGGTTGTGGCTGATGATAAAAGTTGTAATATCTTAAAATTGTTCATTCAGGAGCAGGGCTCAAAGGTGATTTATGCCATTTGGAGAGAGAAAAACTGCACACACCCTTAGTGGGTGTTTTCTACACCCAAGATTTTATATATATATTTTTATTTGGCTTTCTGCTATACCTTAAACATTTTATTTTTCAGGGGAGAGATAAGGTCTGATTCTTCCCATAAAACTACAGCTTAGCCATTACTTAGTCTTTTTTCTCTGCGATGGGAAAAAGGTCCTCTCTGTGCACAGATGTCTCCGATTAAATTGTATCTCACAGTCCTAACAGTGTTGAGTACTAGATGAACTGCCAGAAGGCCCGTAGGCAAGATCTAAATTGCTTTGGTTTCAGTACACAGTGAATTTGGCTCAGACAAGCTGAATCAGTACATTAAATGCGAATCCCTCGCAGATTTGAAAGCCGCCTTTAGCACAATTATTGACTGTGAGTGATGATTATGTCTAATTGAAGGAGACTTCTGCTACCTGTAGCTCAGTTGGAGTCCATGAGAGCCACAGCGCAGCTCTGCATCTTAATTCAATGTTCCAGCTTGGAAAGAAGCAATTGAGCCTCAATCCAGAAATGTATACACATGGTCGATAAACTTTAATAAACTTTAAAGGTTCAGTAAGTAGGCTGAGTGTATACAATGCCGGATGGGGTTTCCCCCCCTTTCTCCCCTTCCTTCCCCTTTTGTTTTAATTCAGGGAAGGGAAACCGCTAACAAGAGCGTTTGGCTACAGTAATGTATTAGTTCATCTCATGCCGAGTCTCTATCAAGCAAAGGGAAAATATATCGTTTCATGCTTGTCTTTGGTACAACTCATAAATCTGCCATTCTGTACACCATATTAATGCTCGACAGGTGGGAGATTACTTGTGCCGTAGAGGTAGGGAGAAGCTTTCGGCAAATTTGCGGGAAATGTTTGCAAGGGAAATAAATCTGTCGGACAATGTTGGATAGATGGAAGTATTGCTATCCCCCCCCTAAAAATGAAATAAATATTTTCTTAATAGTTTCTGTCTCGCTTGTTCAGAATCCGAGAATACTTGTTTTGACAACACAGCTGAATTCAGACATACAGAATTTTACATCTTAATTCCTTCCCTCCAAAGGGCTCGGTTCTTCTTAGTCAACAAAGAGGCATTTTTTTCCTTTGAAGGTGCCAGGGGCTGCCAACACTGCTAACTAGGATACAAAGAAATGTACAAATGGCATAACGTCAGGATAGGAGGTCATCTTCATGTTATGTTAACTACAGCAGCATTTGATTTATATACCGCCTTTCAAGACAACTTAACGCCCACTCAGAGAGGTTTCCAAAGTTATTATTATCCTCATGACAATCACCCTGTGAGGTGGGTAGGGCTGAGAGAGCTCTGGAAGACTTGTGACCAGGGCTTTTTTTCAGGGGGAACAGAGTTCCGGAACCTCTTGAAAATGGTCACATGGCCGGTAGCCCAGCCCCCTGATCTCCAGACAGCCGTGCGGAGGGCAATCTAAACTCCCCTCTGTCTGGAGATCAGGGGGCTGGGCTACCGGCCATGTGACCATTTTCTCCGAGGGCAACCCACTGAGTTCCGCCACCTCTTTTCCAAGAAAAAAAAAGCCCTGCTTGTGACTGACCCAAGGTCACCTAGCTGGCTTCAAGGGGAAGAGTTGTCCAGATTAGAATCCTGTTGCTCTCAACCACTACACCAGGGAGATTTTGATGCAGGGATACTATTTTCTAGGCAGCCCTGCATTTCTTATAAAGCATTGTTCTGATCTCAGCCCCATACATTTTATTTCTCTTACGCATTCTTTCCTGAATAAGAATTTATAAAAATGTCATCTTTTGCCCATTAACCCTGTTTCTCCATTGCATAACAATATACTTGTCTCCTCCACACCTCTAATGTGGCAGAATTGTAAAGGCATTTTGCTTCAAGATATATAGGAATCTAAATTGTTCTCTGTTTAAATTATCTTGCTACAAAAGTTGTCAGATAAATGATGCATATGTATGCTGATATTTTATGGCAGAATTGTTCCACAGAGCTATGTTCAATATAGCTATTTTCTGTTTGTTTTTTTAATCATTTTGGTGGGAGCATTTTCTTTGCAATAATAAATTGATCATGCCTGAACTTTGCCAAAAAGCAAACAAAAAACCCAGCAGCAGGAATACAGAATGGAAACAAGTGACAGACATGTTTTGAGGCTTACTTGTCTCATTGAACACATACATAGTTATTTGCAGTGGAATCCCATGAACCTTTTCCAGGGAGCAGGCTCCATTGAATGGACTGGAATAAGACCTTGAGTAGATCTGTTAGAATTGTTTTTAAGGTTACCTTTTCAGACTTGGGGAAATTATGGAGATTTAAGGACAGTGTCCTTGGAGAGAGCTCAGTAGCGTTGCCAGCCGAGAGCTGGTAACTGTGGAGTTGGCAGTTCTGGGTTTAGGAATTCCTGGGCATTTGGGAGTGGATCCTGGGAATGTGGGAGTTGGGAAGGACAGTACCTTGGTGGGAATGTAATATCATAGAACTTACCCTCTGAAGCTGCCATTTCCCCCAAGGGAACTGATGTCCGTAGTCAATTGTAATTCCAGAAAAATCTCTAGGCCACACCTGGAAGTTGGCAACCCTAGGCAATTTAGTGGCATCCCTGAGCATTGCTCTGATGAAATAACATCAATTCTGTGTTCACCTCCAGAAGGGATAGCACACCATTGGAGTTGCAATGATTTCCCTGCCCCCCGCCCCCCGGCCACTTGGTGGCTGCTAGTAAGAGGCAGCCCTAGAGTTAAGAAGGAACGCGGTTTTATTTTTTATTTATTTTATTTACTTTATTTATGCCTTTCCTTTCGCCCCAATTAAGACTCAAAGGAGCTTACATAATTCTCCTCTCCTCTATTGTATTCTCACATCAGTGCTGTGAGGTAGGTTAGCCTGATGGAGGAGATCTGGCTGAAGATCACCCTTGGCACATCGGGGACTCCAACCCGGGTCTCTCAGAGTAGAACTACAAGTGATGCCTGACACTAGTTGGACACTTGTCAGCTTCCCTTAAGTTTTGATGGGAAATGTAGGCATCCTGGTCTTGCAGCTTGGCTCTCTGACTGCTGTCCAATGGACTTTTCAACTGTCACTTGTCCAACATTCCGCCAAGCTGCCTACATTTCCCGCCAAAACTTGAGGGAAGCTGACAAGTGTCCAACCTGTGCCTTTTATCACTTGTAGTTATGCTCTCCGTTCCTAGTCCATGACTTTAACCACTAAAATATATATCTGGGATGTAGTGTGGTGCTGTTGCAGCATGCAACACGGCGACATCATTTCCAGGTACGTATCCAGAAGTGACATAGTGCAACACTCTAGGAATTTTCCAAATCACTATAGTAAAAAATTAGAGATTTGAGCAAGTCCTAGAGCATAATGCCACAAGATCACTTCTGGGTGCTTTACCAGAAGTGATGTTGCTTCAATGCTGCTCCTTCTCTCATTTTGCTCCAAGCAGCATTAGCAGAGCCTGGAGGCGGGAAGTCTCCCACTGCCAGAAGAGCTGCCCACTGTAGTGCACATTGCGTTGTGCCCACTGGCAATTGTCCAGAAGTAATCGAATGAAGGAACGTCATCCATTTCAGGAATGATCCAACGGATTGCTAATCAGGGGGGAAATCAGCGGAGACACTTCTATTTCTTTCGCGAATTACGCATCATAATACTACCACCAGGGCTTTTTTTCTGGGAAAAGAGGTGGTGGAACTCAAGACCGCACAATGACGTCACTTTGGCTCAGCTGGAACAAGGGGGGAGTTTTTTAAAGTTTAAATCGCCCCGGCGATAATGGTCACATGGCCGGTGGCCCCGCCCCCTGATCTGCAGACAGAGGGGAGTTGAGATTGCCCTCCATGCCGGAGCGGCGTGGAGGGCAATCTCAACTCCCCTCTGTCTGCAGATCAGGGGGCAGGGCCACCGGCCATGTGACCATTTTCAGGAGGTGTCGGAACTCCATTCCACTACGTTCCCGCTGAAAAAAAGCCCTGACTACCACCCGCAAAAAAATTCTTGCACAGTTCAGCTCCATACCAACCTAGGAGAAGCTGAATTCCTCCGCAGCAAGGTTTTTTTTTAAAGTTATTCTTCCCTAAGAAAATGTGTCAGTTCAGGAAACAGTCCGCATTTGATAAAGGTTTTATAGGCCTTATTATGAGCTCTTTCATTTGAGCAAAGGGAAATGAATCACTGTTTTCTCCTTCTTTTCTCGGCGTCATCCAACCTACTTTACCTTTCCGCATTATGCAAACTTCAAGACAGAGGCTCTGAGCATGTCAGGGAAAAGAGCCACGATGACTCTTAAGGCACTGCCTTTTTGCAGCAGTCTCTTTAATTTCAAGACAGCTGCATTAGCCGGGATGTTCGTTCCGTTTTCCTTAATTGGATTGCTTGCATACTTTGCAATAGACGGTGATCATGCGATGGCTATTTTTTAAAAAAATCCTCATCACTCACATTGAGGAACTCTTACACGTTTTGTTTGGCAAAGGGGGTGGGAATAATGTGAAGAGAATGATAAGGTGAGGCAGGGTAAAAGCTGATATTCTCCCTTTATAACAGATAGCCTCAAGTTGTAGGGGCCATTACCCCATGCATTTTCAGAGCAAATGAACTTGACAGATGGCTGTGTCACCTAAACCCCTACCTACCAACTTGATTATGCAGAAAACAATACAATAGAAAAGAAATCATTACTGAAGGAACCTGGTTAGTCCACAGAGGGCTGAGCGATGCAGAAGAACAAAATTACAGTTGTGGAATTGAACAGCAAGAATGCATTTAACATAAAGTGGGTTACAGCGAGGCAATCAGTCATGGGCACGGCTATTGTCTGGGCTTGCTTGCATGCTATATGAAGTAATCTGTCATCTTCCACTGAATTGGTGTTTAGTTTATAGGGGGAAACTACAAAGGTTTTGCTAGGGCATGTTTCGGTAGCCTTAAGTAGCTCAGCAGAATGAAATCTGGGAGAATTCGGGGTGTTTTTTCTGGGCCTCCTGGTGGTTTGGAGAAGGATGCTTTATTGCGCATGGAGAGAGTCACTGCTATATGCAGACTGGATTCGGCCCTGACAGCAAGTCTCTCTGGCCCAGATCACCCAACCAAATTGTAATCAAAAAGTTCGCCCACTAGTTCGGATTGCGACAAAAGCATTCAGTTGCTGGGTATGTAGACCGCCACCCCCCAGGGGGGCATGGCTCAGTGGCATCTGCTCAACTGGCAAAAGGTCCCAGGTTCAATCCCCAGCATCTCCATTTAAAAGGACCAGGTAGGAGGTGATGTGAAAGACCTGTGTCTACCAGAGAGCTGTTGTCAGTCTGAGTAGACCATACTGTCCTTGGTGGACCAATGGTTTGATTCAGTATAAGGTAGCCTCATCAGCCTCATGTGTCCGTAAGCCCCCCCATCCTGCCGCTGGATAAGAACAGGTTGTTGTTGTTGTTATTGATCCAGAGGAGTTAGCCATGTTAGTCTGTAGTAGCAAAATCAAAAAGAGTCCAGTAGCACCTTTAAGACTAACCAACTTTACTGTAGCATAAGTTTTCGAGAACCACAGCTCTCTTCGTCAGATGCAACCGTCAGGTTGCATCTGACGAAGAGAGCTGTGGTTCTCGAAAGCTTATGCTACAGTAAAGTTGCATCTGACGAAGAGAGCTGTGGTTCTCGAAAGCTTATGCTACAGTAAAGTTGCATCTGACGAAGAGAGCTGTGGTTCTCGAAAGCTTATGCTACAGTAAAGTTGCATCTGACGAAGAGAGCTGTGGTTCTCAAAAGCTTATGCTACAGTAAAGTTGCATCTGACAAAGAGAGCTGTGGTTCTCGAAAGCTTATGCTACAGTAAAGTTGGTTAGTCTTAAAGGTGCTACTGGACTCTTTTTGTTGTTGTTGTTGTTAAAATGTAGAGTGCACTCTCCCTGCAAGCAGGCTCAGATATTATAACACCATATAATAAAATCATAAACATAAAAATTCAGTACAAAAGACGGCAACTGTACATAGCAGCCCACGTTGCCAAACCCAACCCAGTACACCCCCTGGGGTGGGAGATGGTGTACAACATTAAGCAAGTAGGCAGAACACCGGGGGGGGGGGAGTTTCATTCCCTCCCTCAACAGGAGACTGGCAGCGGAGCCCACCCACACCTCAACCTCAGTCATATGCCTGGCAGAACACCTTTGTCTTACAGGCCTGGCGGGAAGATAATAAATCCCATCAGGCCCTCGTTTCCACAGACAGAGAGTTCCATCAGGTTGGTGCCAGGATCGAAAAGGCCCTGGCCCTGGTTGAGGCCAGGCGAGCATCCTTGGGGCCAGGGACCACCAGCAGTGGTTATATTGTAAAAAAAATTGAACGCAGACTGCATCCACATGTCATTGGATGTTGTGCTGTCATTACACTGCAGCAATCATTTGCAACGGTGTGGTTGATTTCTGGACTTGGTTAGGAAATTAACCTTATAATATGTATACATGTATATCCAGTTTGGAAGCCCTGGTCAGAAGTTACAGTGAACACACATGTCAGCTGTGTGCAGTGAACACTTGATTTTTTTATACATGCATTGACTACTTTTCAGTTCGGTGTAGTGGTTAAATGCTGCAGGACTCTAATGTGGAGAACCAGGTTTGATTCCTCACTCCTCCGCTTGAAGCCAGCTGGGTGACCTCGGGTCAGTCACAGCTCTCTCAGAGCCCTCTCAGCCCCACCCACCTCACAGGGTGATTGTCATGAGGATAATAACAACATACTTTGTAATATTTTCTGAGTGGGCATTAAATTGTCCTGAAGGGCAATGTATAAATCGAATGTTGTTATTATTGTTGTTGTTTTTGTTGTTGTTATTACTTTAAGTTCCTTAGCAAAGGAACAGCTATAGAACAGTCCAACCACGGTTACCGAAGTTTACCAAATTAAACCAAATTAATTTGATAAACTTCAGTTCTGGAATACTGAATCTAATTCGGAATTCTGTTTTTAGTTCTGTAATTCAAAATTCCACCACATCAGGTAGAATTTGGTATTTTAAAGGGGTTACCAAACCCAAATTCCACATTCCTACCCATCAGGCCCCTTTTCACACTGCTTACCTGCTGCCGGAGCGTTGCAAAACTCTCGCGAGAAGACGCTATCTTCCACGGTTTTTGCGTGATATTTCGTGATGTTCTGGCAGCAGGTAAGCAGTGTGAAAAGGGTCCAGTTCTTGAGGGCTCCTGAAGCCAGAGTCGCGCTGAGTTCAGCTAATGCATTTTAATCTGTTTTATTTCTAACACAGTTCTGCACTGTGCCACTAAGGGAGCAGGAAAGCTCATAGAACAAATAGCAGCAGCTTTAACTATCTGCTTGCTTATGCTTTTTTGCAAAGTTCTCTACCAGGATGAGACCAGGATGCCTATCAGATCCTCGTAAAAGCATCAAAGCCATGACTAGAGCAAGGCAAGACCAGAGAGCACAACTGATACTGTGACAGTAATTGCCAGGATGCTGCCTGCACACAAGGTCCTTGTCTTCAGCTGTCTATTGTTTCCCTCTTCCTTTCCTTCCACTCAGCCCCATAGTTCAGTTTAGTCTACCCCAGGGGTCATTTCGTAGAAAAAGAGCTGGAGGTACTCATTAGAATAATTCATTAGCATAATTTGTTAACATATGCCATGCCCCTTGACATCACCGGAAGTGGTTCATTAGCATAGCTGATTTGCATGTGCCACACCCCCTTGACATCACCTATCCTGGCTGTTTTGGACCCAATCCTGGCCATACAGGGCAAAAATTGGGCACAAAATGGCAAAAGGGGGCTGAAAATGGCAGAAAAGGGGCCCAAAATGATCAGGATCGGGCCGCTGCTCAGTGGGAAAGTGAGCCACCACCCGTCAGAGGCCTGATCCAGGCCGTTTCAGCCCTAATCCAGGCTGAAACGAGCCCAAAATGGCTGAGAGTCAGGTGGGCAGGGCCACCTGATATGTGACCTCTTTGGGGAACTGCCGGAATTGTGTTCCTGTGCGTTCCCCCTCGAAATGAGCCCTGGTCTACCCAACCAGATCTTGTAAAGCTGTTAGTGTGTTACAGCAAAATAAAACAACCTTTATCTCTCTTCTCCTTAATTTATTTCCCTTTTCCACACTTTTCTCCTCCTCCTTTATTCTGCTCTCTTCCTTTAATGATCTGCTTTCATTCCCCACCTTTATTTCCAAGACTTGGTCTCAACTCCTCATCCTTATCCTGCTTGGCAATTTAGAACTTACTTAAGAGAGGTGGCAGCAAATCTTTGTTAATATTATGAACAGAAGGGGGAGTTAATATTTCCCCATGATCTATTAAAATTGTAAAAAGATGCTCCCTCCTCTCTTTACATTCATGGTAACAGGATGTTAATTTGTTTAGCGGTTATACAGAAGTTACAACTATCTCCTCCCCTTAATTAGATTTACAGTGAAATCCTAAGCAGAGTTACTCCAGCCTAAGTCCATTGATTTCTCTGCTTAGGATTTCATTGTTTATTACATTTTAAACATTGGCCGTTTCCGTACATCCTTAGAGGGATAGCCCACTCACCGAACGCTGGCGGCTCTCCCCCTTGACTCCAGACGTCTCCATTTTCAAAACGGTTGCAGGCTGTTTGGCTTCTGATTTTGGGAGACTTTTCTAGGACCCGCGTTTTCCCGCTGTCCCAGAAAAGGCACCGAAAAAACAGAAGCCAAACAGTCCTTTTAAGGACATGTGGAAGCGGCCAGTGTTCAGGTACTGAGTTGCTATTATTATTTTATTGGTGACACCTTTGCAAATGCTACTTAACTATTGTAGAAATTAAGCTTCAGAAAAATCAGCCCCAGAGATTCCAATACTTCTCGTCCAGCACTACTTCATAGCTCATTTTGCCCCTGCTTTTGTGCTAGGGAAAGGTACAGGTAACCAGGCATATGCGACTGGTCCAAGCTCGCCCAGCAACTTTCTTGAGTTTTAGAGAAACGTGGCCGGTTGCTTAAGAGCTCCCTTATTCCATGTTGCCTCTCATGGAGTGCCATCATTTTTGGCACTGTAACTCCCAACATCATCCTGAGGTTGGTGGCCAGTTTTCAAACACATAACATTACTTTCTAATGAGTTATGCCTGCCCCAAACAGAAACCTTTAGCTTCCATTGCAAATAGCACTGGGGGTGGAGGTGGTCTGGAAAGAACGTGCCCATGACATTCTTATTTCTTTCATTGTGGGCTCTGGAACTCTCACAATCATCCCAATGCTGGTGGCCAGTTTGAGATTCCTAGCTTTATGTTCTGAGGAGTACGTCTACCCCAAATGAACAGGTGGACGGTGTCATGTCTGTGCCCCATCCATGCCATTATTTGATGCTGACCTGTTATTCTGAACCAGTGTTTAAGGCTGTACCTTGATGTCCTATTGCCAATGCCATAACTGCTTTGCTTTCACAGGCTTACTGAAGCTGCAGGTATCTTATCTAATGGCTTGGGGAGCTCTCAGTGCTTCTGACCGTGTACACTGCTCGCTCCCATGAATTACTGTTTCAACTTTAATCTCCTGCTTTCTCAGTGTCTAGACTTGATAGTTAAAATATGTGAGAGGTTTTCAGGATGGGTTCGCGCCAAAAGTTATGTTTTACTGATGGGAGCGGGGAAGGAGTAATTGTGTTCTTTAAGAGGAAGGGTTTTCCCACATGTTGCCATTCCTGTCAACCTATTTTCACTGCTTAGTTTCTTACCTTGCTTCTAAGTAATCCTATGGACATATCTGTGGAAATGATCTGATTCCTGAATAAAACCTTTTAACTAAGAGCCTGGATTCTTGCTGTAATGGTATAAGGATCTATCTGCCATAGCAGGTCATCCATAGCCTGACAGATGGACATAACAACAACAACAACATTCAATTTATACACCCCTTCAGGACCACTTAATGCCACACTCAGAGTGGTTTACAAAGTGTGTTATTATTATCCTCACAACACCCTGTGAGGTGGGTAGGGTTGAGAGAGCTAGGAGAGAGCTGTGACTGACCCGAGGTCACCCAGAAGGCTTCAAGTGGAGAAGCAGGAAATCAAACTCAGATCTCCAGATAAGAATTCCGACACTCTTAACCACTACACCAAACTGGCTCTCCAAACTGACATGCTGGTCCTTTTATTACTGCAGATTCATGGTAACAGCCAGCCAAATTATTTGTTTTGTTATGGCATTTGGTTTGGATCAGTGTTATAAGGGGGGGGGAGGTGGAATCTTTGTCCATGGTGGCTCTTTGCAGCCCTATTTAGAAATAAAATTAACTGAATGTTTATAATTCTTAAATTTGTAACATAACCCTAGTTGTCACCATTGTTACATATTTGCCATATAATCTTTGGATGTTGTGGGTTTTGTGGAAGGTTCTTTTGTCAGGCTTCAATAAAAACATAAACACATTATAAGTGGTGGGATGGAAAGTACCATCATGTCTCAGCTGACTTATGGTGACACCCCCAATGGTGTTTACAAGGCAAGAAACATAGAGGTGGTTTACTATTTTCTGTATAGCAACCTTGGTCTTCCTTGGTGGTCTCCCATCCAAGTAAAAAACTGGATAATTCTGCTTAGCTTCTTAGATCTGACAAGAAAAGGCAAGTCTGAGCTGCCAATATAAAAATGTAAACATAACAAGTTATATATATATATAAATATTGTGCCTGTAGCCAAGGAGCTAATATTGAAATATCCACAAGCTTGGTATGATGAGCGAAATGTCTTCATTTTAAAAAACAAACTACAGGCTATATTCCACATTTAAATTCCTCTCCATTTCTGAAGTCAACTGTCAGGTATCATGGCTAGAGATGGGCATGAAATGGGAAAAAATGAAACGAGCGTTATGTGTTTTGTCACATTCCATGAATCACAAACTTTCACGAAATGGTCACGTTTCGTGAAATAATTCGTTAGTTTCATGATTTGTCAAAACCCAGGGCACTTCAATGGCCCCCTTCATACCTAGAGATGCCAAACTTGCAGGGAGACTTCAGGAGGCTCTCCTCCAGCCACCCTCACCCAACAAGCCAGCAAGAACAAATGCTCTAAATAAGAATATAAGCAAAGAAAATTAAAGAAAAAAGGTATGCCTCAGTCCAGCTAGGCCCCAGAGCCAGGCAATGCCCTGAGACTAGGGTTGAGTGGGGTGGAGGAAAGAAGGCACCCTCACCCGATGACCTTCCCAGCAAGGCCAATAGCTGAAAATGAGGCTTTTCAGTCTCTTTTAAAGCAGCAGCAAATCCAGCCCAAAGCTCCCAATTCCACTCTCTCACTCCAAATACCAGCAACAAGTCCTCCCTCTCCCTCTAGCTACTGGAACTGAAAAGAATGAGGCAGAAAGCTGTGCCTTATATAAGAAATGCTCACATAGAGCAGAACAGGAGGTCTCTGGTTGGCAGACAGACCTGTCTAACAGGTTTTGGAGGGATGAGATTGGTGTTCCCATGGCTATAGAAGGCCCATCTCAGTTGCCTAGAGGATTAACCCCCCATGATCCTTGCTATATAGGGCAGAATGGAAGCTCTCCAGTTGGAAAGGAGAGCTGCCTATCAAGGTTATGTGGTCTAAGATTGGGGTTTCCAATGGCAACAAAAGGTCTGCAGACATTCCGGGCCTACATTGCCTAGGGAATCAATGGATTGATGCCAACCTGTCTGGCATCATGAATCATTCACAAATCTAACAAACTGCCCCCCAAAGTCGTGAATTTCGTGAAAACCGTGGCCCCACGAAATGCATTTCGCAAAACATGAATCGGCCCAATTCGTCATGAAATTGTATTCGTATTTCAATTCATGCCCTGTCTAATCATGGTATGGGGTGGGAATGAGGCTTACAGTTTGCAAAATACAAAGCTCCAAAGCCGAGTTGGGCCCTAGGTGGACCTGGAGATCTCCCAGAATTACAACTGATTTCCAGACTACATAAATCAGTTCCCCTGGAGAAAATGGCTGCTGGAGGGTAGACCTGTGACATCATGCCTCACTGAGATCCCTCATCTCCTGAAATCCCGCCCTCCCTAGGTCCCACTCCCCTAATTCTTCAGGAATTTCCCAACCCAGAGTACGCCACCTTATACCAAGCTCATTTAGGCATGTAGAACTGGTAGCACAGCGGTGCATGTCCCCATAGAACACATGGAGTGCAAGAAATATGTACTACTTAAGATAAAGTGTTTTTTTTTTAGAGAGAGAGAGCAGTGAAGAGTGAAAACAGAAACCTAATAAATGTGGTGGAAGTGTCCTGGACACAAATTGGCTGCTTTGAAAACAAGGGCCAATGCAGCTGTTGTGTGTTGAAACTTTACCTTCAACTGCACTTATAAAGTTACACCATTCTTTCCTTGAAGCTGGACATGTTCCAAGCCAGAGGAATTATGTCTTTTGATCTAAGTGCTCATTTTTTTCTAATACATAATTGCTCTTTTGCGTCATTGTGGAACAGACTTCTTTCGTATTGGTGCTAGACCTGATTTCCATAATCACTTCTATTTCAATAGGTCTATGTGTCTCTTCATACCGATTGGCTCCTAACATCTGACAGCCAATCCAGCCAAAGAGATTTCCATAATCTATGTGCAGCTCTTGCCATAACAGGGATATGAATATGCAAATCAATTGGCTACTCTAATCTTTTGGCTCTGAACCAAGTATGGGGCAGCTTTTTCAGCCCCCAAGCGAAGGAACATTGAAAGGAAGAATAAAGGAAAGAAAGATGGCATACAATATATAGTAGTAAGGCTAGTCCAAAGTTGGAGATTCCAAGAAATCAGCTCTTCGGAAAGCAAAGTAACATTTCTCTTTCAGGATCTTCTTATAGGATTGCCGAGACAGGCCACCTCTGTTAGTCTCTTGCCATGAAAACCCCACCATGCACTTCACTGGGAGTGTGCAAGAAAACTTCCTAATGTTACAGCACAATCATGAGAAAGCTTTCCTGGGAGTAAGCCCTATTGAATAGACTTGAGCTGCCTACTCAGATTGAACCCTGGAAATACAATTTAGAAAGTTGACTTCAAACTCATTGCTCCACTACCCCAAATATGACACAAGGCAATAAGGACAGGCAAAATTATGCGGGTTCAGCTAGTTTCTTTATTAACCTTTAACTTTAAAATGCTGATCTCCGTCAAACAATTTTGAGGGTGGGCTGCACTAGGCATGCTTCTTGGGTTCCCACCTGTCAAGTCCACCCTGGCTGGCAGGTTTTGCCTGCCTTGTTTATCATTGCCTGCCCAGTCTCCTGTGCTGAGAGACCCCAGCTTCATCCGTGTCCCCGGTGTGTGTGTGTGTGTGCTGGGGCACTCCTTCACAGCATCACCCTACCATGACTGGGTTGTATGCTATTATTGTGTGGTCTATGACCGTAATAAAGATTGACTGACAGCATCACCCATCACCCCACTGGTAACCAGCAAGTCCCAAGATGTATTCAGGTTGGGAGGGTGGGTCGATTTTCATGGTAAATACCAGTTAAGGGAAAGGGAGCGGCTAGATACATCTCCTGCTTCCCCATTCAGATTGGCTGAGCCTCCTCAGCCCCACCAATCAAGCCTCGTGACACATTTGAATCATGTGGGCTGAGGCAAACTGGCTAATAGCCACGAACCTCACATTCCTGAAAGGCAGGCCATCTAGCCCAGTATTTAAGCCCTATTTATTTCAATGGGAGCAATTTAAATGCAGGCTCAATTTCCCCATTGATATTACTTTAAAGGTGCTCGTTATGGCTAGATAACGACTCGGGAGTTTACTCGAGTATAGCCTAAGACTAGCATTGCTAGGAAATAAGGTTGCCAGCCTCCAGGTGGTGGCTGGAGATCTCCCAGAATTACAACTATCTCCAGCCCATAGAGATCAGTTTCTCGGGAGCAAATGGCTGCTTTGGAGGGTGAATTCTATGGCTTTATACCCTGCTAAGGTCCCTCCTCTTCCCAAACCCTGTCTTCTCTAGGCTCCACCCCCCAAATCTCCAGGAATTTCTCAACCTGAAGCTGACAACCCCACCAAACAGTGTCTGGCAACCAGCAGCAGGGTTGTGTGCAACACTCTCTGCATTGCTATGTCACTTCCTGGGAAAACCTGGAAGTGATGTAGGGAAGCTCTAGGAATCGCCAGAAACTCTTACCATAGAATATCCAGTGATTGCTAAAGCTACCATAAGCTCACAGCAGCAGGCGACAAGAGCTGGGAGCAGGGGATCCCCTACCCCGGCTGGAGTAATATCAAACCTACCTACCTAGAAAATTGAGCAAAGTGCCCATATTTGCAATATAATGTTCTAAATATATTCTCCCAGGGAACTCTGTTTCAGAGGGAGTAGAGTATTTTTGTTGGTAAGCAATATTAATTTCTTGAATCCATAAATCTTATGTCACTTTTGTGTTTAGATGCTCTCCGTAAAGCTGACTGCAAAAGTTTTATTAATTGTATATTTTTCCCTATCCTCGGCAAATTTGTAAAGGGTCTGGAAATGGCTTTAAAACCACATTTTAAAAAGCCACAGTTAAGATTTTCAGTTGCCTGTGTGGGAAAGGGGGTTTAGTAACAGCTGCATCAATGCAGGTTTTTAGAGGTTTCAGGTCAAGGGTACAAATCGGGATTCAAAATATAAGCATTAAAGCTTTATTGTTGCATTTATACAAAGGTGAAAGTGCATAATTAAAATCCAACTAAAGCCCTTTTCGGTCATTATGTTTCACCACATCTTTGGAGAGAACACACCGCATGCAGTCCTCCCAACTTGCACATTTGACATTTTGTCTGAAAGGGGGAACACAAATATTTTCAGCTTCAGTAAACATGAACTGGAACCCTGGTCATTTTTTTATTTATTTCTATTTTACAGAATTTATACCCTACCTTTCTGCCCTCATAAGATCCATCAAGGCGTCTAACAAATTAAAACATACATTATAAAATAGCATTTTAAAACCATCAAAATCAACAAAACCACATCATTGAGTCTATTTAAACCAGGGCCATTTTCACACTGCTCACCGGCCATGGAACATCACACCAAGCTCCCAGAACGACAGCATCTTCCTGCTGTGATTTCACGTGAGAACGGCTGTTCTAGCGCAAAATCGCTTCAGGAAGACGCTGTCGTTCCGGGAGCTTGGCACAATGTTCCGTGGCCTGTAAGCAGTGTGAAAACGGCCCCAAACTAAAATACATACAAATGCATAAAACAATAATAATTGTTATTATTATTAGCAGCAGAAGAAACAAACAAATGCAATTGTTAAGATCTTTTGTTTCTTCAGCAAAGGGAATCTCTCTGAAACACAGCTAGACATGGGCATGAATGGGGAAAAAATGAACAAGCTGTTCGTTGTTCATTGCCATCCACGAACAACAAACAACAAACAGTAACGAACATGACCCTGTTCACAAACATGTTCGTTGTTCATGGCCCCTTAAAAATCCCTTTAAAATATCAGCTGGCAGGTGGCAGGGGGAATTCCCCCCTGCCGCCTGCCAGCTGATAGTTTAAAGGGCCCTTTTCAGCCATGTGCAAGGGGCAGGGCCCTTTAAACACCCCACAAACTGACCTTTCCAGAGTCCAATACCCACCAAATTTACAGGGGACATAGTCCTCACTGTCCTCTGAAGACCCCCCAAGGTTCAGAGCGATTGCACCCCGGGAAAGCCATGGGTCCTTCCCTTTGTTGACATTTTCTCTTCACAGTGGCAAAAACGGGACTCTCTGTGGGAAGTAGTTTGAAGGGTTAAAGCCAGAAGGAAAGCCCGAAGGAGTTCAGACAGAGTTCAGTCCCTGCTGTTGCCAGGGGAATTGATTGAAAGGCCCCAGACTGTCTGGCTTGACAAAGGGCTGACAAAGGCAACGGGCGACCACCTGTTCATTTAGAATGGAGTCTCACGAACGGCTTGTTTGTGAAGAGATGAACGGGCTCTTCATGGGTTTTTTCCATTTGTAATGCTGTTCGTGCCCATGTCTAATCACAGCTAAGTGAAGGGGGGTGAGCATTTCCACTTGTTCTGCTCTTGATCACAGCTAGTTGAGGGGGGGGGGTCAGCATTGCCACCTGCTCCGTGCCTCATTTTGGCCAGGTAGATAGGGGTGGGCATTACTGCCTGCTTCATGCCTGATCCTGGCTAGGTCAAGGGGGAGTGGGCATTGCCACCTGCTCTGCTCCTGTTCCCAGCTGGGTGAAGGCAGGGGGTGGGCATTGCCACATGCTCCGCTCTGGATCTCAACTGGGTTAAGGCATGGGGCAGGCATTGCCGTCTGCTCCCAGCCTGATTTCTGCCTGGGCTTCCCACTATGGCACCCTCTCTGGAGGTCTGACTGCCTCATCTGGGCTTCCCTCCACAGCAGTGCCCTCTGGAGGCACACCAGGGTAGGAAATGAGTTGTCTTGAATATGCTTAGCCTTTTATATAGTAAGATTTGGTCTATTTTATTTTGTCTTCTTGTCCAATTTGGGTCCACAAGGTGGCTAAAAGTCAAGTAATGCCTGTCATTTTAATGGGTGGTGATTGAGCGGAGTGCAAGTGGAGCAAAAGTGAACAGGGAAGAATACACGTGAGTCTGTTCACTTGCCATTCAAGTGTCATTCATCACTTGTAGCTTGGACCTAAGACAGCATCAAGGAAGACTCCTTCCAAAAAGGGGAATCCAGCATCCCTGGCCAGCCAAGCGGGGTTGACTTGTGATATCTAAAAAAGCCCTTCTGGCTTCATCCTGAGGCCTTGTTTTGTTTTCTGTCACTGTGGCTCCAAATATAGGGAATCGCTGTATCAGCAATAGTGAAGAGGCTGGCTCATATTAGTAACTCATGGTTATCTACTTCCATCAGTTGTGGGAGAGCCCTCGCACCTCCACTTTTCACATAACTTCAGCAGTGTGAGAGCTAGGCACACAGGGCAACGGAAATGCATTTCTAAACATATAGGAATGTAAACGGTCTCAACGTTTTCTAAAAAGCATGTTCCATATACAAAGAACATTAATCCCTATTTTCTAAGCTCTTCCATACATGAAACATTATCAAAGAATGGTACAGTGTGATTTTTTTTAAAAAAAAAAAACCTCAATGGCACTAATACAGTGATTACTCTAAATTACTACCTACTTAGGGACTACATAATGCAGAAGTGCATGGCAAGAGCTCAAAATAAGCAGAGAAAGGGAGATTAGCTTTCTGCCAAACAAAGCCACTGCTGTGATCACAGAACAACAAAACCTTGTGGCATTTTGTCTAAGAAGATGGGTAAATAGCATGCATCAAAATTCATGTTGGTAGCACTAGCTGTCCGTAAGGGAACTCTGCCCTTCGTCGGTCAGTTCTGTGACATTCCAGTTAACTCGTGAGAATTGATATTACCCAGTAAAATCAGGGCCCTTTGTATATTTGGAGAGCGGAGGATAAACATTAACAATCTGATTGCCAAGCTTATTTGGGAAACAGCCCTGGGGTGACTTCTGCATAGCCCACAGTTGTTTCCAAGTTCAAAGGTTTGAAATAAAATAATAAATGCAGTATGTCTGTAGAGCATCCACTAATAATAATCACAATATCTCATGCTGAAGGGCTGCCCCACATGTGATTAGTAGGGCTGCCAGCCAAGCACTGGCAAGTGGAGGGAGTTGTATGGGGATGGGACATGAAAACGGGCATTGCGGCACCACCGTAACATCCTGTCTGGTGCAAACTCAGATGTGACGTAAGCACATTGATGTGTTGCTCTAGGATTCCACTAAGCTCTATTTATTTATTTAAATTTCAGCTCTCCCTGCAAATGGGCTCAGAGTGGATCACAAAATATAATAAATACAATAATAAAAACATAGTAGCATAAAATATAAAATCATCAAGCAATAATACAGGATGTATTGTCGAAGGCTTTCACGGCTGGAGAACGATGGTTGTTGTGGGTTTTCCGGGCTGTATTGCCATGGTCTTGGCATTGTAGTTCCTGACGTTTCGCCAGCAGCTGTGGCTGGCATCTTCAGAGGTGTAGCTCCAAAAAACAGAGATCTCTCAGTCTGGACAGAGATCTCTCTGGACTGAGAGATCTCTGTCTTTTGGTGCTACACGTCTGAAGATGCCAGCCACAGCTGCTGGCAAAACGTCAGGAACTACAATGCCAAGACCACGGCAATACAGCCCGGAAAACCCACAACAACCATCAATAATACAGGATGTTAAAGCAGCCGCACACATATCGCACCACCCATCAAGTATTAAACAAACAAAATGGGGTAGAGTGGCCAGCTACCAGGTGAATATAGAAACTTGGGGACACACGCTTCCCCGATGGCAGGAGGCCAGCTCTGATAAAACCATTGCCCCAGTATATTGCCATGACATCTGTCCCCCCAGCCCTCCCCCAGCTTTACTGAGTGGTGGCGAATACCTGGGCTCCATTCCAATGGGCAGCCAAATCTATGCCATGGGTTTAGCTACAACTATCATGTAGTGTTCTGCAAACCCAGAAAAATGTAACGGGAAAAAATATTTTAGGGGAGCCAGCCAGAAAATGGTAGTGTTGTCTGCACATGTGCAGAAATTACGAAGTGCAAAATTCAGGAACTTGAGAGCTCCATAGAAATGAAGGATACCTTCATGGAAAGTTTGAAAGAACTGGGTATTATTCAGCCTGGACAAGAGAAAACTGGAGACGTGATCATGCTTCTCAAACACCTGAAGGACTCTCACGTGGAAGAGTGCAACAATTTGTTTTCTGCTGCTCCCAAGTACAAAAATACACCTAATGGGCTTAAATTAGAGGAGGAAAGATTTTGGTTCAACTTAAACAGAAATTTCCTAAGTGCTTAGAGTAGTTTGACACTGGAATCAAAAGGATATAGGAAGAGAGTGGGCTCTCCTTCACCAGAAGTCTCCAAACAGAGCCTAGACAGTCACCTGTCAGGAATTTTCTAGCTTTTGGTTTCCTGCACTATGCAGGATGTTGGGTAACATGGTCCGTAAGACTGTTAAGGCCCCCTTCCAGTTCACTCCTAGACTTTTGCCTCCAATCCCAGATATTAAGTACCAGTGCATCTTCCTGCACCACTAATATATCATGACTAGAGGTGGTCACGAACCGGGAAAATGGCAGTTCATTGCGGTTTGTGGTTCATTGTGTTTCACGAACCATGAATCGCCCTGACCTTGTGCAGTTCGCAAACCGGTTCATTTAGTTCATTGGTTCATCACTTCTGGGGCTGCAAAAGGTCTGCAGAAAGCCCACTCCACCCCGCATTGCCTACGTAACAGATTCATTGATGCAAAGCTCTCTGCAGTGACGAACCGAAAAACAAACCATACGAACTGTTCTAAAAATCATAGCAGTTCGTCATGGTTCATCAGAAATGAGCTCCAACGAACCGCTGGTTCACGAACCAAAAAACGTCCTGGTTCATGATGAACTGGTTTGTATTTCGGTTTGTGCCCATCTCTAATCATGGCATTTCACTGATGTAGTGGTCAGTAAATTTCACTCAAAGAGTCTGTTTGCTGGCTGGGCACTCAAGTTACCTACACTCTATTAAATGGGGAAGAGCAAGCAGGGAGGTTCTCTACTTCCCAATAATGTGCAGGTGTTTGCTGATGGGGATGGAGGTAACACCATGCAGCGACACAAGAATGAGTCATGTCCAAATTAATACAGTGTAGAGAAAAAGTGCCTTCCCCCAATGTTACATGTGGGCCTTTGTATAAGAATATTTATATCTATTTCTTTTAAACACCTCCACCCCACCTTTCCCTTTATGAAAAGGATACAAGGTGGTTCACCTTAATCATTATGTGCTCACCAAGTACACCTTTCTCACCTCCCCCTTCCCACAACTGTATGAAATGCCCCGCCCCCCAAATCTTGTTCCTGGGGGATAGGGAATGCCCAGGGATATGACTTGAGGACTGTCCTGGGAAAGGGGAGGCCAGAAAGTTGCACTCCGTCAGCATGTATCTTTCTGTTGCAGAAATAGTGTGGGATGTTATGCTAATGTGCAGATTCAATGTGCTTTAACTGAGCTTTTAAGGAAAAGAATAATTCTCCGATTTCAGTAGAGACATTCCTTATGTTCAGATCTCTGGAAGATCAGGTTGGAGGTAAGCCAGCAGGGATGTGTTTACATGTCCTTTCCATGCCCTGCATTAAAGTCACTCACCTTGCCTCTTGACATGGCAAATGTCCATTGACGGCTCCAGAAGGCTTTCCCCAAACATTGAGTAAGGCGGCTAACGCACATGTTAGTTTTGGCCTGCCGCTATTGTGCATCAGGGAAATGGTAAAGCAGTAATAAATCTTAATGTGAACAGCAGGGCAGCATTAGCTGTGTCAGAAGGCAATCTGCGTTATTGTGTTACAAGTTGTCTCAAGGATATGGAAAACCACCCAAGCCTGTTGGTGGAGCCTGGCCATCTCGGGAGGCAGTGGTCACTGGGTCCTATTGCTGGCCAGATTAAGGGGGATTTTCTATAGGAAGTAAACAGGCACACCAACTTCTCCAATCCGTCCCATATTCCCTGAAAATTTTTATTAACAGAAATTCATCATCAGCGGGCTCTGGTCCACCACAGTGTCCTATATGGATGCATGAGAATGAGGTTAGAAGTTTTTAAATTTAAGTCAGAAGCCTCATGATATATGTGGCCCTTAGGCTTCCAAGTTGCCCACCGGGGACAGGCAATCTCCTAGGAGTTGGTCCCCTTTCCCATCAATCGCTGTTGATCAGTAAGAGGTTACAAATCCCCCAGCACACACCAGGTACAATCCTGGCAGGGCTCAATGATGTCACTTCCTGAAGTGATGTCACCGCACTGGCTGAGGATGTGCTCCTCCTCTTCCTTGGGGCCAATTTTGGCCCCAAATGGTCCAAATTTGCACTACAAAAAGCGCAGGAGCACAACCACGGCTGGCATAATGAAGTCACTACTGGGAAGTGATGTCATTGTGCAAGTCTGGGACTGTGCTTGTGAGAAGTCTCCCAGGAGGACTAAGGTAAGAGCCAGGTCAATCCCACCCTCGGTTGGGAGGGGGTAGGAACTTGGCAACCCTATTGGGCCTATCCATTTGTTTCACTAGGAACCTGATCCACAGGTACATACTTTTGTATTTCATGACTATACGGAAGGATTAATCCCATCAAAATGAATGGAGCTTCATCTTTGAGACTTTCATAAAATGTGGCCCACATATTTGTAGGACTGTCTTTTCTAGGGTTGTCAATCCTGGGTTGAGAAATTCCTGGAGATTTGGGGTATAGACTAGAGAGAGTGGGGTTTGGAGAGAGGAGTGACCTCAATTTGGTATAATGCCATAGAGTCCACCCTCCAAAATAGCCGTTTTCTCTAAGGGAACTGATCTCTACAGTCTGCAGATTAGTTGTAATTCTGGGAGAGCTGGTAATTCTGGAGGTCGGCAGTCCTCTGTCCCCATAAGTGTACAACCACAATGTCCTATGCAGTGTTGAGTTTTGAATGTCCCTTCCATCTGGCACAGACTCAAGGTTTTTCAGTGGCTGCTCCATCACTGTGAAATAGCCTGCCAGATTTTGTTAGATAAACACCAAGTTCTTGGGCTTTTCAAAAATTCTGCAGAACACAGTTTCATAAGATGTTTTTGAGGCACTGAAAAGTTTTCCTGTTTTATTTGTTAACTAATTTGGCTGGCTGGTTTTAATTATGGTTTTTGTTTAGTGTATCTAAGTTATTTTTGTTTAATGCATGATGTGATTTGGGTTTAACTTTTTTTTTAAAGTGAGCTTCAACCCCTATTTGGAAGAAAGGAGATATATATATATTTAAAAAAACAAATACATTGAAAAACTCTTATGGTAGGATTAAACCAACCGGGGAGCTACATAATAAAGCCACCAATCAATATAATAGTGTCAATTAATGAAATCAAAGTGAAAAGTGCTAAACTGCCTCTACCATATACAGATCAAAAATACAGATCAATAAATACAATAGATGGTATAAATATATAGACCAGTAACCATAAATTTTGGTATAAACGTAATATCTGTTACATAAATTACCAAACAACTTCTTCTGAATCATTTAAAGGAACAGTGACATGGACTGCGATATGATGTAATGACAGAGAATCACCAGTTGGTCTGGAAGAAATTTATGTAACAGATGCTACATTTTTACCAATATTTATGGTTATTGCTCTCTATATTTATACCACCTATTGTATTTATTGATCTGTATTTTTTGATCTGTATATGGTAGGCACTTTAGCGCTCTGCACTTTGATTACATTCATTGACACAATTATATTGATTATATTGATTGGTGGCTTTATCATGTATCTGCCTGGTTGGTTTGTTCCTCTTCGTTCTAGCAGGTGTTTGAGTTTCTGGGAAGCCTCCACTTTTGAAGAGGTCTTATTGTAGGATTGCCAACTCTGGCTTAGGACATTCCTTGAGTATTGAGGGAGGAGCCAGGGAAGGGCAGAGTTTGGGAATGCAATTTCACCGAGAACAGTTGTAATCCCAGGAAAGTCTAGGACGCACCTTGAAGTTGGTATCTCTAAGCAGGGTTGCCAGGTCCCCTCACCCTCTGAGCTGTTCCTGGGCTGTATGATGATGTCATTTCCTGGAAGTGATGTAATTGCTCAGGGCTTCATGCTGCCCCTGGGAGCATTCCCATGCTCTGCAGTGGGCAAATTTCAGCCCGTATGGGGCTGAATCAGGCCCATTCGGGTCCTAAATTGTTCCACTGTGAAGTACAGGAGTTCTCCAGGGCCCTCCCAGCAGTGCTCCGCAGCGGGATAAATCAGGCCCATTTGGGGCTGCAATCAGCCCGCTGCGGAACTGAGCAGTACTGCTGGAAGAGCCCTGGAGAGTTCCTGAACTTCACAGTGGGCCAATTTAGGTGCCAAATGGTGGACTGGCAATCCTATCTCTAAGTGTGAGTGAGCATAGGTTAGTGAGAGGACACAGGTACTATCTCTCAGGTTAGGCCACATTCTGCAGTTAATAAAGTACAAACCTTATCTTCAAAGTTAAAGGATTGAGGGATTTGCCCAACTGGTCTGACCTTTCTAGGAAAATAAGTCACCCCACCTCCACTCCTAATCACCCTAAGGAAGATTGTGCATGTATACTTTCCCTCAGACCTTCAGAGAATATCCCTGGAAGCTGTGGGCAGAACCGACTACAGTGAGGTGAATTGTGTTGGCAGAGAAGGGCAAGAACAGCTTGTTACCATCTTGCTAGGAGAGGGAGACACCAGGTGAAAGGCTCAGGGGAACTGTTTTCCAGGGCAGGCCCAGATCAAATTAAAAATACACACTGCAAAACTCTGAGCAGGTTTTTCCTCAGGGTTTCATTTTAGGTTTGTTTTTAAAGATATGCTGCCAGGGAGTTACAGGGTTTCTCTTTGGTTAATCATCAGATTGTATGCCCTAAATATGCCCAACACACACACGTGTGTGTGTGTATACAGGGAGGAAAACAGAGAAGGGAGAGAGGAGGTGGCATGATATAGCCTGATCTCATCAGATCTCAGAAGCTAAGTTGGGCTGGTATTGGATGAGAGATCACCAAGGAAGACTTTACAGAGAAAAAAAATAATAACAACAACATTTGATTTATATACCGCCCTTCAGGACAACTTAATGCTACTCAGAGCGGTTTACATGGTGTGTTATTAATATCCTCATGACAATCACCCTGTGAGGTGGGTGGGGCTGAGAGAGCTCTGAGAAGCTGTGACTGATGCAATGTCATCCAACTGGCTTCAAGAAGAGGAGTGGGGAATCAAACCTGGCTCTCCAGATTAGAGTCCTGCTGCTCTTTCTTAACCACTACACGAAGCTGGCAATGGCAAACCACTTCTACTCTTCATTTGCCTTGAAAACCCCTCGATGGGGTCACCATAACTTGATGGCTGGCACGCATACACGCACGCACGCACACACAAACACACACACACACAAACACACACACACAGAGACTTAAAAAAAAAACATTGTTAGTTCATCAAAGTTGAATGCAATTCTCAAGTTCTCCATGAGCTGAATCCCAGCAGGATTCAGGCTAAGGTTTCAGGCAGGGTCACTGTTTTTTTGCAAAACAAGGGTAGCCCAGGAAAGGGATGGCCATTTGTGCAAAGAGAAGTGATCACACACATCGGGCCTCTTATGGATACATACCTTTATGCTAATAGTGTCACAACTAGGGTTGTGTAATTGACATGAAGAAATCAAGATCCATCCTAAGCAAAGCCCATCCATAAATATCATAAAATAGAATCAGATCATAATTATTTTCATTATCTAGAAATGGTTGGAAATCTTCCGATTTGGGAATTGTTTTGGTTCCTCATCATTTGTTTTCATTTGACTAGGCAGCATGGGTAGAGAGAGCGAATCAAACAATATGTGCTTGAGAGGGACCTAGTACAATCAGAAGTTGTCTTTTCACCAAACTGGATCACACTTACCGGTGAATCTGTCCACAGCATTTTCACTTTCTGGCAATGATTACATTACCTTACTAGTCTGGAGAGGGCTTTTGGATTCCCTGTAATAATCGGTCAACTTCAATTGACTTACAAGGGTGTAACTCTGCTTAGGATTGCACTGCTGGTTTCTAGCAGAGTGTTGCCCACCTGTGGGCCTGGCAGAAGCCATTATGTACTGCAATGATACCCATGAGAGCCACCATGAATGGAATCCAGCCTTTGGATGGATTACAATGGACTGCCCACCCTCAGTTGTCTGCCAATGGCAGGCAATCCCACCAATTGCTGGCGAGCAGCAGGAGGTTGCAAAGTCACCAGTGATCATCCACCACCAGCAGGTGACCTGAGAAAGCACGTGATGGGAAAGCTCTGGGGGGGGGGGTACAACGACATCACTTCCTGAAGTGATGTTGTCACGCTGGCTGCGGGCATATTCCCATGCTTTGTCGGGGCCAATTTTGGCCCTAAATGGGCTAGAATTATTTCCACACACAGTGTGGGAGCATACCCATGACCGGTGTGATGATGACATCACTTCCTGGAAGTGACATCATCATACATCTCCAAAGAGGCCTTGGGGGGTGGGATCCTGGGTTCCCCACCGCCTGCTAGGAGGGGATAGGGACTTGGGAACCTTAACCTTTAGATTTTTTTTAGCAACCTTCATTAATGAACCCGGCATGTCCCATTGACAATTATAGCTGACTGGTGGTTGCAATAGATTTTGCATCAAAAACACTTGGGATAAGGAAAGCATTTCAGGGCCAAAAGAGTCTTGTTTTCATTCACAACAAAGCACTGGAATTAGTACTCATATTTGTCTTGTAATATAGTAATACTGCTTTCCAAACAAGGAAAACACAGAAGAAATTCAGCTGTGTTGGCAATGCTGAAATCCTTTTATTATTGTTGGACTCGTTTTTGAAAATTAGACTACGTATGCAAATTACCAGCACGAAACATAATACAATGGCCGTCTGTAAAACTTGGAACAAACCACAGTAGGCAATCATTTATTTGCTCAATAATCGCTCTCTTTGGTTCACAAAATAAATTTCATAATATATTTCCATCTTCCATCTTGACATGCATCCATTGAAAGTGGTTTTACCATTATCAAGGGGAAGATGAAAACCATGTATTGCTTGTTTGGTTTTGTGAGAGGTGTGAAGCTTATATAATGACACAGAACACTGCTATGGGGGGGGGGGGGCTTTTGTTGATTATTTTCTTCTCCCAAACTGCATGATTTGTTTCGGTAGAAAGGGTAATGTCTTGAAAGTGCCTGAAAGAGGACTGTTTGAGGAACCCAAGACTTTTCATCCAGGAAAGTAACCCTGGGATGCCCTGGGGACTGGCATATAAAAAGAGCACATCTTCTCCATGTTTAAAGGAGGCACTGGTCTATTTTGACCTCTACTAAATCATCCCCCCACCACAATTTTTCTCTTTTCTGTATGCTGAGAGCCAAGCTACAGGTGATGCCTGACATAGGTTGGACACTTGTCAGCTTCCCTCAAGTTTTGATGGAAAATGTAGCCGTCCTGGTCTTACAGCTTGGCTCTCCATTTAATTGAAGTTTACAGAAACCTCCCACACACACACCCAGCGGAGGGGAACGGGGGTGCCCGGTGAGAGCCCGACACCTGCACTCCCCTCCCGACCGCATGTTCTCCATCCCATAGACTGCCGCTCTGTAAACTTCAATTAAATAGAGAGCCAAGCTGCAAGACCAGGATGCCTACATTTCCCATCAAAACTTGAGGGAAGCTGACAAGTGTCCAACCTGTGTCAGGTGTCACTTGTAGCTTGGCTCTGAGACATTAAAACAGTCATAGATCAGACTGATCCAAAAGGCCCCTATGGAGATGGCAGTGCCGTAGGGTAGGTTTCCCAGGCCTTCCTGCTATGGCAGGAGGCCTTCCCCTGGCAATCTCCATTTCTTGCTGCTGCTCTGAGTGGTAGAAAAGGGTTGCCCACCCTTACTTTTACTCTGAGAAAAGTAAAACAAAACAAAACAAGATAAAATATGGAAGTGCAATAAGTAGCTCTAGGAATCAAGAGCTACCCTGTACCACTTCCTGGTTTTTCCTGAGAATGATGTTACAGTGTTGATGGTGTCACACCCATCAGCACCTGTGACCCCTGCTGCCAGTGCTGCCGCTGGTTTCCAGGCTTGGCCTGGCAGGCCTAGCACAGAGACTCTAGACATAAGTCATGATGATAGCACTAAGGGTAGGATCATCCAGTGTGAGATTACAGCAATGATGACAATGGACACAGTCCAGGTGTCAGCTGAATGGTCTCCTGCTTCACCACCCCGGCATTGCTGGGGCCATGTGGCTCAGCTTGTTCCTGGCTGCCACTGGCCATTCAAGGAAGAGGACAACCAGGAACTTCTCTTGTAAGTTAGAGGGTCAGCCTGCTCCCCTGTTCTGAAATGGAGCCCTCCTCATTGACAGACCTGCTCTCATGAGCTTTGCACTTTGGCAGCACAGTAAAGATACACCAAGTTCTCATTTGTGTGGGTGTGGAAGCAATTGGTCTGCACGAAGACCAACCCAAACGATGCTGAGAGCTGGACATCCAGATTTTGAAAGAGACCCAAAAGGCGAGAGTATCCTCTTCTATTGGCTTGAAGGGAGACTTGGCATTAATTAGAACATTCATATCTGCTGAGCAGGGCTTTTTTTCTGGGAAAAGAGGTGGTGGAACTCAGTGGGTTGTCCTCGGAGAAAATGGTCACATGGCTGGTGGCCCCACCCCCTGATCTCCAGGCAGAAGGGAGTTGAGATTGCCCTCTGCGCAACTGGAAAACGGAGGGGAATCTCAACTCCCCTCTGTCTGGAGATCAGGGGGCGGGGCCACCAGCCATGTGACCATTTTCAAGAGGTGCCGGAACTCCGTTCCACCACTTTCCAGCTGAAAAAAAGCCCTGCTGCTGAGTCTGGTCATCTATAGCTCCTATGATGGCACATGGAGGACTTTTGAAGACCTTATCTATTTATAGTTTTAAATTGTTCATTTGGAATACCCCGTAAATAAAATGTTCATTCTAGATTTCTCACTTGTCTCTATTCAATGAGGGCACCAAAGGGCACACCAAAGTGCCCACCAATTATGCTACCTCAGCATAGAATGCCCCCTCCCCTAAATTAGGATAGCAAAATTCCAGAGAACGCAACTTTATTTATATAGGTATATTAGCTTGATGCCCATGCTTCGTTATGGTATTTAACTAAATCCAGTTATAATACTTATGGGTATGTAACATTTTTTGGTTTGAGGAGGATTTTTTTTTAGTTGGTTTTGTAGTATAATAGCATAATACCCAAGAATCACAAAGGTGTTTGAATAAAGCGAAGCGTGTTGATGCCGAAAACTGATGAAGTGAATTTCGAGATGTAACATTTATTGAAGATATTTTTAAAAGGAAAAGATTGTAGTGCAATAAATTAAGTGGCAAATACATACAACCATTTTTTCTACTGAAGGACCTGTTTGTTGACCAAATTGGTGGTTTTCCCCTCAGGTGCTAGGATCACCAGGCTGCTGGGTGAGTTCACTCCGAAGCAAGCCATGTAGAACTGCCCATGTGAGAAGCAGTCCGCCCTCAAGTCAATTCCTGCCACCTTCAGTGTCTGCCCCTGGGAATTGTTGATCATCATAGCAAAGCAGACCTTGAGGGGGAACTGCAGTCTCTTGACTCAAAGTGGTATGCATGGTATGAACACTGACTTCCCTCGAGCACTGCCGGTGAACATCGTGGCCTTGATGATGTTCTTGTGGAGAGCTTTCACTCGCAGTCTGGTGCCATTGCAGAGTTTGGGTGGGTTGAAGATCCAGAGCAGCATCACTGGAGCCCCCACTTTGAGGAGAAGCTTGTGGGCTGGAAAGCCAGGAAAGTTGAGCATGTTGAGGAACTCCGTGGGGTAGTGAACCGCGTCATCCATTTGTACCACTGAGTCCACAGATCTGTACTCCATTTCTGCCCCTTTGAGGGCATTAAGTTGTGTTTCATTAATGATGGCAACCTTGTCATTCTTGATGGTCAGAATGGCATGCTTGCACATCCAGTCCATGGACTTCTCCGTGATAGTGGTGATATCAGGGTATATCGTGGCTGTTAGGTCTGCTGGGGTCGTCACTACTGGGCCCAGGCCTGCAGGGATGGCCACCTTTCCCTTGGACTCGGGATACTCTCCGTGTCCTATTTTTAGTAGGAGTTCAGAGAATTCCCCAGCGGACACCTTGCCTCTCAAGTGGGCCCTCATGATCTTTCTTAGTGAGAGTTTCCTGATGAGGGGCCACAGATACGACGCCTTGACACACGCTGTAACCTCGTCAGCTTGAGTTCCCCTTGGGACTACTGGCAGAGTCTGCCAGAAGTCCCCAGCCAGCAGCACGGTGACTCTCTCACTGCCCCTGACATCTTTGAGGGTTATGCTCAGTGCCTCAAAACACCCCTTGAGTGCCATGGTGCTCTCATCCCAAACAATGAGCTTACAGTTCCGCAGCACTTGGGCCATGTCGCTTTGTTCTGAGATGCTGAACAGGGGTGTTTCTGCATGGATGAGGTTAAGAGGCAGCTCGAGGGTAGCGAAGGATCGTATGCCGTGCCTGAGTGACCCTTGAGCTTCCATGGAAGTGAGCGCCTCTCTACTCGTCTTCCAGGATTGCTTTGCTCATAGAGAGACTGCCACTCTGTGCGCCTTGGCGTGATCTTGCTGGTACTTGGGCACTGCTGCTTGGTGCACCACAAGAGTAAAAAAAGGTAAAGGTAGTCCCCTGTGCAAGCACCGAGTCATTACTGACCCATGGGAGGATGTCATATCACAACATTTTCTTGGCAGACTTTTGTTGCGGGGTGGTTTGCTGTTGCCTTCCCCAGTCATCTACACCCCAGGAAACTGGGTACTCATTTCACCAACTTCGGAAGGATGGAAGGCTGAGTCAACCTTGAGCTGGCTACCTGAATCTGGCTTCCACCAGGATCGAACTCAGGTTGTGAGCAGAGTTTGGGCTGCAGTACTGCAGCTTACCACTCTGCACCATGGGGCAGGAGTAGAATGTGCATATTTCTTTGCCACATCTGTAAGTTGCTTCCTCCTTTTAGCATTGGTGTATCTTGCACTACGCCTGCCAGAAGGCTTCTTGGCGGTAGTAAGAGTTGATGGCTGTGAGAGGTGTGAGGTGGAGTTTGACTAAGGGAGGGGTGGTGTGGTGGGCACTTCGGCAGGTTCGTGTGAGAGGTTCACATTGAAATGGCCCCTAGAAAGTTCATGCACCATCTCCCTATGAACTTTTAAAAATTCAGTTGCCATACTGACTTTTATATAAAATCCCTGTCCGGGAGACTTGTACTGTCTTTCTTCAACTGTCTGCAGTTTTCTTGACCTGATTTTTACCTCAGAACACAGAGTTCCACAGCTGACCAATCAGGGAGGGGGTGGGTGCAAGCAGGCAGGAGCCTGCCAGCCACACAGGAAAGCCAGGCCCCACAGGGAGATTGGCAACCTTAGACGGGAAGATTGGGAGGTGTATTTTTACCTCAGGACACATTCAGTGACTCCCAACAGCAACTGCATACTGTTTAGCATGTTGGGGTGATGGCTAATTAGGCCACATATGCAAATTACCTCAGGGAGAAGTGGCTGAGTTGGCAGTTGGTGGGAGAGGGGAAAAGAGCAGCCTGCTGGCCACACAAGGAAGCTGTATCTCTATGGGAAAACACATTTTACCCCTTTTTACCCCCTTAGGGGGTGAATTTCTTTAAATCCCTTCTTAGTGAGTCTTTACATCATGAAAGGAATGTTTTCCCCAAATTTCACGTTTCTAGGTAAAGGGGTTTGGGCTGGGTCAGTCAGGACACTTGTCTTTATATACATAGATTTATTACATAATGCATAAAAAAAACTCTGCAGCACACATAACCCTCTTTCATAGTAGTCTTGGCATGATCATGGTGCTGTGATCCACCGCATTTCCTGAGAAAGGAATTTTCAGCCAGCCAAGTATATGTGTGGTGTAATGATTATGATGTCAGAAATCCTTGTGTCTGATGACCATTGTCCAGCTCCTTAATATCAAGTTTAATTCCTGATTGTGTGCCTCATTTTGAAAAGCTTGGGGAGAAATCTGAGATTTTATCCTCAGGGTGGGGTAAGCGGTATAAAACAACTTTCTTTCACTAGGTGACAGAAGCCACAGCTCAGTGACACAGCCTCATCTTTGCCTACAGAAGGTCCCAGGTTCAAACCCCGGCATCTCCATTTAACAGAATCAGGTGGTAGGTGATGTGACCGAGTCCCTGGAAAGCAGCTGCCAGTCAGAGTAGACAATACTGACTTTGGTTGACCAAGGGTTTGATTCAGTGTCAGGCAGTTTCATGTGTTTGGGCAGAAGGGGACTGCCTATATCCCTAAAATTCCAAGTGCCCACAACATTACCCGGAAGTGATGGCTACCGTTAAGAATCACTGACAAAGAGCATGTGAGAGGAGAAAGGTCATCAGCTCAACCAAGCAACAGGAGAGGGGACACCCTCTGTCCCCTGAAGGATGAACCTAGAAACAATGGGTCTTTCATTCATATGGCTGTCATTGGCCTTATGGAATATTTCACTGGTAACAGGTAGGGTCGCCAACTACCGGTCGTGAAATTTGGGGTGGACCCTGTGGAGGGCAGGGTTTGAGGAGGAAAGGGGCCTCAGAGGGCTATAATGCCACCCTCCAAAGCAGCCATTTTCTCCAGGGGAATTGGTTTCTGTAATAATAACAACACACTTTGCAAACTGCTCTGAGTGGGTGTTAAGTTGTCTCAAAGGGCAGTGTATAAATCAAATGTTGTTTTTGTTGTTATTGTTATTATTACATTTGATTTATATGCTATCCTTCAGGATAACTTAATGCCCACTCAGAGAAGTTTATAAAATGTGTTATTATTATCCCCATGACAATCACCCTGTGAGGTGGGTGGGGCTGAGAGAGCTCTGAGAGAGCTGTGACTGACTCAAGGTCACCCAGCTGGCTTCAAGTAGAGGAGTGGAGAATCAAACCTGGGTCTCTGGGTAACAGGGATTCTGTATATGTGTATTTCTGAGCTTGTTTGGAGACCTATTTTTGTGCAACTGCCCCACAATGCATGAAAAATATGATTTTAAAAAAGAAAGCTTTGCCAAATTAAATGCGCAAAAATGAAAAGGGGTGAAGAACTGGATGAAGTAGAAAGGTTATGTTCTATACAAACACCAACCAGATCAAAAAAGCACAGCTTCATTATCATAGTGCTTTAGTTGAGGGTTGTGGTTAAGAGCAGCAGGACTCTAATCTGGAGAGCCGGGTTTGATTCCCCACTCCTCCACTTGAAGCCAGCTGGGTGACCTTGGGTCAATCACAGCTTCTAGGAGCTCTCTCAGCCCCACCCACCTCACAGGGTGATTGTTGTGAGGATAATAACAATACACTTTGTAAACTGTTCTTAGTGGGCGTTCAGTTGTCCTGAAGGAGGGTATATAAATCGAATGTTATTGTTTACACTCTGTTGGACTTGCATAGAAACTGGTTGGCCAGGCTACTGTGTGAAGCAGCCTGTTGAACTACATAGACAACTGGACAGATCCAGCAAGGTTCTTCATGTGTTCAGAACAGATCCAAGGGAATCAACCCCATGTTAGTCCAGGAAAAGAAATATGAGTGGGGAAAGGGCCAAAGCAACATGAATGTGTTTGCAGCAAGTATTTATTTATTTATTTATTTATTTATTTATTCTGACTTTTCACTGGGACTCAAGATGGATTACACAGAGTAAGTCAATACAATCAAAAGAATAGGGCATCCAATAAAAAAATGCAATAGGATTTGGATTGCTGAAATCAGGGAACCAAGCAGAAATCTGAAGAGAGCTGAAACAAAGTGTAAGCATTAACACGACACATTGGCTGTTTTTTTGCACGAGATTTGCACGACGTCACATGACGTTGCGCAAATCTCGCACAAAACCCCGCAATCTTCCGTGTTTTTCGCGCGATCTGCCGGGACATAACGCAAACAGGTAAGCCGTGTGGAAATGGCCATTAAATTGTGCAAAAATTTCTTGGTAGGATCCATCTTACAGCAACAGACAGTACAAGATATACACAGTTATACAGTCCACAATCCCTAGCATTTTACCAGAGCAACTTTCTGAATCATTTTGTTATAGTACAGTACACTACTGAGGAATTACAGAATTTTAAAGCTGACAATGAGGAAATTGAAATTGTTCAAGATTTTCTATTCCTTGGCTTAATCATCAACCAAGACTGCAATGAAGGAATCAGAAGATTGAGACTTAGAAGAGCAGCTGTGAAGGAGCTAGAGAAGATCCTTAAAGATAAAGATGCCTCTCTGGGAACCAACATCAAGATAATCCAAACTGGGGTATTCCTCATTGCTATGTATGGATGTGAAAGTTGGACAGTGAAGAAAGCTGACAGGAAGAAAATTGATTCATTTGAAATGTGGTGCTGGAAGAGAGTTTTGCGGATACCATGAACAGCCAAAAAGACAAATAAGTAGGTACTAGATCAAATCAAGCTTGAATTCTCCCTAGAAGGTAAAATGACAAAACTGAGACTATCGTACTTTGGTTACATCATCAGAAGAGAAGATATTGTAGAAAAGTCAATAATGCTAGGAAAAGTGGAAGGCAGTAGGAAAAGAGGAAGACCTAAAATGAGATGTCTGGACTCAATGAAAGAAGCCACGTCCTCCAGTTTGCAGGATCTGAGCAAGTCTCTTCATGATAGGACATTTTGGAGGCCTTTCATTCATAGGGACGCCATAGGTCAGAGGTGACTTGATGGTACATAACACACAGCCCTATCACCTGAGTAAAAAAAGCCATCTTGAATCATTCAAGTTTAGCATAGTTTCTGGCAGGGCTTTTTTTCTGGGGAAAGAGGTGGTGGAACTCAGTGGGTTGCCCTCGGCAAAAATGGTCACATGGCTGGTGGCCCTGCCCCCTGATCTCCAGACAGAGGGGAGTTGGGATTGCCCTCCGTGCCGCCAAGCGGCGTGGAGGGCAATCTCAACTCCCCTCTGTCTGGAGATCAGAGGGCGGGGCCACCAGTCATGTGACCATTTTCAAGAGGTGCCGGAACTCCGTTCCACTGCGTTCCAGCTGAATAAAAGCCCTGGTTTCTGGAAAGCCAGGAGAGGAGGAGGCTTCCTAACATCATCAAGTGGGCCATTCTGTAAGTCGGGGGCCCCAATAAACAATGCATGTGTATGGGCAGTTGTTGATTTTGCCCATTTGCAGGGTGGTACCTGTAGAAGGCCTTGCTCACATGAGCAAAATTGTTGACGTGGAGCATGGGGGAGCATGCACAATAACTGATGGGAAGCCAATGGAGTAGCTGCAGAGTTTTAGTAATATGCATGGTCCACCAGCTCCTGATAACTGAGCTGTGGCGTTCTGTGCCAACTGGACTCTCCAAATTGACTTCAAGGGAAGACTTATGTAGAGTGAATTACAGTAGTCTAGTCTCAGGGCCAAGCTACAAGTGATGAATGACACTTGAACGGCAAGTGGATCAAGTGGAGCGCAAGTGGAGGGCAAGTGAACTGGGAGAAATACACTTGCTGTTCAAGTGTCATTCATCACTTGTAGTTTGGCCCTCAGGGTTACCATGGTGTGGATCTACATGGCCAGATTGGCTATATCAAGGTAATGAGCCATCTTCTGGGCTAGACTGAGTTGGAAGAAAACATTTTTGCAGCTGAATTAACTTGCGTCTTCAACAGTAATGTTGGATCCAATATAACCCCTAGGCAATTAAGTGGATCAGCAAAGGTTAGCTGACCCCCATCAAAAGTGGGGAGCACAATGTCCTTCAAGATCTCTGCCTTCCCAGCTGGCATTACCACAGTCCTTTCAGGGTTTAGTTTCAATTTATTCATTCCTGGCCATTAAATCACAACAACCAGACAGCATTTCGGGACCTCTATTGCATCGCCATATAGAGTGGGTTTTACCACAATATTGATGACAGTCAACTTCAAAACTATGGCTGATTCTGCACACCTTGGATAATGCACTTTCAATGCACTTTATCAATCGTTTGAGGTGGGTTTTTTGTCCCACGCACAAAAAAATCCGTTCCAAATTATCTATAAAGAGGATTGGAAGTGCATTAGCCAACGTGTGCGGAATCACTCTATGAATAATTTCTCCTAAGGACTTTGCATAGAAATTGAAAAGTATGGGTGATAGAATTGCACCATGTGGAACCCCATAGGATAGGTCCCACACCAAAACTGCCAAAAATGTTTCTTGACAGGGACGGAGAAAGGAAAAGTTTGATATGTGTGTGTGTAGGGGGGGGGGGGGTGTTACTAGTTACCATACCACATACTGACTTTGTGCTGTTTAAAATAAAATCCCAACAAATTTGTTTTGACAACCCAGTATGTTTCAGTATGCCCTGACCTGGATAGCCCAGGTTAACCTGATCTGGTCAGATCTCAGAAGCTAAGCAGGGTCGGTCTTAGTTAGTAACTGGATGAGAGACCTCCAGAGGTCTAGCAGTAGCAAACCACCCCATTAGTCTCTTGCCATGAAAATCCTGCCAGGGGTCTCCATAAGTCAGCTATGACTTGAGGACACTCTCCACCACCAAGTATGCATGCAGGCCTGACCTGGAGAGCCCAGGTGAGCCCAATCTCATCAAATCTCAGAAATTAAGCAGAGTTGTCCCTGATTAGTAATTGAATGGGAGATCTCCTAAGAAGACTGGGGTTACTATGCAAAGGCAGGCAATGGAAAACCACTTCTGATATTCTCTTGCCATGAATGATCAATGATCTGGATGAAGGAGTGGAAGGGCTGCTCATTAAATTTGCTGATGATACCAAATTGGGAGGAGTAGCAAACACCCAAGAAGATAGAATTAAAATTCAACAAGACCTGAATACTCTGGAGAAGTGGGCAGCTGTGAATAGGATGCAATTCAACAAAGACAAGTGCACAGTATTACATCTGGGCCACAAAAATGGGAAGCACAAATACTGGGTGGGGGATACACTTCTGGGCAGTAGCACATGTGAAAGGGATCTTGGGGTAAGAGTGGACTGTAAACTGAATATGAGCAGTCAGTGTGATGCGGTGGCAAAAAAGGCTAATTCAATCCTGGGTTGTATCAAAGGGGCCATAGCATCGAAATTGCAGGAGGTCATAGCCCCTCTCTATACTGCCTTGGTCAGGCCGCACCTGGAGTACTGTGTGCAGTTCTGGAGGCCTCACTTCAAAAAGGATGTGGACAAAATCGAGAGGGTGCAGAGGAGAGCAACGAGGATGATCAGGGGTCTGGAGACTGAGCCCTACGAGGAAAGGTTGAGGGCCTTGGGAATGTTTAGTTGGAGAAGAGGGGATTGAGGGGGGACAGGATTGCTCTCTTTAAATATTTAAAAAGCTGTCATTTGGAGGAGGGCAAGGAGCTGTTCCAGTTGGCAGCAGAGGGTAGGACCCGAAGCAATGGGCTCAAATTACATGCCCAAAGGTACCGGCTGGATATTAGGAAAAACTTTTTCACGGTCAGAGTAGTTCAAAAGTGGAATCAGCTGCCTAGGGAGGTGGTGAGCTCCCCTTCACTGGCAGTTTTCAGGAAGAGGCTGGATGAATACTTGTCAGAGATGCTTTAGGCTGATCCTGCACTGGGCAGGGGGTTGGAGTAGATGGTCTGTATGGCCCCTTCCAACTCTGTGATTCTATGATTCTATGAAACCCCGCCAGGGGTCACCATAAGTCAACTATGACTTGAGGGCACTCTCCACCACCAGTAGGGGGATCAGAGACACATGCCAACTTCTACAAAAAAAAGAACATGAAAAAATATACGCTGTTTCAGCTGAGCCCGAAATGTTTAGAAAGGGATCCGAACAAGGCATTCAGCTCATATTTGAGGCACAAGAGAGTATCTCGTCTGCCCCAAAGCCCTACACTTGACCTGTCCGTTCAGCTATGCAACTAGCCAGCCACATTTCCCCATGCTCTTCATGACCTGCTATTAGAGCCATCGTGTAGTCAAAGTTGTCTGGGGATAATCAAAGGTTGCTTGTGCAGCAGTGTCCCGCTGCTCCGTTTCCAAGAAAATGGGTTCTTGAAAAAGGAAATGTCACACTGCAGTGTGAAGATAAACAGAGGTATATCTTCGGAGCAGAACGCAGGGACTGTGGAAACAGTGCCTGGAAATGACTTTGATTCCCCTAGTGTGATGAATCAGGGAGTCGCAAATCCTTTTTAGCTAATTGCTATCAGCTGGTGAGATTTCCCACCCCCCCTTCCATGTTCAATATCAATTTTCAGGGCCAAGGGAGATAACACCTCTTCCCCTGAGCCTACTGGCGACTCACCAGTGAGGGGGGGGGGGGACTGAACTAGCACCACTTAGCAATTTAAAGAGGGAAGTCATCTAATATGCAGCTGCCGCTGCTAACTAAAAGGGACAATATTCAGAAGGAACTCAAGGCGTAACCAGTCTCTCCAGTGCAAAAAAGCCTATGACCTTCCTTGGAAAGCCTTCCCCCAATTCATTGATAGCTCGGCTAGTAAGCACAAAAAGAGATTCTCGTTTTCAGAAATACTAAAAAGGTCTTTTGAAGGGCATGATGGCGTATTTATACGCCGGTCTCATCCTCCACCGCATCAGCATATAAACACAGACGACGGACGTGAATACTCTCTCTCTCTCCACAGGGCTCATTGCTACAGCACCCCAAATAAGGACACGAGACCACAGCATGGGTTGCATTAGCTTATTTAGCATAGCTGATCTATATTATAATTATTAAAATATGCAATTGTGTTTAAAGGTAGGCCTGCACTTGGCAGCCTAACTGTGGCTGCTTTCATTGGGCAAGTCCACCCGGGCTTCACACTTGGCCAGCAGATCCCACCAGCCTTTTTATCCTCGCCTGCAAACACACCGTGATGAGCCCCATTCCCCTCCCCTGATGCATCAGAAGGACACTATCAGGTTTGGAAAGATGTTGCTAAGCATCAAGGGTGCTCCTTCCCAAACTCACCCCGCTGTAAAGGCGGTGATGGACTGTTCTGGACACACTGTCCATTAGACAACAGAAGAACGGTGAGCATCCAAAAGATCCCTTATCGGCCACAGTGGGACACGCTGCATTTTCTTCTGCTCTTCTTTATTCATTTATTTAGTTAGTTAGAACTTCTTGGCCGTTTTCACGCTGCTTATGAGCCACGGAACATCATGCTGAGCTTCCGGAACGACAGCGTCTTCCTGGTGTGATTTTGTGCAAGAACGGAAGTTCTCGCATGAAATCGCACCAGGAAGACGCTGTCGTTCCGGGAGCTCGGCGTGATGTTCCGTGGCCAGTAAGCCGTGTGAAAACGGCCCTTGTCTCAGTGGCGTCATTTGCCTTTGCTGGAATGGACAAATACATAGAGATAAGCTAGGAAGGACATGTTACGTGTCTTGATCCAGACAGGCCACAAGTGGTTCCTCAGGACTGAATTTGAGGAGAAGGCTGTGTTTGGAAGTAGACTGGGGCTAGGGAGTATAACAAAACACAACCAAAAACAGAGCTGCTGTAGCATGGTGGTTAAGTGGTTGGGCTCCGAACCAGCACTCTGCTGGTTCAAATTCCGCTCCTGCCGTGAGCTCTGTAGGTGGCTTTGAGAAAGCTGCTTCTCTCAGCCCCAGTTCCCCAGCTGTATTGTGAGGATAATAACAACACTGACTTTGTTAACCACTTTGAGTGTGGCACTAATCTGTCCAGAAGAGCAATACATAACCTGACTGGTGGAGAGAAAAGGCCCCTAAGAGCAGGCCCGGAAGGCAAAAAACCTCCCACCGGCCACAATGATGTCACTTCTTTAAGCGACATCATCACGCCTGGCAGCAGGCATGCTCCCGCCCACCTCCAGGTGCAACGTCATTGCTTTCAGAAGTGACATCATAGCAACTGCTGGAGCATGTGCACACAAACTAGCATCACCTGACACCAAAGAGCTTGGAGGTCTATGGGATTTGTACCTTGTCTTGCTGACAGTTCCTTCTCTGACTGGCTGCCATATTTATTTATCAACCTTATTTATAACCCACTTGCCTCACTGAGACTCAAGGCTGTGCGAGTTAGTACAGTGCAACTTAGTACAGTCAATTTCAAGGACATTTCAATAAACAATGTAATAGGGCTACAAATTTGCAAAGATTTAAAACCAGAAGAAATCCAATACAGAGCTGAAGAAGTGCTGAAAGAGAGTATAAGCAGTTCTAAGCCTGACGTATCAAACAACACAGAAACTACCCAGTAGGATCATATTTACAGCAACGGACGTACATAGTAGTAAAATCTATAGTCTCTATCCCTTTATTGATGCATCTCTTTGAGACCACTGCCTTTCGGAACAGCCCTCCTATCTGAGTAAAAAGCCCTCTTGAATAACTCAATCTGGCATTGTTTTCAGAAAGCCGGGAGAGTGGGAGCTCTTCAGGTAGGCCATTCCATCAGGTGGGGGCCACCACAGAGAATGCATGTGTGTGGGCAGCGATTGGTTTTGCCCACGTGCAAAGAGTCTCTGGATGAGCAATGCTGTCATAGAGGAGCATAGGGAGAGAGACAGCCCCATAGATACGTCAAACCAAGGCCACGAAGAGTTTCACATGTAATAGCCAATACCTTGCATTGACCTAAGTAACTGATAGGTAGCCAGTGGAGTGACTGCAGAATGCAAGTAATATTTTCTCTTATACAGAGCTGCCGTGTTTTGCACAAAATGGAGTCTCTGAGTTAGCTTAGAGATGCTGAGAGTAAGAAATCAGTCCCTGGTCTACAGAGCTCCAGGTTAGAGCCATGCATCATGTGACAGCAAGCAGATATGGCAATTATAAACCCTCACCTGGATAGCCCAGGTGAGCCTGATATCGTCATATCTCAGAAGCTAATAAAGGTCGGATGTAATTGTGATTGGATGGGAGACCTCCAATGAAGACCAGGGTTGCAGAGGCAGGCAATGGCAAAACCACCTCTGTTAGTCTCTTGCCATGAAAACCCCACCAGGGGTCGCCATAGAAATGACTTGAGGGCACTCTCTACCACCTCCTCCATAGTTACAAAGGAGCTAAAATCAATTTGTTCTTCTGATTCTGAATGAGGATGTGAAATCTAGGTGCTTTAAGTTGGCTGAAGAGCAGGATTTGAGTTCAGTAGCACCTTAAAGATCAACAAGATTTCCAGGTCATAAGCTTTTGAGTGTCAAAGCTCTCTTCATCAGATACCTCAAGGTCCTCACGGACTCATCTTGCTCTTCTACAGCAGATCAACATGACTGCTCATCAGAAACTCAGGCTTTCTGGCATCATTTGACTGTTTTGTAGGCCTTCAAATAAATGGTTTTGTTCTCTTCTGTGAAACAGAAATGCTATTGCCTGGCAGCTATCAAAGCTTGCCAAATAGCAAATATTGAAATAACTTGCCTTCCCAGGGTAATTTCCTACCCCAGGTGCTCTTTTCTTGCAAAAACGCAAACGTGAGTGGCTCTATCAACTGCATTCTGAAGCCCCTTTGCCATGCCCATTCCAAAATGGAGGCGAATCCCCACTTCACGTATGCATAGGGTGGGGACCTGGACACAACTCGTCTAAAGTTGCTTGTTCTATTTTCAGTCAAACTTACTTTTTATAAAAGGAACACATTTGTCATTGGCTACTGAGCAGGCGTGTGGACACAAACACACACCACAAGACAGAATGATGTCATGATATGTTGGTACGGCACGTGATGGTGTACCATGTGTATTGAGGCACACACTGAAACATACTGGGATGTCAAATAAACATAAATTTCACTGGGGTTTTATTTTAAACAACACAAAGTCAGTATGTGGTAACTAGTAACACACACACACACACACATACATACACACACACAGACCTCAAACTTTTTCTTCTCTGTCCCTGTCAAGGTTAAATAACCAAGTCAAATATTACGCTTGGCAATATCACTGGTGTTGAATACAAACAATTATGAGAATAGTTGACAAGCACTCAAATATTCAGAAAATCCTGAACGAACAGTTGCTTTTTCAGTTATTAGTATAGTAGGACAGAAAAGTGAAACTTCCGTGTATAGAGGCAAGACATCTCTGGCTACCAGATGCTACCAGGAAATAGGGGAAGACAACTTCTATGCACTGCTTGTGAGTTTCTCAGGGAGTATCTGGTTTTCCATAACTCAAGAGGAAGTCTTCCTGTAGATGGACTTTCAGCTTGACCTGATACATGCACTGCTCCATGGTGGACTTGGTTAATCAGCCTGGTTTCATAACAACTCCCTTAAACAAAACAACACACATTTTAAAATGGCACTATTTCATCTTCAGCAGCCTAGGATTTTGCTAAGCACCTTTTAAAAGGAAATCCATGCCACTCCTGCTGGGGATGTGCGAATGGTGCCCGATCAATGGCAAAAGCAGCAACTGCAAAAATCAGCAGAAAGGTTATATGTACTGTTGTTGAGTTTCTGAGTAACAGCATGACCACCGCTCACTTCTGTTAATGCAGGACTTGCAAATGCGCCTACAGATCTGCTAAGAGCACATGGCACAGCTAAAGTGGTTCTCTGTGTTGTGGGAAAAGCTGCTGCTGGAGCCCGGTGCTGTTACAGAAGGGAAATAAACGTTAAGTCTTTTCTTAGTTGGGATTTATAAATCTTGTTGAGCGAGAGAACCCAGGACATTTCAGGAGAGAATATTTATTTAAGTCCATCCAGTTTCCCGCTATGTAAGCCAAAGGTGATGCCATCTTCAAAATGGACACGAAGCAGCATGAACATGAGCCAACCAAACCCTGATCCAACTAGCGGGGCCATCTGTGTGAATATCTGTAGCTGGATGAGGACCCACGAATATAGCTGTCATGGCTAGAGATGGGCATGAACCAGGGGAAAAAAATCATGTGGTTCATGGTTCGTCGCATTTCACAAACCACGAACTTTCATGCACTTGCTCTGGTTCATGAAACGGTTCATTTTGGTTCATGAAAATGTCACTTCCAGGCCAACAAATCACCACTTCTGGGTCAGCAGAAGGTCACTTCCGGGTCAGCAGGTCACTTCTGGGTCAGCAGAAGGTCTGCAGGAAGTCCATCCCCTGTTGCCTAGTAAACTGATTGATAGGTGCCAGGCTGTCTGCAGTGATGAGCTGAAAAATGAATCAAATGACAAAAGCCTAAAGTTCGTGGCGGTTTGTCAGAAATGGGATCTGATGAACCGCTGGTCCGCGAACCACAAATTGGCCTGGTTCATCATGAATTTTGGTTCGTATATTGGTTTGTGCCCATCTCTAGTCATGGAGGAGTGGGGAATCAAACCCAGTTCTCCAGATTAGAGTCCTGCTGCTCTTAATAGTAAGTCTCAGCTCAAAAATCTCAAATAGAATCCGTCCCCTGCTTTTAATAATGTACTCTTTAAAATTTGGTAGCAGTAGATGACAGGTAGTGTATGAGAAAGCAGTGTATTTATGCAAACAGATGCATTCAAATGCCCTGGTGGACAATCAGAACCAAGCTACAAGTGACGCCTGACACAGGTTGGACACTTGTCAGCTTACCACAAGTTTTGATGGGAAATGTAGGCAGCTTGGCGGAATGTTGGACAAGAGACAGTTGAAAAGTCCATTGGACAGCAGTCGGAGAGCCAAGCTGCAAGACCAGGATGCCTACATTTCCCATCAAAACTAGAGGGAAGCTGACAAGTGTCCAACCTGTGTCAGGCGTCACTTGTAGCTTAGGTCTCAGTTCCCTGACAGTGACAATCAAGTACAACAAAAGCTAAACTAATATGTGGTTGCACACAACTATTCATTAGAGATGGTTTGAGAATTTGTAATTTTCCAATCATGATGTAGAACAAACTCACTTTTTTATTTATAAAGATGTTTAGAGGCGGATAATGGATGGGACGGAGATTTGGCTGTGTTATTTTTATCTTGTTGATTACCATATTTTTATTTGTTTGCAAATTGTTGCTCCATTAGATGCCTTGAATCTCAGGAGATCAAGTAGGATATAAATATTTTAAATAAAGAAATAATTTTCTGTTGGAGAGAACAATCTCGAACAAATAAGAGGTCTGATATGCAATTATTCTTCTGCCGTGGATGATGAGTAAGACTTCTGATAAAGAGAGATCTGTGGTTTGGAATGGGCAACTCGTTGCTCAGTTCAGCCTGTCATTTCAGACAATTCGCTTCCAATGCACAACAAAGTGTCCGAACTGCGCTGCAAAAAATAACATATTTCATTTTGTGTGCGTGTCTCGAACCTGTACTTCCAACTTGCAGGAAATCAAACAAAAGTGGAGAGGGGGAGTGGTTTTACACACTCCTTCTCTACATTGGATTGATACTACTAACTACTATGATACTAACTACTATTTTATAGTGTATATTTATTTTTTGATTTTATATATGTTTATTCTCTTTATAGTTTTGGATGTGCTTTATTGTTGTAACCTGCCCTAAACCTGCTTGCGGGGAGGGTGAGCGAAGAATTGAAGGAACAAATGAACAAACGAACAAACGAATGAACTAACGAATGAACTGATGGACGGACGGACGGACGGACGAACGAACGAACGAACGAACGAACGAACTAACTAACTAACTAACTAACTAACTAACTAACTACATTCCCTTAATGGTGATCAAACTGAGTCCTATGCATCTCAAATCTGTGCTGTTGTTACGGTCAGACCACCAGGCTGCTAATTTAATTTAGCTAAACGTGACATTAAGCACATGCACACAGACATATAAGGCGTCTCTTTCTTCCACAAGGCTATCTTGAAACATTTTTTTTTGTCTTTTGAACATCCACAAGTCAAGCATCAAGAAAAGGTGAGGGAGGTGAGGGAGGCTCCCCTGACATTTCCAGCCCTGGCATCGGCCTTCGCAATTACAGGCCACCTTTCTAGCAGATGGTAATTGAAAAGTGAGACCCACGTGGCCTCCATTCAATAATGGCGTCAGCATACAAATGATACTTAGCTTTCTGCCCTTGCCGTCCCCCCGTTTCTGCTCTTCACCTTTTATCCTTCTCAGTGTTGTGACTTAATCCACTCTAATGAGGTGAGCTTTCTTGCCAAAAAAGACAGCAGCCACCACTGCTCTCTCTGGGCACCATGGGGTTTGCGAGGAAGCCCAAATGAGAAAGACTGACTTTGTAAGTCTTCCAGGGAGGAGGACAATGCCGCCTTTGAAAAGTTACGGTGCTGCCTTTGCAACAGGGGCTTGTTTGGTTCTCTCCCCCCGCTCTTCTCTCCATTCCTGCTCAGAAATACTCTCAGGCTCCGAAAGATGAGCACGTCATTAGGGCAACTTCCAGCAAAGGTGGCCAAGGTATTTGCTTTATTGTTATCGAGGCCTCTCCTAGCTTGAAGGCCATTACTGCAGACCACATGGCACTCTTTATAAACAGTAGGTGACAACCGATATCTGAGCACGCGAGTCTCTTTTGCTCTCTTTTTTCTGTACCCATCTGTCTGTGCTTCTGCTGTCGTAGTCACCTGCTTACAGGAAGGGAAAGTCGCAAAGCAGTGTGATTTATTTATTTTAATAAACAATGGTATTGTGTGGAGAAGAAAGCCAAATACTTCCGAGTAAGCGATGAACAGTAGCAAAGACATGACAGAAAACGGTTCCTTTTATACAATCAGATTCCTTTCCTCTGGCTTTACTTCAGCTACATAAAAGACTCCCCCATCTTTTCCCCATGTATAACAAAGTAGGTGAACTTAGTATGTTATGGGGCAGGAAGATCGTGCCCTTCCTAACCTGCCTCATATTCATGCATTTACTATGAGAGTTAGGTGATATAGGAACTGTGGATCTTGAGATGCACATATGTGTATGCCATTTAAAATAGTAAGTTTTTAACTCATTTACAGCCAGAAGCTACCCTTAATTCCAACTTGTAATATAGGACTTTTGTGTTTCATACCAAACGTTTTTCTTTTTCTGTCCTTCTTTTCTTGCTCCCTATTCTCTGTAAATGATTCCTTTTTTTTTACATCTTCCCTCAACTCTCTTATATAATCCCTAAACTGCTGGTACAATTCACCTTTGGAAGATCACATGCATTACCCACCTGCTGAAGATCAGTGATCCAGTGACAGCCAGTGTGTTGCAGCAGTTAGAACATTGGACTTGGATTGTGGAGTTCTGGTAGGGTTGACTGTCACGGGCTGGCAATCAGCAGGAGTCCATAGGGTTAGGGATGTGAGAGGCTGCTGTAAAACCATAGAGTTTCTGGTGATTCCTAGAGAGGTATGACATCACTTCCAGGTTCCCCCCTGGGTCTGTTAACCCAACTACAATGTTTTCGTTTATTTTTCTCCTACCACTCACAGGCGGAGGATCCCACTTCTCCAGCAGATAGGTAGCAGCCTTGTGTTCTGGGTTAAAATTCTCTCATGCTTTGAAGCTCATTGGGTGACCTGGCCCAGCCAGCATTTTTCACAGCCTAATTTATCGCTAAGGAGTTGTTGCAGGAATACAGGAGAGCCATGTACACAAGCTTAAGCTCCTTGTAGGGAATATAGGATTGAAATGTGTGCCATGGTACATATGTTATTGTGTATTAAGCAACTGCACTCTGCCACCCCACATTCACCTTTCCCACTCATCCCTTTCCGTCATCTCCCGAGCATTCGCATCCAGGGCCAGTCTGAGCATTAGACAAACCCAGGTGCAGGCCTAGGGTGTCAGAGAGGGCATCAGTCTGAGGGGTGTCCAAGAGCCCTGTGCTGAGTTGCTCCTGCTCCTCTCCTCCATGCACTTCAGCTGCCCTCACTCTTAGTTGGCAGGAGGCTGCCACTTGCAATGCTTGCCCATGCTCGCCCACCAGCCGAGACTGTGCTATGGCAGCAGTTCACAGGCAGTGGCCCAAGCAGCTCCAGCTCCAGCTCTTACTGCTCTCCAAACAAGGCAATTGGGTGGCAATCTGGAGAAACACTGGCAGCTCTTCTTGACCTCCTTGGGGACGGGCACCTGCCCAGAAGCAATGTCCCCCCAGCTGGAGCAAATTAGGTTGAGAATGAAGGATGGGTGTGACAAATATTACCTGGGCCAGCCTTCTCCCTGCACTGGATCTCAGCCCCCTCTCCAGGGTTCCTGTCTGTTGTGGCATCTCAAGAGGCTGCACCTCCAATGCTGTGTGCTACACTGGTTGGTCATCCTGCCCAACTGCTGTTCTCATTGTGCAGTGCTGTGGCTCTAGGAAACAGGGATGTGTCGTCACGCCAGGAGAGCCACGCTGCTGCTCCCACCCTGCCACCTTCCCACTGGACCCCCTGCCTCCAATCAAGGCTCCTCTTGCCTTTTTGGCACTCCTGAAACTCTGGTGACTCGAGATCACCTATAGGCTTCCCATTTCCCACCCAAGGCAGAGGATCCCCTGCTGCCACTGGCCGCCCCCAAGCCCTGCTCAGCTGGCCAGCAGGAGGGGAAGCATGGAGTGGGGGAAAGTGCATGCAAATGCTCCCCCTCTGCAAAGCAATTCTGGTTTGCAGTAACTGAAAACAGTCCTCTTGGAGATAGTTTTCACTTGGAAAATGAGCAGGACGGAGGAGGGAAAAGCTGCAGCATGTGCATGTACACTCAAAGTGCAAACTGCCTCCAAAGGGGAGGTTTTCAGTCAGCAGGCACCAGGATTCCTCTGCAGAGGGGGTGTGTGGGAGAGTACCAGTGCATAGCACATGCACAGGAGGTAAGTGCCCCACTGATCCCCCCCTGCACCTACTTGGGCCCCTGGAACGCCTAGCAACACTAGTCACCTATATGGTCGAGTTAGGCCTGCTCATTTTTCTCTCTTTTGAATGTGGGTGGGGGATGGGGAATGGCCAAGCCATAGTTCGCCCAGGACACCCGAAAGCCATGGGCCAGACCTATTTGCATACCAAATACCCTTTACTTTATAATATTGTATACATCCACAAGTATTTGTCAATATTTTATAGCATTCATGGTCATGAACGATGTTATAATTCCTGTTGACCAAAAGGTATGGTATGGTAGGTTGGGTATGGCTAGGTATGGTTGGTTGGGTTGCCACTTACCTGGTAATGGTTGGAGACCCCCAGTGAAAGTGCCTGTCCCCTCCCTCTCTCTCAATGAAGCAATGCAGGGAAATGGGGGACACAGCATGTGGAAGTCACTTCTATGGTTTTACCATAGAGAGCTTATAATTCTTAGAGTATCATGATGTCATTTCCTGTTTCAACACAAGAAGTAACTTCCAAGAAGTCTCTGCCCCTTTCCCCAGTGCTCTTGGAGATTACTAGCCAAGGGTGGACTTCCCTAGGAATCAACTAACAATTTCAATGTCTAGGAATCACCAGTAAAAATGTAAGACTTCCAAGTGTCAACAATCACACATTCTCTATGGCCTCCTGAATTTTTAGGTCCCTGATCTGTTTGTGAATTTATTTTTTGAAATATTTTCATCTCACTTTTCTCCTACACTGAAGATTCAAAGCAGCTTACAAATTAAAGCAGGCACAAATAATACCCCTTCCTCCTCCTGTTATGAGGCCTGCCATGAACTGTGTCAGTTTCCTGTGTTGCTGTTTAAAGCTGTTTTAGGGCAGCATTGCCCGTGCCTATTTCCTGCTCTCCTTGCTGCAATGGACTGTGCCACCTAGGCCTGTTTCCTGCCTCCTTGGGCGCCTATTTCACCTAGGCCCAGAGCCATGCTTCCAGCAGCACAGTGCCAGCCGGAGGGAGTCTCCACAAGCCTGGCCAGGCATCCCCCAGTCAGTTCCTGCGGAGAGCCCCTTGCAGGCCGGTCACTGAGTCTGCCCTCACCACTGGGCAGCCTGCTAGCAAGCCCAAGCCATGCCAAGGAAGAAGCCATGATCCAAAGCAGTAAAGAGCCAGCCTGGACAGCTTACCTCGGCTGCCATTTTGTGAAAGCGAGCCGGTCATGTCCACAGCGGCCGATCTCGCCCCGCTCTGCATATCTCAGAAGCCGCCCCGGAATGGAAGCCAAGTGGCGACTGTCCAGAACAGCTAATGGATGCATCTCAATGCAGCCGCCGCATTCCAGAGCTTGTTACGTACAAAATTTGCACCTTTGTGGGTCGTTTTCCCTTTTCTGACCAACCACAATAAAAGTTAAAATAAAATCCAGGAGTCCTTCTTGAAATGAAGCAAAACAGATGGTTTTTATTTACCCAGTGGATGAGCCCTTTTTCTTACACAGAAGTAGACGGTCTCCTTGTGTGTAAAGGCTCAACCCCTTACAATAGAGGCGTCAAACAATTAATACTTTCAGATAATCATAACAATATTACAATATTCTAATATCTGTTATCTTATTGGCTCGTAAAGTATCTAGGGTTAGTTCTGATTTGAAGATGCAATTCTGGGTTGGCGCTTCTACTTGGGAGAATTCCACATCCTGCAACCCCCTTATCTTGTCCTCAATTTAGAAGGACATCCTCTAACCTCTCACCTACTTTCTTCTGGGCATAATAGCGCCAATGCGTCTCAATCTGGCAACCTTGGTACCCTCTGATAACTGAAGTCTGTTGGTAAGAAGGGATGTTTTTTTTTTCTCTGTGCCCTTTCCTCCAGTTCCTTCTCGGCCTTAAGGAAAATAGGCCACAGGAAGCCAAAACCAGCTTGCTGCATCAAATCAGTTTTCTACAAAAGGCTCTCTGGAACTGGTTCCTTTTGGAATCTTATGGAATAATATAACATATGCATAATACTTCATAAGTGCAGCTCTACAAGCAGTATACTATTAGTTCTCAGATCTTGCAGAGTTTCAGCATACTTCTCTTGATCTTCTTGTTTCAAGTGTCATATTCTTACAGGTTGAATTACATGTACTACATTTGCTCCTGAGCGTAGGAAAAAAGTGCAAGGCATATAAGTGATATATAAAAGTAATATATAAAATCCTTTTCTTCAAATCTATATCCATCAAGCTGATGCCGTCAAGACAACGCCGGCTTCCTGGCCGATCCAATCAACCCGCCCGGCACTCCCTTCCCCTCCTTTGTCCCCTCTTCCCGAGGTGTCACAGTCTTACAATCAGACACTAACGTGGCCCATCAAGGATAGTTGTAGAGCCATCAAGCCTTTGTTCCCCTTTTGAGAACCACAGGGAAAGGCACCAGCCCCAGGGTACATTTTGGGGTATTTAAGCCGGCCTCCCCGGCCATGAGGTGCATGTGCCATTCCTCTCCAGACTCCAGCCAGGCGCGTGCCATTCCTATCCTGAACCTCCACTGCCTCTCTTTATGGGTCTAGTGCAGGCATTAGATACCACCACGCTTTGCTGCTACATCTTTCTTCCACACCGTGACCAGGTGAGTATACCCAGTTCCATTGATCTCAAGTGGGCTCTCCTGCTAATGCAACCGGCTCTATTTTTCCAACTCTTTATTTCCTAGTTCTTTGTATGTACCTTGCCTGTGTGTGTTATTTTAGGCATACGCAACACTACTAGTAAAACACATTTTATCTTTACTAGTCTCGCCTCTTTATTGCACGAGTGATCTGAAAGAAGGACTCTGGTATAGCTGGTTAAGATCCGCACTAATTAAAATCCAGACTGCAAGCTAATTCCCCCGTTAAAATAGCAGTTCTGGTAACTGCAAGAGATGACGCTGGTTCCATAGGAACAGCTCACAGAGCACCACAAACTGCAATCCAAGGGTAAGCCATAAGGGAACAAGCCTAAGCAGGGCCATTTCCACACAGCTGACCTTGTTCCAGAAAACAGCGAAATCTCACACGAAATCTCGCGAGAAGACACTGTTATTGTGTCATCTCGCGCGATTTCACGTGATAACAGTGTCTTCTTGCACGATTTCATGCGAGATTTTGCTGTTTTCCAGAACAAGGTAAGCCATGTGGAAACAGTCCAGGTCTACTCCAAAGTAAGTCTCATGTTAACCTTTGAGGTTGACACTTAGTGCTGCTATCTTTTAGAAACCTCTGGTTGAAATTGATGTTTTTCGTTTGTTTTAAACTGAATTGTTATGCTGTTTTTATATGTTGTACTTTGCTCTGAGCCCACCTGTGAGGAAAGTGGACTAGAAATATTAATATTGATATTAATATTGATGATGATGATGATGATGATGATGATGATGATAATAATAAGCATTGCAGCCTAAGTTACCTTCATCAATGACAGGGGCAATTGCTCAGCCCAGATCATATCCAGAGGCCCCAGATATACCCCATTATCTCCCTTCCTTCAGAGAGTTGACCATGTTTCACTGTTTCAGATACTACATGTTTAATGGGGGGGGGTGTCATTTGGCCTGGACCTAAAGCTAGGGTTGCCAGGTCTCCCTGGAAACCAGTGTAGGGGGCGCAATACTTACTGGACTTGTTCAGGTGTTTCCCAGCTGACATGTGATGTCACCACGCTGACCACGAGAATGCTTTGTGTGGGGGTGATTCTTTAAGGTTCAGGCTGTGTGGGGCCAAAATTGGCCCTGGGCATGACAACAGGAGTGATGTTGTCATGCCCAGGAGAGCATGCACTGTGCATTTGTATGGAGTGCCTGCTGTTGGCCAATCGCCAGTGATTGGTAGGCAGAGGGGCAAATCAATGCTTGCAACTGGCAGGCATCTCAGAACTCTACTTTAAGCCCAAAAGGGGTCTTTTAAAAAGTTAGAAAATCATTTGTTTAAAAATGTACTCAAATGATGTCTCAGTTGTTTTCATGTGTTGCCAACTTTAATTTTCATGATCGCTATCCTGGAGTTGTTGGACTTTATTTATTACCACTGGGACTTTTGGGCTGTTTTATAACTTTTGTATGTTATCCATTCAGGTTTTGGACTATGAGAGATGATCTATTTTCGATATGAAATTGACATTTCATATTTTGATAAGTTATTGTATATTTACTATTTATTTAGCACTTGCATTTATTCACTACTGCACTTTATAAATATTACTATATGGACTTGTTCATTATTTGTCCTCTCAGTGAGTGGGTTACAGTTTTGGTTTTTTTTGAGGGGTGCTTCTCTAGTTTGTAACTTTCAGGTGTGGCCTGGAGTTCTCTTGGAATTATAAGTGATCAGACTACAGGAGGAAATGGCAACTTTGGAGGATGGGCATTATGAGTTATCTCCAGGGCTTTTTTTCAGCTGGAACGCAGTAGAACAGAGTTCCAGCACCTCTTGAAAATGGTCACATGGCCGGTGGCCCCGCCCCCTGATCTCCAGACAGAGGGGAGTTGAGATTGCCCTCCGTGCCGCTTGGCGGAGCGGAGGGCAATCTGAACTACCCTCTGTCTGGAGATCAGGGGGCGGGGCCACCGGCCATGTGACCATTTTCACTAAGGGTGATTTAAACTTTTAAAAACTCCCTCCTTGTTCCAGCTGACCCAAAGTGACATCATTGGCCACTTTGCACGCACATGTGGTACCGGGGGCACCACCTCCCACCAAGAGTTGCCCCCTGTGCTGGCAACCCACTGAGTTCCACCACCTCTTTTCCCAGAAAAAAAACCCTGGTTATCTCCATCCCTTCCGCAAACTCTGCCCTCCCCAAACTCCACCTCCAAGTCTCCAGGAATTTCCTGATTCAGAACTGGCAAGCCTATCTCCACCACAATATAAACGAAACACCTGAGGTGCTGTGGCTCAGTGGAAGAGCATCTGCTTGATATGTAGAAGGACCCAGGTTCAATCCTCGGCAGCTCCAGCTAAAAAGACAAGGCAATAGGCGATGCGAAAAGACCCTGATCTGAGATCCCGGAGAGCCCCTGCCAGCCTGAGTAGACAATACTGACCTCGATGGACCATTAGTCTCAATCAATATAAGGCAGATTCATGTTTTCTTGGGTAGATATGGCCCAGCTAACCACTTGAGTGGCCCAAGATGCACTTGTGGGTCTCCTTTTCAGGTCGAACAAAAGAACGTCTCTGCGGCTTGTGCGCCAAGCTACTATTTTTTAGAGCTCAGGTTTTGAAAATTTGGATAGTGCCAAAATGCTCCCCTTTTGACCTTTCTGGGCCACAAATTACAAAAACACTCACATAGTTCTTCCAATTACATTAATATTCCCTCAGCCAAATCTAACTGGCTATATAATGTCATGACGTCTCTCCTGGCAGGGTGAAGTCACTCTTGGGACTAATCCTGGGGGGGAAGGCCAAATCAGCATCTTCGAGAAACTAGAGTGCCAGGATTTTTTTTTCTTTTTAAATAGATGCACACACAGTCTCAGTGTCTGACAGGGAAAAAAATCCAACCCACCAAAATCCACAGTCTCGATTTGAGAGGAAAAAACATAGGGTGTTGCCCTTCTATTTCTTATTATCAATTGTTTGTTGATAATAAATAAGAAAGAGCAGCTCCTATTTTCAAAATTAAAAATACAAGATGAAAGTGAAATGAGAATGACAATGAGAAGGCTCTCCATGGGATTACGCTGCTCGATCTTAAGACACTATATACACAACTGAGAAAAAAGCAGAGAGAATCTTCCCTCTTGTGTTCCTTGGACCTCCCTTCCTTTTCTTCGTCCCTAATCTGATTTTTGCCAGATCCTTTTGATCTCCCAGAGACAAGCAAGCAAGGTCCACCACTACAGATGGAGTAAATATGGAGATTAGCCTCCCCTCATACTGCATTAGCTCCTAATACCTGATTAAATCCCCCGAATCGAGCAATTGTCTCAGCTTGGGCTATCAGAGAGGCAGCGCACAGAAGGGGGCAGGGGGGAAGGCTGATTTTGTAATGGATCCTTATTTTATCCCAGTGCTCTAAGAAGATTAGGCCTGGGGGGTGTCACATTAGCCATGATCTCTGGGCCTCCGGTTGTCTCTTGCCGTTTTCAAACGCCTCAGCTTCAGCCTTAGAACAAACAGTCCACTCGGACTCGGCGGCCCCATGTTGTGGCATGAATAATTGCACATAGCAAAGCGCCTCTGAAGCTCACCAAATGCTAGGCAAATTCTCCACTTTTGCCCGAGGAAGCTGGGGGTGGGGGCGGATTTGCGGCAACATACCAAATCTTTGTGCGTTTTAGGATAACCTTGCCGTTTGTTTAGAGCATTGTTGACAGATGCGATGCGGTTGAGAAGATCCTCTGGAGAGACAATTTTGTATGAGTAAAAAACACTTGTAATATTGTTTTCCTACCAACAGTAGAGCAAGATACACATGGACTTACCTTATTTACAGTGCATTCCTAAGTAGTTACACCCTTCTAAGTCCATTGAAGTCAATGGGCTTAGATGGATGCAATTCTGCTTAGAATGGAACTATTTATCTACCCTGTGAGGTAGGTTAGACTCAGGGCTTTTTTTCAGGGGGAACGCGGGGGAACTGAGTTCCAGAACCTCTTGAAAATGGTCACATGGCCGGTGGCCCCGCCCCCTGATCTCCAGACAGAGGGGAGTTGAGATGGCCCTCCGCGCCGCCAAGCGGCGCGGAGGGCCATCTCAACTCCCCTCTGTCTGGAGATCAGGGGGCGGGGCCACCGGCCATGTGACCATTTTCTCCGAGGGCAACCCACTGAGTTCCACCACCTCTTTCCCCAGAAAAAAAGCCCTAGTTAGACTGATCATGGATATACACTGGGCCTTGTGGCCAATCAGATGTCTGAATCCAACTTTTGTCTGTAAACATATTACCCATTATGCCATAGGAAACTTGTCTCCTACAATTTTTCTCTCTCCCTTTTTATCCTCTTGGTAAACTGGTCAGTTGATTAGACCGAGAGATGTTGACCGGCCCAAGGTTACCATGTCAAGACGAAGTGGGGGATTTGATGAGTATGGATAAACCTTGGATAAATCCAGCTCTTACTTCACTGTACCATACAGGCCTTCTCTAACTGCTTTTATAAAATTCACCACACATTACATCTATGTCAGTCTTTCTTCAGTAACTTCTTTTGTTAATAATCATTATAATTAATTAATACTAATGATAACATTTGATTTATATACTGCTCTTCAGGATGACTTAACACACCCACTCAGAGCAGTTTATAAAGCATGTCATTATTATCCCCACTACAAACACCCTGTGAGGTGGGTGGGGCTGAGAGAGCTCCAAGAAGCTGTGACTGACTCAAGGTCACTCAGCTGGCTTCAAGTGGAGGAGTGGGGAATCAAACCCGGTTCTGCAGATTAGAGTCCCACGCTCTTAACTGCTACACCAAACTGGCTAATTTCATATAGCTTTCTTCCATATTCCAACCTATCAATTGCCACTCCAGTGCACCTGGAGTTAAGAGAGGGACTGTAGATGTCTTCATTCTGTATAGGAACAGAGACCACCAGAGTACAGCAACAGCTGAAGCAGAATGTTCCAGCAATCACTAATTTCTCCATGCATTGCATATATTAAATAGTTATGTATTTATTTATTTACTTCATTTATACCCCACCTTTCTCCCCCATGATGGGTCAAAGTGGCTTACATTGTTCTCTGTTTTATCCTCACAAGGTAGATTAGGCAGAGTGGAAGAGCGGGGATTTGGACTCGGAATTCCCAGATTCTAATCCAACATTCTAACCATTGCATCACACTGGTTCATCATGTTTTTAAAAACTCGCGCGAGAAAACGCGATATTTCGCGTTTCCCCCGTCGCGATCCGGAACATGGCGGCATGCAGCGCCTTAAGGTTAGTCGTCTGGAATCAGCCCAGAAGAGATGTCTCTGTGTCATGGGACAGTCTAGGATCTCCCCAAATGCTATTGGTTTTAACTATAGAGTTCCAGGGAAATCCTAGAACATCCCAGGACGTGGTGATGTCACTTCTGGTTATACAGCTGAAAGTGATGTCATGGCACTTTGACATGCCATTTGGGTTTACACACACTCCCCTTGTCTCCTGGCAACCATATCTATAATGTTATAGAGCTATACTGTTTCCTGATTTTTTAGGAAAAGCCATCCCAACATCCCCCCCCCCCCCGGATTTCTTTGACTTAAAGGAGCATTCAGTATTGTGGTACATACCGTAGTAGAGTAATTAAGCTGTCAGGCTAGGATCTGACCATAGGAAGATACTCACCAATGCTTGTTAGGATTTTGTTAAGAAGGAACATGCAGTAAATAATTTGGCTTGAAAAAGCAACGCAATACAGGATATAACCAAGGCTGGTACACCCGTTGCCAACTGCCCAGGAGATTTTGCCTCCACCGCTTTCCTCCTGGAATGTTCTGCCTGCAAAGGAGAAGAAAAAACAATCTGCTATCATTCTGAATTTTGGACATGGTTACTGACCTTTTGTTAGGATTCAAATAGACTTCTTGAATGTATAGATGGATTGTGACTTTCTATCACTGTTTTTATAGCATTGGTATATATAGGAGCATCTGTAATGTAGTGATATAATGTTAGAAGTTCCTGCACATACAGCACTTGCACTTTGTTAAAAATAAAAAGTATATTACATATTTATTTGAGTCTCTTAGAACTAGCTGGGTTCTTCTGGTTGTGTTGCTCTAGGATCTGAGAGGCCCTGGTTAAATCTCCACTCTGCCATGGAAACTCATGGGCCAGTCATACTCTCTTGGCCTAACCCACCTTGCAGTGTTGTTGTGAGGATAATATAGAGGAGAAAAATGTAAGCTGCTTTGAGTCCCTACTGGGGAGACAGGGAAGCAATTTTTTTTTAAAAAAATAAAATGTACTCAACTTTTCCAGGGAGGAGAGCGCACTAAATCAGCAGCTTCTGCAAGTGCACTGCATATCACGGCTTGCCATGCACTGCCTAGAATCTCAGCACAAATGCTGAGCCCTGGAGACTAGTTAACCACGAACTGGTATTATTGTGGATTTTTAATATTAAAAGGCTGGAAATTACTGGATTGGGTGATTGAAAGTGGATGACATTTTGCATGTGCACTTTCTCATGTGTCAGCTAATGCACCCATAAAAAAGGGTTCATACTGCATTAGGGAACAATTAAGTACTGGTTATAATTAAGTCACATCTTGTCATGGCAGTATCATAAGATTTGTATAAATAAATTAAATGTTTCAAGGTGGAAATATGGATTAAGTGATAGACAATGTAATTTAGATTAAGAACACTGGCAAAATTCTATAGCTGGGGTATTCTTATAATTTGAGGATATGATGGAGGAGAAATTCTTGGCTGTCTCACAGAAATGAAGGCCTTGGATCTTAACTGACAGTGGAAGAAGGGAGGGGCAATTTTCACCAGATCCCTTCCCACCGTAGATCCCAGTTTTGCATTCTGGAATATTCCCAGGGGTCCAGTAACATCCTGAGGACAAGATTTCAGAGGCTACGGCAGGAGGAAATAGATCAAAAAGTAGCCCAGGATATAAAGCAAGGTGCTGTATTGTGTTAAGGCCAGCTTCCACAGCCGTTTCATATGAAAGTGTTCCTTGTAGGGATGAAAATATTGCCAAACACGGACCAAACGGTCTACAGAAACCTGATAAAAACAATAATGCAATTTTAATGAAAGTGCAAGGTAAGTATTCCAATATATATACTCCCAAAATACTAGGGACTATCCAACTGCACGCATGTAGCCCCAATGCATGTTTGGAGAAGATGATGCAATAGAGGAATGGCTTGAAAAAGCAATACACCGCAAAACAGGCTGTCTAAATTGCTAGCACACCCCTTGCCAACAGCCCAGGAGCTTCTCTATCGACCTTCAGGCTCCCGTCGGACCCTCTTCGCCCTTCATTGGCAGGTTTGCCTGCAAGAAAGAAGAAAGCTTAGTCTGGAATCGGCCCTGGTTACACAGACAGAAGTAATGTCATGGCAGTTTATTCAACTAACCATAGTTAGCTGATTGTCTGAATTTAGACCTTCTCACCATGGTCTAACTATGGTCAGTTGATCTGCCTGAAACCAGCATCCAAAGCTGGTTGATTAACTGCAGCTGCTCCTAACTATGGTTTGGGGCAAAGAAAAAACTGGGAGGTCCCGGCTTAACCTTGGTTTGCCACTCCTCATGCTCTCTAAACTACAATGGTGTCTGTCTGGCAAAAAGTGCTCAGGATCAAAATCACACCACACTTCCACCACTACACACTAGCAACGATCTCTGTCCGAAGATGTAGAATCTCTGGCATGAGCCATCCTTACATGCAAGAATCAGAGGAAACTTTACTCTATGAATTGAAAACATTATGGAAGACTGGGTATATAAAATCTAATCCTGGGTCATGGAGAAAGCCAGGTGGGCAGTGGGTGCTGTCTAGTATATTTCACAATCTGCCTTGCAGTTGTCCCTAGTTCTGTTGGGCAGAAGCTATGGGCCTTTGCTCACTCCTGGCTCTCAAGGAATGAGTTTGGCCCCTGAAGGCTCACAGACTATTCTCTGGGCCACGGAACAGGATTTCTAGGGAATCCGATAGGCGCAATGCTATCCAATGCAGGCTGGTGGACTCCTATTACCAGCATCCTTTCAACAAACAAGTTCAGTCCATGCAGATGTTTTTTGCAAATGAAAAGAGCCATTAGTGGCAGCTGAAAGCTGGTTGCAGTAAGCTGTTATGTTGGAAACAGTCTCCCAAAGCCAATGCCCACACTGGGTGAAACCAAGAACCGGGTTAGAAAAGGATGGCTCACAGCCTTCCTTACTACCCCTTCCAGAAGCTGTGTTCTTCAGTTACAGTGTCCTCTAGCATGACATTCCTAGAGGCTAGGAGCAGCATGTTGGGGGACAGCATATGAACCTACACACGCACATATGTGAAACACATGCTCACATAATGAAGGGACATTGAGGCAGAGAAATAGGGGCATGTGTCCATCTTGTGGCTGGAGGGCATTCCCTGGAGGACATTTCTTGGAGGAAGAGCCACCCACGTTGGAGGAAAGATTAAACTTGCACAGTGGGGTGGCAGGACACAGGCCAGTGAATTCCTCAAGACTACCCACTGAGGCAAGAGGGCAAAGCCAATCTTTTCAGATCAGCTACCTACTTCTCAGCTCGGTAATTCTCAGATTGGTGTGTGACAAGAAAAGGGCCTGACTGCTGCATCTATGCCTAAGGTCAGGGCTTTTTTTCTGGGGAAAGAGGTGGTGGAACTCAGGACTGGACAATGACGTCACTTTGGGTCAGCTGGAACAAGGGGGGAGTTTTTTAAAGTTTAAATTGCCCTTGGCGAAAATGGTCACATGGCCGGTGGCCCCGCCCCCTGCTCTCCAGACAGAGGGGAGTTGCGGCGGCACGGAGGGCAATCTCAACTCCCCTCTGTCTGGAGAGCAGGGGGCGGGGCCACCGGCCATGTGGCCATTTTCAAGAGGTGCCGGAACTCCGTTCTACCACGTTCCCACTGAAAAAAAGCCCTGACTAAGGTACTCATTTGATCCGGTCTCTGTTTATTCAGAACTTGAAGACATGTCCAGAAGAATGACTCGCACAGACACCTCCTATAAAACTGATCATTCGTACCCATTCTACAAGGAGTCCCTTTTGGTGTTTAAGAGTGAAGGGCGGCTTCCACACGCATTCAGAAAAAGAACGTTCCTTGCCTATCATAGCATAGTGGTTAAGTGGCTGGGCTGCAAATTAGCACTCCACTGGTTTGACCGCCCTGAGCTCAGTAGGTGGCCTTGGGAAAGCCACTCCTCTCAGCCCCAGCGCCCCAGCTGTATTGTGGGGCAATGATAACATGGACTTTGTTCTCTGCTGTGATCGTGCACTAATCTGTCCAGAAGGGTGGTAAATAATTGCACTGTTGTTCTTATTGCTATATAACTTTATGGAAGCACTAGCTTAGTTGGCTTATGAAGAACCTGAAATGATTTTAGGGCCCTTCCCAGAAGGCCCACTGCTGGGTAGTTTTCTATTTTTCCATTGAATGATGCACAGTTGTCTTCTACTAGATAAAACATCCAAAGATTAGTTGACCAGCATTCCTTCGCGATGGAATATAGGGGGAAGAAGTATTTTCCTTTAATTAACAAAAACAGATTAACGTGAATGCATGTAAAAACGGGATTATTTGGTTGTTTTTTTTAAGTACTACAATTTCTCCAATGTACATTTTCTTTTCACATGAATTAGCAAAACAGACTGAACGGGGCTGACGTTATGTTAATAGATCAATATTAGTTGTACCATGAAAAAACGGCAAATTTTGAGAGCTGTACAAATGCACAGTAAATCTTTCCTAACCCCATTATTATTTGTAAATTGCTTAAATGGATATTAGAACTTAGCAGCTGCCAAGTTAAAGATTAATATTTCCAATAAAATCCTGGTTCTACAAGAGATATTAGAGTATCTTTCAGTTTTTCATGGGAGAAATAGAACATACATTACATTGCGGAGCAACTAAAACTTGTTTAAGGGAGAGATAAGGTAATTTCAAGGAATAATCTTGTTCACACTTTGACAGCTGCTGCAATTATTTGCCCTGCTATCACCATGCTGACATTTTTATGAACTATTCTGTCCAAATTTGTTTTAATATATTATTTAGTTCATTTGTTCAATAGAGTTGTTTAACAGATCAAGGGAGAAAAAAGAATTTCCTATGCAGAAAGAGAGTAATGGGTATCAATGCTATTAGGCTAAGCTGCTCCTATAAATTTTACTAAAGCCTGCTTATATTGTTTCTTTTAGTTAATAGAGATTACCAGCACACAGCATCTAACAAAAATCTTATGGTGCTTGACTGATATTTTATGCAAGCCATTATGAGTTATAAACAAGGAGCTGTTTGAGGTTTCAGTGGCTGTGGACCAGAGTTGATATGAAAACTTCCAAACCTCAGAAGGTTTGTTAATTTCATCTTCACTTCCCCTAAGGGGAGGTGAAATTGACAGAGCCTTCTGGGAGGGGAAGATGAAATCAACAAACCCTCTGGGGAGTGATCTCCATCAGCTCTGTCTTTTTAAACTACTCTTCCTGCTGAACATTGCGTCTCCCTACACTTGAGCATCCCCATGTAGGAAGTCTTGTATGATGAGACTTATTTTTACAATACTTGGATTGGATTTGCATGAGACGATGTGGGTTCCCTTGGAGAATCTTGGTCTGGGGGGGATGTAGTGGTTCTTGGTAGCTCTGCTCAGAAACCTAAATCTAGCCTCTGTTGGAATCAGGAGATTAGACTAAATAGACCTTTAGTTTGAGTCTGAAGCACTCTTCTTGGCTTTTTAATGTTCTAGCTTCATCTTCTGGCACAACTTGTATGGGGCCAGGCTATCAAGTTTGTGTGCATCTCTTCAAACATTGTCGAATAGTGCCAAACAAATGTCAGCTCACCAACGTTGTTAAATCACTATCTAACATCTTCATGAAGCCATTGTGCAAGGTTGTCAGAAGATCTTCTCCTTTTTCATTTTAGTCCTACGGATATGTGGATGTGCTGGAGAGGAGACTGGAGGCAAGAACAGGTCAAGAGGAGGGGGGGGGAGAATCCTGAAAATCCAGACCAGATGGAGGTATTATCCATGAAGCTATCAACACCATTGCTCCTTGTCGACCCCTCCGGCCCTTGGGACGGAAGCCGGCACCATGGTTTACCATGGAGCTGGCTGACCTGAAGAGGGCTGGAAGACATCTAGAAAGACGTGGGCATAAAACATGCACAGAAACTAATAGAACTTGATACAGAACACATTGGAGGATCTATGAAGCGGAAATGAAAGCGGCAAAGAAACGTTACTTCTCGGCAACCATTGTGTCAGCTAATTCACGACCGTCCCAATTGTTCAGGGTATCCAGACACCTTCTAACCCCTAAATCTGAACCTTTACAGACCCAAGAACAGACAATTAGTTGTGATGGCTTTTCTACGTTTTTTGCTGATAAAATAGCACGAATATGCTCTGATCTAGATGCTAGCTGCAATACAAACGAGATAGAAGAAATGCTTAATACACCATCTGGCCTACATTTGGACTGCTTTGAACCAATTACAATGACAGACCTTAACAGGATCCTGGCATCTTTGAAAGCCACTACTTGTGCACTTGATCCTTGCCCATCTTGGCTGTTAAAATCAAGTAAAGATCACATAAGTGAACCACTGAGATCTATTGTACATCAATCACTAACTCAGGGCACCTTCCCCCGGCCGCTCAAACAAGCAGTTATCCATCCACTAATTAAAAAGCCATCTCTAGACAAAGCTGATGTGGCCAATTGTCTTCCAGCCTCTAATCTGCTCTTTCTGGGCAAAGTGATTGAGAGAACAGTAGCTGACCAACTCCAGATCTTCTAGGAAAACTCTAGCACTCTAGACCCCTTCCAGTCTAGATTCAGACCAGGACATGGGACAGAGACAGCACTAGTAGCATTAGTGGATGATCTCCGTCTAAATATAGACAAAGACCACACCTCTTTATTGCTCCTCCTGGATCTGTCTGCAGCCTTTGACACAGTAGACCATGCCATCCTGTTGAGGCGTTTAGAAACGGAAGTGGTCATCAAAGGATGTGCCTTAGATTGGTTTAAATCGGTTCTCATGGAATGGACTCAAAGGGTTGCCATCGGAGATCAGCTATCTCCAGAATGGGAACTATCTTGTGGGGTCCCGCAGGGCGCAATCTTATCTCCCATGTTATTCAACCTCTACGTAAAACCTTTAGGAGAACTCATTCGCAGCTATGGAGTTGGATGTCATCAATATGCAGATGACACCCAACTTGTTTGACCCTTGCAGACTCGGTTAAAAGCCTAGGGGTTATACTTAATCCAGCGCTACTACTAGAAAAACAAGGGGGTTATACAATCAAAGCTTTTCATACTCGCTATCCATATAAGCCAGGGGGGGATCTATTTTAAGGGGGGCAGAATGTCAGGTCCAGTATATATCTAAACTGTACTGACTCCATTTTCTAATGCTTCTAGTGTTTAAGTGCTTTCTCCCCAGGTGCACCAGTTCCCAGGCAGCATTCCCACCAGAGGAGATTGTTGTGTCTAACACCGTTCCACCAAGCATTGGCCTTGAAGGAGAGCAGCTTCCCAGGACTGAAAGATGTTGTTTTGAGAACTATGGGGGGAGGCTGTTCCAGATGGGTATTGTTACTCTGTATCCTATGCTTGCTCTTCATTGGTAACAATGATCATGTACCATCCTGAGTCTCCTATTCAGGACAGTGGACTATAATGGACCTTTTCTGCAATAAAGCTTCCTTTGCCAGACATTGGACTTATTCTTGCTTCTAAAGGGAATCTTGCAGAGAGTACCTTATTTAGCCACAGTCTGACATTTTGTTACCAATCATGTCTGCGTCGGGCCCAGCGGAATCCAAGGTTGTCCCGGACAGGGATCCTTTGTTTGATCCGTATGCGTCTCCCGACAATCAACCGGTGCAAACCCAAGACTCCCAGGAGCTGGGAGCAACCGGGAACGGAACCGGAGCCTCCACTTCTACCCTGCCTCTCATCGACTTCAGTACTCGAAACGAGACCGAAAGCAATCTCGGGGCAAGGCCGAAAGCAACCGCTCTCCCCTTGATCTCGGTGCCCACCCCGTCGGAGTGGGGAGCCAGACCCCGAGAAACCAGAGAGCGCCGGGCAGGTGGACTCCATCCACGAGTCTCGATGGACGGGCGCCGAAGCCTAGAAACCGTCCCGGAACTAGATAGCAGCCAACCATGGCGATATTGGAACAGGACGTTTGAGCAGATGGAGGGGGACACGTCTCGCCGAGGCGCCCTGAGTTGGGATTATTCCGAACTTGCCCCGTGGAAGGAGCCAACGGAAGTCCCTGAACCAAGTTGGGAGCAGATACGAGGTCGCACCTATGCGGTAGATACCAGCATCTCGGCCGTGACGGGTATGGCCAAGGGAATTCTAGCCGCGAGGTCGCGAATAGTTCAAGGGGACCCTCCTCCGTGGGGCCCTTTCTCCCCGGTGAGTACAGCGAATGAAGGTTCCCTGAGCGAACAACCAGGGCCAAGTCATATACAACAATTAGAAGCTAAGCTGATGGATATGGAAGAAAGCTTGGCTCACGCCATTCATTTAATTTCCTCAATGGGGGCAGGGGAAAGACTGTCTCCTGAAGAGATGGCGATACAGATAGCTACCCTTCAAAGTGTCATCTCCTATCCGATGGAGGAAGTTCAGCAGCGGTCGTCGCCTACCGGCGGGGGGGGCACCTATCCTGGCGAATCGGGAGAACAACCCAAGGAACTTCCCCCTCAGCGGGAAACTCCACCGAGAAGGGACCACCCGGTTGTGCCATCCGGTGAGACTCCCATCGAACCTCCTATCACGGGAGGGGATGTGCCGCCAGACGAGACCCCCGTTGAGAGGCCTACGGAAGGGGAGGAAAAGCCAAGTGATACACCGGTGATACCCCCCCATACTTCCCCGAAAACGGTCCGGCCGGACCAAGCGGGAGCACCCGTGGCTCCATCAGGGGAGGGAGCCCCTGGTCAACCGCGCGAAACTGTTCCCGTCGGGCAACCTCCGGGAGATGGTCTACCAGCGCCAAAAGGCCAGCCGACGCTTCCCAGAACAACAACGCCCGGAGGGGCAAGCCCGCGCGGCCTTCCACCCATTCGGCCTTCGCCGCTGCGGCCCCTTCCGCTTCGACCACAACTAACCCCGCCGCTGCAGCCGATACGTTTGCCACTGGAACAACCCGTAAGACCGCCTCCGACCCAACCGATGGGACCTACACCACTGCGACCCCACCAACCCACCCCTCAGCGGCCGATTATTACTCCGCCACACCAACCTCAACCGCCAGCACCTCAACCGCTACGGCCAGCACCTCCGGCATTGCCACCAGCCCTGCCGAGAGCACCGCCACCAGCCCTGCCGAGAGCACCACCGCCAGCCCAGCCGAGGCCGGCACCCCCGGCTCAACCGGTGAGGCCACCGCCAGCACAACCGGGTCCCCTCATACCTCAAGTGCCATTGAGGCTTCCAGCGGACTTCTACCCAGCCCCGGCTCCGAGGCAAGACCTCCCAATGGGTTGGGTGAAACTGGACGCCACTTTTGACGGGGATCCCTCCAAACTGGGCTTTTTTCTAGTGCAAGTCGTGCAATTCTTCAACCGGTGGGGACACCTCTTCGGCAGCGAGGCCAGCCAAATTGAACACCTCGGCTCCCGCTTACAAGGGAAAGCAGCGGACTGGTATGTAGGACTATATAATATCGGGGCCCCAGAACTCGATACTCTCCAGGGGTTGGTGGATGCTATTAGAGCACAATATGAAGATCCCTTAGAGGAAACCAGGGCCCGAACAGAATTGCAGGCCATTAAGCAGGGCAGCATGGCAGCGAGAGACTATATCACGAAATTCCGACAATTGGCTGCCAAGTGCCCCAGGTGTGAGGAGTCCACAAAAATTATTCTGTTCAAACAAGGACTTAATCCGAGACTTTTGGACAGAGCCCTCATGCAAGACAATCCCCCTACGCTGTTAGGTTGGATTCAACTTGTTTGCGAAGTGGAAAATCGCATTTTAGAAGTCCGTTTGGTTGAGCAACAACAACAAACGGGACAAAGAAGACCATTGACCTTACAGAAGGGAGCTCGGGGAGCTGGCTACGCCACCCGTGGAGCGAGAGATGCTAGATGGCAACAAGGGCTGGGTTTGCAATGCGGACAGGCTGGTCACTTTGCAGCACAATGCCCCTACCGGCCTGTGCAAAGACCTCCGCTCCAATTACGGCGTCCAACCCTTGCTCCGTTCCCTACGCTCCAACGCCCGACTCCGGCTCCACGAGCAAACAGAGGCCGCGGCGCTTCCCAAAGGCCAGCCTCAGAAAGAGGGCTGGAAGCGGAAGAAGTTATGGAATACGATCCCGCTTCCCCATCTGCAGAAGTCAATCCAGAAAGTCCCCAGTCGGGAAACGAGATGGATCTGTCGTAAAAGGGCCCAAACGACAGATCCGCCCCAAGCCCGTCCCTGCACGGAACCGGCCACCTGGGTCCATTTTATTCATGCCAGTGACTTTAATCAACCCAGAGAGAAAAATGCACATTCGGGTGCAAGCTCTTATTGACTCGGGTTGCTCAAGAGATATCATAGCCCCAGCTCTAGTCAATGGACTAGTCTTACCAACTCGGGAATTACAAAATCCAGTAATTTTTGAACAAATGGATGGTACCAACATGAATCCGGTCACAACTGAAACCATCCCGGTGATCACAGGCATGGGACAGCATTGGGAAAAGAGGTCCTTTGTCATCAGCTCTACTGCCAAGTACCCGTTAATTCTAGGCAGCAAATGGCTATGTGATCACAATCCCTACATAGACTGGGCTCAAGGATGTATTACCTTCAATCATGCCAACTGTAAACTTCACCGTTGGAATCAAAACTGGGGCGAAGACCCTACTCAGAAAGAAAAGGCCCTCCTTACCCAAGAAGAAGTCAACCAAATACCCGAACCTTACTGGCCTTTTCTAAACGCTTTCTCGGAGGAGGAAGCGGACACGCTGCCCCCGCATCGACGAACGGACTGTGCGGTGGAAATTTTACCAGGAGCCTCACTACCCAAAGGGAGGCTCTACCCCATGAGTCTCCATGAACGTGAAGAGCTCCGGAAATTCATCGACACCAACCTCCAACGAGGGTTCATCCGCCCAGCCTCTAGTTCCCACGCCGCTCCAGTTCTCTTCGTGAAAAAGAAGGATGGGGGACTTAGACTGTGCACGGATTTCCGAGGACTAAATGCAGTGTCCACCAACAACGCCTATCCTATACCGCTCATCCGAGACCTTCTCAACGTCGTGGCCCAAGGTAAGATCTTTACGAAATTAGATCTAAAAGATGCTTACTTCCACGTTCGTATCAAGGCAGGGGATGAGTGGAAAACCGCGTTTAATACGCCCCTCGGACAATATGAATACTTAGTTATGCCTTTTGGATTGACGGGAGCCCCGTCTGTATTCATGTCCATGATAAACGAAGTTTTACATGAATTTCTATACAAAGGGGTGGTGGTGTACCTTGATGATGTTTTAATTTATTCTAACACCGAGGAAGAACATGTTCAAATGGTACAAAAGGTCCTGGCCACCTTGATGAAGAATAAACTGCCCATCAAGTTGTCCAAATGTGAATTCCATAAAACCGAACTCACTTACCTTGGGTATTGTATCTCACAAGAGGGGTTGAAAATGGATCCAGCCAAAATACAGGCGATCCAAGATTGGCAAACACCCACCACCCGCAAAGAACTGCAATCCTTCCTGGGTTTTGCCAACTTCTATAGAGACTTCATCGCGAATTTCGCCCAAATCACACTCCCCTTAACAGAATTGCTGAAAACCAAAGATAAAGGGGACCAAGCCAAAAAACCCTCTGCTAAACTACAATGGACCCCCGATTGCCAAACGGCCTTCGAATGCCTTAAAAAGCAATTTGTAACGGAACCCATCCTCTCCCACCCCAACGAACAGTCCCCCTTCATAGTACAGGTCGACGCCAGCGATACGGCGATAGGGGGGGTTTTGCTGCAGAAGGGGGAGGATGGGAATTTGCGGCCTTGTGCATTCTTGTCTAGAAAGTTCTCAGAGGCAGAAAGGAATTGGAATGTGTGGGAGAAGGAGGCCTTTGCAGTGAAAGCAGCTCTCACAAACTGGAGGCATTGGCTGGAGGGGGCGAGATACCCTTTTGAGGTCTGGACAGATCATAAAAATTTGGAGGCCCTACGAAGCCCACGCAGACTGAATGCCAAGCAATTGCGGTGGGCGGAATTCTTTTCCAAGTTTAACTTCACCCTCAATTATCTCCCGGGCAAAACTAACTTTTTGGCGGACGCCCTGTCGCGCATGCCCCAACATAAAAGCAAACGGGCGGAGACTGTCGACACGGTCTTCTCGCCTAAGCAACTTGGGGGCGTGGTGACTACTCGCAGCCGTGCTAAGCAGGCCCTCCCGGCCGACCAAGAATGGAAATCGAAACTCAAAACTGAAGTGGAGAAGGAGGGGGATAAAGCTCCGCGAAACAAACTAACCCGATCCCCACAGGGGGATTGGCTAGCTGGGAGCAAGTTTTATGTCCCGGACAGCCTTAAGCTGGATGTCTTGCAGCGCTGTCATGATGCTCCCACTGCTGGACATTATGGGTACCTGAAAACTTTACACCTAGTTCAAAGACAATTCTGGTGGCCGGGCATGCGCAAAGACATTTCCCAATACGTTAGTTCCTGCCCTGTTTGCCTCAGCGCAAAAACCAGGAAAGGGAAACCTCCGGGCCTCCTGCAACCATTAGAAACGCCGAACAGGCCCTGGGAAGTAATCTCTATGGACTTTATCACTGATCTACCTCTTTCAAAAGGACACAATTGTATTTTAGTTGTGGTAGATCTATTCTCCAAACAAGCCCATTTTATCCCCTGTACTGCTATACCCTCCGCTCGAAAACTAGCGGATCTGTTTCTAAAACACATCGTAAAATTACATTCTTTTCCGTCCAAGGTGATTTCGGATCGCGGCGGACAGTTCGTTGCCAACTTCTGGCGGGAGCTTTTGAAAATGTTGAATATTGAACAAGGTATCAGTTCAAGCCACCACCCACAAACCGACGGACAATCTGAAAAAACTAACCAAATTTTAGAACAATTTCTTCGTTGCTACATTAATTTTCAACAAGATAATTGGGTGGACCTTCTTCCCCTAGCCGAATTCTCCTATAACAACAGTGTACACGCTTCAACGGGAGAGGCTCCATTCAAAATTGTGTACGGGACTCACTTCGATCCCTTCCCGTTAGACGCACCCCCTCTCCATTCCTCTAAACTGCCAGATGTATCTTCATGGTGGGGGGAGGCGGCGCAGCAATGGACTCTTATTAAGAAACACCTCGAAAAAGCCAAACTGGATTACAAAAAATACGCAGATCGCCATCGTGTGGCCGAATGGGAATTACAACCTGGAGATCATGTGTATATTTCCACAAAAAACCTAAAGCTAGCTCAAACCAGCCGCAAACTCGCTCTAAAATTCCTGGGACCTTTTCCTGTGCGCAAAATAATAAATAAGGTGACTGTTGCTGTAACTTTGCCTAAAAACCTGCGCCATGTGCATGATACGTTCCACGTCAGCCTTCTAAAGAGAGCTCCCACCGACAACAAATGGCACATAAGAGCTCCACCCATTCCAACTTTGATTGACGACCAAATACACTATGAGGTACAACAAATATTGGACTCTAAGCTCAAGCGAAACCAGCTTTTTTACCTCATTCGCTGGAAAGACTTTGATTCTGGTTACGATGAATGGGTGAATTCTGCACATGTTCATGCTCCTAGATTAACCAAAGCTTTTCATACTCGCTATCCATATAAGCCAGGGGGGGATCTATTTTAAGGGGGGCAGAATGTCAGGTCCAGTATATATCTAAACTGTACTGACTCCATTTTCTAATGCTTCTAGTGTTTAAGTGCTTTCTCCCCAGGTGCACCAGTTCCCAGGCAGCATTCCCACCAGAGGAGATTGTTGTGTCTAACACCGTTCCACCAAGCATTGGCCTTGAAGGAGAGCAGCTTCCCAGGACTGAAAGATGTTGTTTTGAGAACTATGGGGGGAGGCTGTTCCAGATGGGTATTGTTACTCTGTATCCTATGCTTGCTCTTCATTGGTAACAATGATCATGTACCATCCTGAGTCTCCTATTCAGGACAGTGGACTATAATGGACCTTTTCTGCAATAAAGCTTCCTTTGCCAGACATTGGACTTATTCTTGCTTCTAAAGGGAATCTTGCAGAGAGTACCTTATTTAGCCACAGTCTGACAGCAGACTCGGTTAAAAGCCTAGGGGTTATACTTAATCCAGCGCTACTACTAGAAAAACAAGTTAAGGCAGCTGCAAAAACGCTTACTACAATCTCACTGTAGCCTGGAAAATGGCTTCTTATCTCTACACGGCCGACCTGGCCACCTGGATCCATGCTATGGTAACATCAAAACTATTGTAATACATTATACGTAGGTCTCCCATCTAAGTTAACTAGGAGGATCCAATTGGTGAAAAATGCTGCGGCTCGACTATTATCAGGAGCGAGCAGGAGCTTGAACATCACTTCCATCCTACCGTCACTCCATTGGCTACCTATCAGTTACCATGCTCAGTTCAAGGTAATGGTTATTACATTAACAACGCCCTTCATGGCCTTGGTTCAGCATACCTACGGGACCGCCTCTCTCCCTATGTCCCTCCACGGCAGCTTGGCTCATCTGAACAGGGTTTCTTGCAGGTGCCAGTCTGCACATGGGTGAAATCAACAGTATCCCGTACAAGGGCTTTCTCTGTGGTGGCCCCTACCCTATGGAACGGCCTGTCTGAGGAAGTCAGGAGAGCCCCCACTCTCCTGGCTTTCTGCAAACAATGCAAAACCAAATTATTCAAAAAGGCCTTTTTTCTCAGCTAAGAGGGTGGTATTGTAGGAAAGGGATACCAGATGTTTCACGAATGAGTTAGAAACCATAGATTTCACCATTGTTGCCTTACATATTATCTGTTGCTTTAAATATGTACTCCTATATCCTACCTGTGCTTTATGTTGTTCAATGTAAGTCCTAGAATTACGTTCTGTTTCAGCAATTCCTCAACCCCATACTGAATCCTTGCTAATACTATATCTTTGTAAACCTATATTCTTTTACCCCATGACATTGTTTATGGAAATGTTCTTGAAACTGTATGGAAATGCTTGCCCTTGTCCTTGCCGCTAATTGTACTAATCTCACACTATGTAATCCGCCTTGAGTCTCAGTGAGAAAGGTGGAATATAAATAACATAAATAAATAAACTAAATTATTTCTTGAGTATCTGGACCAGACCAGAATGGTGACCTATTACCAGGTCTGGGGGAGTATAGATTCAGAGCTTGGACCATGTTTCTCGAATGAGCCTTCTCCTTGGCTGGCTCAGTGACATGTGATTTGAAAGTTCCTTTGCTGCCTTTGGCTGGTGCGCTTGTTGAGCCCTTTCCTGAAAAAACAGGATCTGACTACAGTTTTCTGTGATCATCAAAGCTCGATTGCCACAATGCATGGGGCTGCCCCTGAAGACTGCTTCAAAACTTCAGCTGGTCCAAAGCACTGTGGTGAAGATGCTAAGAGGCACAAACCACAGCAACCACACTTACTCTGTGCTGAAAGAGTTGCATTGGCTGCCAGCTTGCTTCTAGACAATGTTCAAGATGCTGCTTGTTGTGCAATGGACCACGGCTATGGAATTCTCTCCTTCTGAGCTTTGTCCTGAGACCTTTTTGTGCAGCTGAAGATGCCTGTTTGGGACTTTCTAAAAATTAAATGTATGTATTTATGTGTTGCCTTACATATTATCTGTTGCTTTAAATATGTACTCCTATGTACTACCTGTGCTTCATGTTGTCTAATGTCAGTCCTAGAATTGCTTATGCTCTGTTTCAGCATTTCTTCAGCTCTGTATTGGATTCTCGCTAATGCTACACCTTTGTAAACTTGTATTTATTTACCCTATGACATTGTTTAGGGAAATGTCCTTGATACTGTATGGAAATGTCCTTGCTACTGATTGTACTAATCTCACATTATGTAATCTATCTTGAGTCTAAGTGAGAAAGGCAGACTATAAATGACATAAACAAACAAATAAAGGTTGTTTGTTTATGTTTATATTCATTATGTTTATGTTTATGATATTTGTTGCCCTTTGAATGTGTCAGATGGATGGATGGATGGATGGATGGATGGATGGATGGATGGATGGATGGATAGATAGATAGATAGATAGATAGATAGATAGATAGATAGATAGATAGATAGATAGATAGATAGATAGATAGATAGATAGATAGATAGATAGATAGATAGATAGATAGATAGATAGATAGATAGATAGATAGATAGATAGATAGATAGATAGATAGATAGATAGATAGATAGATAGATAGATAGATAGATAGATAGATTCCGCACACATTGGATAATGCACTTCCTATCCTCTTTATAGATAATTTGGAACAGATATTTTTGTGTGCGGAACAAAAAATCCACCTCAAACTATTGATAAAGTGCATTGAAAGTGCATTATCCAACGTGTGCGGAATCAGCCATAGACAGACAGATAGGCTTGTGGGTGGGATTTTTGGAGTAGCAGTAAAAGGGACGGGAATAATGCCCGGGAAGGTATAGAATTAAATTCTTCGTGCATATTATGGGTCCAGCTTTAACAATGAAACATGTTGATGGATTTTAGTGGGATAATATTCAGATCTGACAGTTAAAAGCTTATAAGCAATTTACACTCTTGAATTGGTTTAATAAAGCATACAATTAAACTTTTCTCCATAGCTCTTGAGCAGAGCAGCTGAAACAATATAAGGACATGCTAATGTTTCCAAACTGTACCCAGGGCTTTTTTTCAGCAGGAACGCAGTGGAACAGAATTCTGGCACCTCTTGAAAATGGTCACATGGCCGGTGGCCCCGCCCCCTGATCTCCAGACAGAGGGGAGTTGAGATTGCCCTCCGCGCCGCTCAGTCTAAACTCCCCTCTGTCTGGAGATCAGGGGGCGGGGCCACCGGCCATGTGACCATTTTCGACGAGGGCGATTTAAACTTTAAAAAACTCCCTCCTTGTTCCAGCTGACCCAAAGTGACATCATTGTGCGGTCCTGAGTTCCACCACTGAGTTCCACCACCTCTTTTCCCAGAAAAAAGGCCCTGACTGTACCCATTGACACAGTTTTGCCATCTTCTTCCCTGCTCATTTTATGCAGAAGGTGAAAAGCGGGGAATCTTATTTTACCATGAAAAGAGCCCACAGGTGAGGCAAACTAAACCCACTTCCATTCTTCACTTCTCCATACTCATCTGCTTCAGAAAGCTCTTGTCCAGCCAGGTTCTGATACTAGAAATGGGCTGTACTTGGGACAAAATGACCTGACATTGTGGATTTGAGGCAGAAGAGACTGAGGAAATAAGAATCCCTACGCTGCACACCCCTTTCGTTGTACAAAAGTAGACCTTCCCTTTTTATATGTGAAAAACGGCATCACGTGAATGAACAAACATGGCTGCTCATTAAGTGCAAGTGATTTTCCCAGGTCCACCCAGCAAGCTTTTTAGCTGCTCTGTGTTTGGAATTCAGCACTCCCTGATCCAAGTCCAAAATCCTGCCTTCATCTCAACAGCTTTACAGAAGCTTTCCGGTCACTGAGTTTTGGTGATCCATTTTCACCATTTTATGTGAACATTTTCACCATTTTGTGTATGAGCTTTTTTCTAGCTGCTTCAGATACAGCTAGAATGTGAGTCCATCTGTCCATCTTGGAGTGGAGTGATTGCAGAAGCCAAATGACAATAGCCGGTGAATGACAATGGCAGGCGTGATTGAACAGGGTGGAGTATGCAGAGGGTGTGGAGAAATTAGCATTGGTAATGAGACAGGAAGCCAAGGTCTCAATTCAGTCCAGGTGGATGCATTGTCTTGAGCTTTGTTATCAGTTGCAATTCAGCAGTCTTATAGGTGCTACTGGACTCTTGCTGTTTTCTACTACCCATCTTGATCTATCACCATTTTGTGTGAACAGGGCAATATGCATACTTTCCAGCTTCGGTGTGCATGAATGCACGGTCTCAGTATTCTGGGTTTCCACTCATGGGTACTGAAGCTGAAAAATGCAATCATGCGCTATTTACACAAAATGGCGAACGTACATATCGAGAGGCTCACACGTCTCCCACTCTCCCAATATAAGAGGTAGGAGCTTCAAAACTGTAATGATTGGAGATGGGCTAAAGGTCACAAGATTGTCAACTAAATGAAGAATTTCAACAATGAATTTCCATGTCATCTTGTTTTTATTTTTTTTAAAAGTGTACTGAAATCTGGTCTGGCTCCCTTGAAGTCAGCAGTCGTTTGACCACCGAATAAAAGAGAATATAAATTTCAGCCATTGTTTCCAAAATACTATTCAGGCTTTATCCTCTAGGCTTGGGAGATCAGTTTCAAAGATCAAGCCCTAATCTCCCCACACGCTACTGCATCGCCTTGCCTGATTACACCAAGGACTCACTCTTCTACTTAACTTATCTCAGCTTCGGTAAGCTCCATTGTTTCAGAAATCCAGTACTTCTGAAGCAGGTTTCCAGATGACTGTGAGCCTCGACTTAGGTGGCAAGCGCCGTCAGCTAATATTTGTTGGTGTTTGGAAAGCACTGGGGATGCCGCTCAGCAGAGAAGGGGTGTCATGTCATTAGCATATTGATTAACGAGCCTGAAATGAAAAGCATGAAAAGAATGTGAAGGAAGCCAAATGGGTAGGTGAGAGCAAATAGGAGACTCTGCCATCCCAGGGAGAAATAAGCATTGCTTACACAGTTCTATTTCAGATCCACGGAAGGGGAAAAATACCCTTCATCGTCACAAACCTCCATTCATAATTAAAACTTCATAAGGGTGCGTGGTAAACATGGCTATCTTCCTATTTTAAATCCTCAGAGACATTAAAAAGGCAGAACGTGTGTGAATTAATTAGCATATATCATATTTAAATGGCTAATTATGACTATTATGACCAGGGCTTTTTTGCTGGGAAAAGAGGTGGGGGAACTCAGTGGGTTGCCAGCACAGGGGGCAACTCCTGGTGGGAGGTGGTACCACATGCACGCGCGCAAAGTACACGCATGCTCCCAGGACTGCACAGTGACGTCACTTTGGGTCAGCTGGAACAAGGGGGGAGTTTTTAAAAGTTTAAATCGCCCTTGGCGAAAATGGTCACATGGCCGGTGGCCCCGCCCCCTGATCTCCAGACAGAGGGGAGTTGAGATTGCCCTCCGTGCAGTGGCGCGGAGGGCAATCTCAACTCCCCTCTGTCTGGAGATCAGGGGGTGGGGCCACCGGCCATGTGACCATTTTCAAGTGGTAACGGAACTCCATTCCATCACGTTCCAGCTGAAAAAAAGCCCTGATTATGACTACTGTGTCAGTCTAGGATCTCGGAGACCTAGGTTCGAATCCTTACTCCGCTTTGCAAGTTTGCTGGGTGAGCTTGGGATATCACACTTGTAGCCCATTCTATCTCACAGGGCTGCTGTGAGAATGAAATGGAGGAGAGCGATGTATGCCCCTTGAGTATGTATGAAGGAATTAAAAAGGAATTGCACAGAGATATCTGCTTGGAGGGATAGTCTATTGTAGCAAAATGAAACTGAAGTCCAGTAGTACCATAAAAACTAACATTTATTTCCGCAGGATCATTTGTGAGTCCGAACTCACTTCTTCTGATGCCATGAAGAGGAAATTTTCCAGCTGTCTATAAGGGAAATCACAGAATCCACCAAACGATTCCCTCTTCATGACATCGGAAGGAGTGAGCTCGGACTCACAAAACCTCATGCTGAAATAAACATTGTTCGCCGTTAAGATGCCACTGGGCTTGTTTTATTTAATTGTGACAATGACGATTTGATTTACCGTTAAAAAGTTCAGTTCAATGATGCGAGAATAGTGAGCAAGGGTACATGGTGATCTGAAGTATGGACGAAAGTCCCATCGAGACCAATGGACCACATCTGTTTGAGCTTCAGGAGTCAGACTACATGGATCGCTGGCTGACAGGGCATTTTATTTAATTCATTTATTACATTTCTCATCTGGATGTGTGAGTAACTTGGCTGCTATATCTGTCACCCCATTGATCACCAGGGTTGGTTCGGCTGACCTGGATACCTAGGCATATATCCCCCTCCTCCCTCTCTACTTTATGTGTGTCCCTCCCGAACAGCACACTCAGTGGAAGACAACAACTGTCCCAGGTAGACAGTTCATTGATCAAGGGTATAGGATAATTGCACATCCCTGATGGGACCTCCAAGCAAGCTCAAAACCCACTTTTAAAAATTTACTTAATTTATCATCTACCTTTTCCATCAAGACTCAAGGCAGATGACAGTTATGAGAATAATGCAACACAGACAGACATACAGTGAACTATGCACTAAAACTGGAGTACACAATAAAGTAACAAAGAAATAAGAACAGTCGAATACACCCAGTTGCATCGATCTTACAATTAGAGTCTTTCTATACAAGACGCCTCGGAGTATGTTTGTCTAATGTAGGGAGACGCAATATTAGCTGGGAAGCATAGTTTAAAAAGAAAGAGCTGGTGGAGATTGTTCCTCAGAGGGTTTGCTAATTTCATCTTTGCCTCCAGGAAGGCTCTGTCAATTTCACCTCTCCAGTCTAAAATTGTGTAGGATCACAACCAGAGGGCAGCAAGGAATGGAAATGGGCTGGAGCTGCCTTCCAGAGCCAAGCTTGGACCTGGAGAGGTTATAATGGGCTGAAGTTTCCCTTCTGGCATTTTATAGCCCTTTCACACAGTTCCAGTATGTAGCAAAGCCTTTGCCCTCCTATCAGCTCTGTCTTTTTAAACTACCCTTCCTGGCTAACATTGCATCTCTAGCTACATGTTCTTCACGTATCAGATGTCTTGTGTAGAAAGACTCTTAGAGAAAAAGACAATTATCACACAACCAATGAGCAATGCAGATGGAAGGTGGAGGAAAAAAGAGAACTGCCTCAGTGTTTCCAAGGCAGTTAGCATTTCAATTATCACCTTTACAGAGAATGACTTCCTTAAGAAGTCCATATTCCCTTTATGAAAACACAACTCTGATGAAACACCTTGCTGAATATCACCCTCTAGTCATGTTGGCTGCTTCTGCACACGTTGGATAATGCAATTTCCATGTACTTTAGCAATCATTTGGAAGTTAATTTTCTTATTGCACGCAGGAAAACCCAACCGAAAATTATCATTAAAGTGCATTGGAAGTGCATTATCCAATGTGTATGGAAGCATCCATGAATAGGCATAAGCCAGGCGCTAGGTACCCCTCCTTCCACTCTGGTAGGCCCAAGCAGGTCCCAAGATTTGTTGAGCCTCTGGTCTCCAGGGATCACTGCTGGCTCCTGTTTAGAGCCGTTTCCACACGTCTTACCTGCCTGTGGAATATCGCATGAAATCGCGCCAGGAAGATGCTGTTATCCGGGAGTTTTGCATGATTTCGCACAAAACTCCTAGATAACAGTGTCTTCTTGGTGCGATTTCGTGCGAGAAGACGCTGTCTTCCGGGTCTTTCGCGCGATGTTCCGCAGGCAGGTAAGACGCGTGGAAACGGCCTAGGTTGGTATATCACAAGGCCTGCATCCCTGATATCCTCCTGAATGTAACATTTGGGTGGTGGGGCATATGCGGTTCCAACTCAAAAGAATCCTTATTTGGAAGGCTGCGAGATGCAAGACATCAGAGGACGCGTTACAAACACCAGGTAATTACCAAAAAGGGCGGGGGGGGGACCCTCCGTTATAATGAGTTCTCATTACCACTCTGACTGGAACTCATCACAGAAGGAGAGCGAAAGAAAAAGAACTGAGCGACTCTTTGAATCCAGGTGCACCCTTCAGGGCAGGATTGAGACATGATGGCTGCAAAGGATTGGGGGGTTGGGTAGAAAAGGGAGTTTTCCCTGATGGTTGCTCCGGCTGTGCTTGGGAATGTCACTCCTGTACTATTTAAGCATGTTAGACATATTTAAAATATTAGCAAGAAAGGGGGGGGGGAATCATAATAACACCTTGACAGTGTCCTTTTAAGTTTCTCAAAAATGTAATAACTGTCTGCAAGAGCCGCCAACCTGTCAAAGCTGGAAGGACTGAATGCCTGGAAAGTTTTATGCTGTCCATTTGCTGCTGCTAATCTCTCTTTAGACTGGATTAAATTGTGTGTTTTTTTTAAAATGACTTTCTACACAGGGATGGATACCTAACTAGGGAAATGCAAAAATGGCGCAGTTCCCCAGCACTGAGAAAATGAGTCCCGGAGTTGGAGGGGGCCTCGTGATCCATCTAGTCTAACCCCTGCTGGTGCATTCCTGACAGGCTGCTCAACCTCCAGATAAATACTTGACTCCTAATTACATATAGCCCTGACCTGGATAGCCCAGGTGAGCCTGATCTCGTGGGATCTCAGAAGCTAAGCAGGGTTGGCGTTGGTTAGTAATTAGATGGGAGACCATCGACAAAGACCAGGGTTGCAGAGGCAGGCAATGGCAAACCACCTCTGTTAGTCTCTTGCCATGAAAACCCCACTAGGGGTCACCATAAGTCAGCTATGACTTGAGGGTACTCTCCCCACGCACGTGCACGCACACACAAACACACACAATTACATATGATAAAACCTTTGAGTTGTTTCTGTGATTGCCACAGGGATTTTCAGTTAGACGTGCACTAACTTTCACTTAGATGTGCACCTTCTGGGGCCTGATTAGAATCACAACCATGGTCATTTTTATTTATTTATTTATTTATTTATTTATTTATTTATTTATTTATTTATTTATTTATTTATTTATTTATCTATTTATTTATTTATGCTATTTATAGTCCGTCTTTCTCACTGAGACTCAAGGCAGATTACACAATGTGAGATTAGTACAGTCAGTATCAAGGCCATTCCCATAATGCTGTAGGGTAAATAAACACATGATTACAAAGACATAGCTGCATTCGCAAGAATCCAATATAGAGTTGGAGAAATGCTGAAACAGAGCATAAGCAATTCTACACACACACACACACAAAGCCCCTCTCTAGTCACATCCACCTCCATAGGATCCATAGGGGTTGCAATGGGTGAGAGGGTGCTTACATCCTCCCCTGAACAGCCCCAGTGGGTTCTATTTGCCCCACTGGGGAAACCCCATCAGCACACGTGGAGCATCCTGAATTCTCCTAAGAGTCCTCTTGTGAGCGTTTGGGAAGTTGAGAGAGCCAACGGGGTGTGCATTGGTTACAGCATGGAGCAAAGATCTGGGAGGCTAAAGGCTGCATCCTCCCTCTGCCGTGGACGCTCACTAGCTCACACTCACAGACCATGGAAGTGTGTGAGCAACCACTTGCACGTTCTCATCCGAACCCACCACGCAAGTCTGTTGTGAGGATTAAAATGGAGGAGAATTAAGTAAGCCACACTGGTTTCCCATTGGGGAGAATGATCAGGTAGAAATAAAGTAAATAAGCAGGGCTCATCTGGAGGGGGAACGTGCCGGAACGGCGTTCCCATAGATCTGAAAAGAGGTCACGTGGGTTTGGGCCCGGCCCGTGTGATTCCTTTTCCTCCCCACTGCCTCCCCTCCAAAGGAGGGTCAGCTGCTGCTTTAAATTCATTCTGCTGCTTTATTTTCATTCGTGACTTGTGAGTGCGTGCGTGCGTGCGTGCGTGCAAGCAGGGCTGCTGGGGCTGGCTCTCCTGAGGAGGGTAAGCTGCTTTGAGTTCATTCTGCTTTATTTTCAGGAAATACCTGGAGATTTTTGGGGAAAGGGGCCTGAGGGGTGGGTGTTGCCTTCTGACACACTTCCGGTGATATCAGGGGGTGTCGCATATGCTAATGAGATATGCTATTGAGTTATGCTAATGAGTTCCTGCAGTTCTTTTTCTACGAAATGACCCCTGTAAATAAGTAACTAATTTTTGCCACAATGCATTTAAAGACACCTGGAGGAGGGAGCATTGGATGTTCCATCTTCTAGGAATTGTATTTATTTATTTACTTATTTATAGTTCGCCTTTCTCACTGAGACACAAGGTGGACTACACAGGGTGAGATTAGTACAGTTGGTATCAAGGACATTTTCATAAACAATGCCATAGCGTAAATAGATAGAAGTTCACAAAGACACGGCATTGGCAGGAATCCAATACAGACTTGAAGAAATGGTGAAGCAGAACATGAGCAATTCTAGGACTGACATCAGACAACACGAAGCACAAGGAGTATATATAGAAGTACATATTTAAGACAACAGGTAGTACAGAAGGCAACATAGTGGTGAAGTCTATGGTCCCTAATTCATTCGTGAAGCATCTGAGACTCCCACCCTACAATACAGCTCTCCTATCTTAGTAAAAAGCCATTTTGAATAATTCGGTTTTGCATCATTAGCAGAAAGCCAGGAGAATGGGGGCTCACCTGACCAACTCAGACAGGCCGTTCCATAGGATAGGGGCCACCACAGAGAAAGCCCATGTACGGGCTACAGTTGATTGCATTCATGTGCAGGGTGGCACCTGCAGGAGCCCCAGTCCAGATGAGGCACAGGTGGAGGCTGGGGTGGCAAGGGGATGAATAAGAAGGGTAAGGCAGAGTTGGCAGCAAAGGAGGAAGCCGCCACCTATGAAATCTGCTCCAGTCTCACTTTGCCTCATTAGAAAGCTGACCCTGCAACCGGTTTATGTGTCATTAAAATATGCCTTGCCTTAATGGGCATTCCTGTAGTGACAGAACATTGTCCTGGTATTTGTCATCTCCAGGTCTGGCTGGATTTTCTCCATAAAGCATTTGGCAACAGTTAGTTGTCGTGTATAACAGAGTTCCACACAACCCAAGTTGTTGAAAGAAATGGACCCTTGAGTGAGTTTACTGTCTGTTTGTTCCCCTCCCCTTTTGTTTTCACCCTGCTGTGGAATTTAGACATCTCCTGCCATGATTCTTTCACGCTTCCCACTTGGTAAGATTGTCTGAGGTTCCTTTTACTTGAGTAATAAATAAATAAGGAACTCTGCAAACTGTCCTTACAGGCAACCGTTTGACAGGGGCTATTGCCTTGTTCCTTATCCCATTGCTGAGCAAATTAGCTTTCCCTGACAAATTCATACCCTCTCCCCAACATCACAAAGCTTTATGACTAGTTCCAGGGCTTTTTTTCTGGAAAAAGAGGTGGTGGAACTCAGTGGGTTGCCAGCACAGGGGGCAGCTCTTGGCAGGAGGTAGTGCCCCTAGTACCACATGTGTGTGCACAAAGTGCGTGTACGTTCCCAGGACCACACAATGATGTCATTTGGGGTCAGCTGGAACAAGGGGGAGTTTTTAAAAGTTTAAACCGCGCTCGGTGGAAGTGGTCACATGGCTGGTGGCCCCACCCCCTGATCTCCAGACAGAGGGGAGTTTAGATTGCCCTCCGCATAGCTCAGTGGCACGGAGGGCAATCTCAACTCCCCTCTGTCTGGAGATCAGGGGGCGGGGCCACCAGCCATGTGACCATTTTCAAGAGGTGCCGGAACTCCATTCCACCACGTTCCAGCTGAAAAAAAGCCCTGACTAGTTCATTCTTTATCTAATTCTATCACTTGCTGGCCACCTGTTGCATTAAAAAATTCTTCTCTCTGAAGAATTGAGCTGTGACTCACAAAAGCTCATACCCTACCACAAATTTTGTTAATCTTAAAGGTGCTACTGCTCTTTTCTACTTCATCATAATATCGTAAGCGGAAGGATTATTGGAAGTTATATTGGCCCCAGATGTCCTCTTTAGTACAGAGAGAGTGGGGTACAGTAGTTAGAGTGTTGGAGTAAGATTTGGGAGACCCAGTTTCAAATTCCTACTCGGCCACTGAAATTGGCTGGGTGAACTTGGGCCAGTCACACTTTCTCAGCTTGACTACATCACAAGGTTGTAGTTGTGATAATAAAATGGAGAAGAGGAAAAAAGAAGATAACCACGAATCTCCACAGGGGAAAAAGGTGGAGTATAAATTCCTAAATAAATAAAATATCAGAACTAAACAAAAATGGTCATATGCAAGACCACTCACGGTAAGTTTCCCCAAGCAAGGCCACACTGCTGCCTGTTGAGTCCAAGGCAAGCCATTGATTCCTGTCACCTTCCAGTCATGCAGCCCCAAGCAGTGACTTGAGGTGGTTGGGCCAGAGAACCTGCCCTGGTGGTGTGGTAATGTCGGTCTCAAAAGCAGTTTCACATGTGGATTTTGTCTGGAATGATGCCCATTCATAAACACTTGGTAAGCCATACACAACAGGGACCATTTTACCACATGTACCATCTCTGATGTGTGGTAAAATTCTCCACAGGTCATCAATATGGATCTCGTTGTTTTGACAAGAACCTTATCACTCCCCCTAACCTGAAGTGAAATTTTCTTCCCACCATTCAGTAGGCTGATACTTAGAATGAATTTACCAAACAGACAAGTTACATTGGAGCCAGTATAGTGTAGTGGTTAAGAGGGACAGGACTCTAATCTGGAGTGCCAGGTTTGATTCCCCACTCCTCCACTTGAAGCTTACTGGGTGACCTTGGGTCAGTCACAGCTCTCTCAGAGCTCTCTCAGCCCCACCACCTCATAGGGTGATTGTCGTGAGGATAATAGTGGGTGTTAAGTTGTCCTGAAGGATGGTATATAAATAAAATATTACTATTATTATTATTAGTAGTTTGCCCACAGAGTTCATGGAGGGACATCTCTGTGTAAATTCACTACCTTTCCTGGCTAATATTGCATCTCCCGACACGTTCTTCTCATGTAAGATGTCTTGTACAGAGACTCCTAATCTGACACTCTAAACCACTGCACCATGCTGGATCTTAAGCAAGACCCTGCGAGCTGCATGGTAGACAGAGGATTCGAACTCACATCTCCCGGGGCCCTAGTCCAACGTTTTTACCACAGGCTTCAATCAGACTTGCTCTTCCAAAGAAGAACATGTCCTAGAGACGGAATCTGTGACTGCATGCCCAAACCTAAGCTGCCGGTGAGGAAAAGAGTGGGCTTAACAGAGGGGGAAAGGGAAGAAATCCGACCTAAGACAATAATTTCAGCATCCAAAGCACAAGAGAATTGCCTTGCCTGTGATAACCAAAGGAAAGTGGAGAAACTGAATCTCAAAGCAATGTACTATAGCCAGCGGTGTCAGCTGTAATATCATTTGACTCAGCCTTGACAATTTTAGTGAAGTGGCCAGTCTTCTCTTTAAACTCACCCCCTTCCTACAGCTTCCACTCCCCCCGCCCTACACAATGCTTATTCGGCTTTATTACATCGACTGCCAGCGTGTCTGTATGTGTCTCCTTCTCTTTAGTTACTTTTATGGTTATGATCGGAGTGTAATTCATTTTTTCCTCAATGTTCTCCACGTAATGATCCCTGTCTCCCACTGAGTCCCACAGCATAAATGGGACGTGACACTGCTGCAGTGCGGTAGTGTTTAAATTGAAACGTCACAAGGAAAAGCCACCCGCTCCAGGCCATCGACGCTACAATACAGTGGCTCAGAGAGTTATGTGAACGGCTTACATTGTTTACTATTCGGAGATAAAGCTAATCTTCGAGTGAGTGAAAAAGTAGGAGTGAATGAGGGGCTTGGAAGGGAAAAAAGAGGAAATTAGCCAGCACAGCAAGGAAATCTCCCGTTTTAGACTCTACTATCCATGTTTGTGTGTTTTACAAACCTACAAAGAAAAATCAAAGGCTTGTCGGAGCAGCCAGTCCACTACAAAGCTTAACCATGCAAAAGATTTTCAATAGGACATTTTCATACAAGAAAAAAAACGGAGGTGCGCATTAAATGTTTCACATTGGGTAGGAGGGGCCGTCCCCGCAAAGACCCCTGACAGCCGTGTCTGGAGCACATTTTTGCACCAGATTGCAGTCCATTGACTTTGTGACTTACGGAACGTACTGCCATGAGATGCACTGTTGGTTTAGATGGATTTCAAAGAGGGTTGGACAAATTCATTGAGGATGGGTCTATCGCTGGTGGGTCACAATAGCTGGTTGGGACCTTTGGATTCTAAATGCCCCTGTTTGTCGGAGATGCTGTGGAGCAACCAGCAGGGAAGGCAGCTGTCTGAGGAAGCAACCTGATCGCTGTTGGGAAAAGGGTACTGAACTTGACTGGCCGTCGGTCTGTTCCAACTAGGGCATTCTTATGTTCTTATGTCTGACAGAAGGCAGCAGGAGCTAGGAATACCATTCCCTCAGCAGTGGTGAGGGATTCCCCACCACCAGAGGAAAGAAGGGCAGGAAACTGAAGGAAGGGTGGTAGCTTGGCAACATGCTGATGTTACACCTCACGTGCCCAGAAGTGATGTCAGCACATTGCCAAGGGATGATCTGGCACTTGGGAAAACTCTATGGTGCCTGCCTGCCTGCCTTCCATCATCTATCTGTCTGTCTGTCTGTCTGTCTGTCTGTCTGTCTGTCGGTCGGTCGGTCGGTTGGTCGGTCGGTCAGTCTTATCGGTCCATCCGTCCGTCCAGTTGGGAAATTCAATAAACCAAACAATAAGGTATGCATTGCAGAAATTTGAAAAGAGGCATACATTCGAATACAAGAGTACAGAGATGAAACACTGCTGAAACAATACAGAAGTAATTTGATGTGATATATTAAACAATGCGGAAACTACCCAGTAAGAGCATATCTAGACAAACCGACAGGAGCCAGTACTGCAGTCAACTGACCCTGTCCCTTGACCAAAGCTCCATAGAGTTTTGCTCCCAAACCAGAGTGTCCTCAGCGTCGCCTGGCAATGTTCTGACATTATTTCTGGGCACACAGAGACTGGCATCAGCACACTGCCGGTGATATCATCACATAGCCAGTGAGCCCTCCCACTGCTGCTAAGCCCCTCTTAGTTGCCAGGCTGCACCTGCCCACCTTGGCTGCACCTGCCAGCTGAAAGCTAACCAGTACGCTATTTTCACAATCCCACTCTTTCATTTACGAAATCTCTGTGGCATTCCAGGAATGCTGGCATCGCTCAAGAGTGGGCAAGGAGCCTTATTAAGAGGCCTCTTAAATGGCCTCGGGGGCTTTGACTTCGTACAAGAATCATACAGCTAGGTAGGGTTAAACAGTCCCTTGGGGATTTGACAGGAACCATCGTTCCATGAGATCCTTTGCTTCAGATGGGTTTCCTCCAGCATATAAACTGGAAGAAGGGGTGTCAATCCATCTCGTTAAATTCCTGGCAATTGCGAGGCCAGTAACGGGGGAGAGTGAAGTTTCAGCATGGGAGGACACTCCACATGGACGTAATGCCATACAGACTGCCTTCCAATATGCCATTTCCTCCAGGAAAACTGGTCACGGTAGTTAAGGTATCACGTGCAATTCTGGCAGAACGCCAGGTTCCACCTCGAGGTTATCAACCCCTAACCAGAAATCGACCTTGGTGTTAACAGTCCATGAGTTCCTGATTTGTTATACAATGTCCTTGTGCTACAACGGAGGCAGTTTTTAGCCAGGGTTTCCAACTCTGGGCTGAGAAATTCCTGGAGATTGGAGGGTGGAGCCAGGGGAGGGGAGGGTTTGTTGAAGGGAGGAACTTCAGTGGGGTATAATGTCATGGAGTCCACCCTTCACAGCAGCCAATTTCTTCTAGGGAACTGATCTCAGCAGTTGGGAGATCAGTTGTAATTCCAGGAGATTCAACATAGATAAGTGCACAGTATTACATCTAGGCCACAAAAATGTGAAGCACAAACACAGGATGGGGGATACACTTCTGGGTAGTAGTGTATGCGAAAGAGATCTTGGCGTAAGAGTGGACTGTAAACTAAATATGAGCAGTCAGTGTGATGTGGTGGCAAAAAAGGCAAACTCAGTCTTGGGTTGTATCAAAAGGGCCATTGCATCGAAATCGCAGGAGGTCATAGCCCCTCTCTATACTGCCTTGGTCAGGCTGCACCTGGAGTATTGTGTGCAGTTCTGGAGGCCTCACTTCAAAAAGGATGTGGACAAAATTGAGAGGGTACAGAGGAGAGCGACGAGGATGATCAGGGTCTGGAGACTGAGCCCTACGAGGAAAGGCTGAGGGCCTTGGGAATATTTAGAGAAGAGGAGATTGAGGGGGGAAATGATTGCTCTCTTTAAACATTGGAAAGGCTGTCATTTGGAGGAGGGCAAGGAACTGTTCCAGTTGGCAGCAGAGAATAGGACTGGAAGAAACGGGCTTAAATTACATGCAGAAAGGTTCCGGCTCGATATTAGGAAAAACTTTCATGGTCATAGTTCAAAAGTGGAATCAGCTGCCCAGGGAGGTGGTGAGCTCCCCTTCACTGACAGTTTTCAAGAAGAGGCTGGATGAATATTTGTTAGGGATGCTTTAGGCTCATCCTGCACTGGGCAGGGGGCTGGACTAGAAGGTCTGTATGGCCCCTTCCAACTCTGTGTTTCTGTGTGATTCTGTGATTAATTCTAGGAATTGCTTCAATATGCCTTTAGATATACAAGTTGGTCTATTATGCTGTGCAATCCAGCGCCAGTTTGGAAGTCCCACTATGTTTAATGTCATTTACTCCCAGGTAAGTGTGCAGCCTCAGTTGCTTTGGACCCCATATTGGAGAAGTCCATGTGGTGTAGCAATTGGAGCGTTATACTGGGACATCCTCACACAGCCTTGATGCTGATTGCATGACCTTGGACCAGTCACTTTCTCACAGCTTAGCCTACCTCACAGGGTTTGTGGGGGCAAGATGGAGGAGGGGGGAAGACTTGGCTCCTTGAATGAAGAGCAGGAGAGAAATGCCAAACGAAACCACATCTGCTTGTGCTGGCAACAAGGGGGTGAAGACTTCGAAAACTGACATTATGAAGAGTGGTGATGTCTCTTCTGGTATTAGACCACAAAGTGATGTCACAGCTCTGGAAACTATCTAGGAATTTCCCCTAATCTCTTTGGTCTTTACCATAGAGAGCTTGGAAACACACATGTGGCACCATGATGTCCTTTCTGGGCCAAAAGCAGAAGTGATGCCATAGTATCATGTGATGCTGGCCCCCTTTTTGCTCTTTCTACTCAACTGAGTGGCAGCAGAAGCAGAGAGCCCTATCTTGAGCACAGGAGATCAGTAATTCCCCATTTGGAATTCCTTGCACCTTTTCCAAAGATGGGAACAGCCTCCAGTGTCTCACATGCAACAGCAATACTTCTTTCTCTTTGGATCTCAGCCCGTGGTCCGTTGATCCTTTTAGGACAGCTTTCATTTACACATACCCCAACTACATTTTCATACTTTTTAATTCTCCTGCATAAGAAAAGTATAAATACCACCCTAGTAAATGCACTGTTGTGTTTGTGAAAGTTTTCTATTATCCTTTAATATGCTTAAGAAAAATGAAGCTCAGTTGTTGTGGGCCTGCAGTCGTTTGGTTCCTTTTATCTGGCACCTCTTGTGGGACTGGCTACAGTGGTAGTCCATAATAATGCACTCCATTGGAAAACAGCTGCCCGTGCTTACCTGTTTTCTCACCCAACCAGAGACGGGGAGAAATTCCTCAATTTAGCAAACAAACTTAAGCCATTATTAGAAATGACAGGGGAACCTGATGAAATTGTACTTTCAATTGGAAAACAAAATTGCAATCAGGCCGACATGATTTCCTCGTGGTCGGACCGCACTAATGCTGAGCGGCGAAACATGGGCAAATGTATTTAAAAGTCATAATGGAGCATTACCCATGCAGTCGTCTCCCTTTTACTGGCCCTTATTAATATAAAAAACTTCAATTTGCATGTAAATGTGGTCAACTTTCATATCATCAAAATACATGAGGCCCGGGAAAGTAATGAATTGAAGTTTGATGCAGCAATTACTGACGTTTATAAAGAATTTTAAAGAGGTCATTCGAGCCCGGGCCGAGAAAATGAGGAAATCAACAGGGAATATTGTCGATATAGCAACAGTGGGGGTGGGAGTCAGTCCCAGGTGCTGGAAGGCCAGAGGATGATTAATAGGGAGGGAATAAGAAGGCACTCACCCAGAAGAACTGGGCTGGGCCGCGCTCAATAACAGGGGTTTCATGAAAAGGTTCTCGCTGGGTTCACACTCGAACTGCCTTGGAAATGTGATCCGGAGGGAATAAAAGTAGCAAGTGTTTATGAGCGAGAGCCGCGCTGAAGGTTTAATTGGGCTCCACATCCTTGCCGCTCCCTTCAGTACTTGATACACAGTTTAACCTTTCCCCCCATCTTCTCCCCCCACACCCAGTCGGTACCCAAGTGCGGCTGGGATTTTAATAAGCCTTGATGGTGGCTTGGCAAAACAGCGACCAGGTTGAGAGATGGCGGCATTAGAGGGCTCTAATGAGTGCTTGTCATTTCTCTCACCTGCTTCCCCTTCCCAGGTATATCCTCATGCAGGCCCAAAATGCATTGAGACTGCTGGGCTCTTCGCTCGTGTAAAACCCAGACAAGAATTCAGTGAAGCCTCTCTGCTTCTTTCCTTATTCCACTTCCCTGGAAGAACAAAAATAAATTTAAAAAAATTAAAATGGATATATGTTAATAGCAGTACTTTAGAAGGGTGAAAGCAAAGTATCAAATAAGTCCTTACAACAACCCTATATAGTAGGTGCCTTTATTGCAGATGGGTAGGAGGGGCCCAGATCTGAGATCTAGTGTTGCTTCAGCATGCCTACAGAGTTCAGAAATAAGATTTGGAGTTAGAGCTCTTCTGCTTGACAGATCTTAAAGATCTTACCAGGACACCCTGGTAATCCCTTCCAACTCTTTCACAGTGGAAAGACCTTCTCTACTTGCTGTATACTGGATCATCATGTCCACTGATTTATTTATGTAGATTCATATCCTCAATTTTCTCTCCAATGGAGAGCCAAAGGAGATTGCAACATCCTTCTTCCTGCTTCTGTTTTATCCTCAGGTCAACCTTGTAAGGTAGGTTAGGCTGACAGAGAGTCAAAATGACCCAGCAAGCTTCCATGGCATAGTGGGCATTCAAACATCGGTTTCTCAGATCCTAGTCTAACCACTACATCATGCTGGATCGGAAAGCCAAGTGGTTTTGTAGTCATTTTTCAAATAGTTTGTCTTTCTCCAATAAATGGGATCGAGACAGGTTACAATAACATTATAAACAATTGTGAGATCAATAAAACACAGCCCCATTAGACTGCAACCACCACCAGAGAGACTGATCACCCCGTGGAAAAGCCCTCATGGGCAATTCTGCTTTACGTGATTTCTAGTATATCTGTAGAGTTGGTTCTGTGATGGACAGGACTGGCTCCAGCTCCACGTCTTCTGAGACACAGCTAATGGGAGTGGGTGGAATGCTGGACTAGAGTCCATTAGAGGAAAAAGAAGGCCCTTGGGAGTGCTAGAGGAGAAGGGTTGGAGACACTGCTCAGAGAGGCAGCAGAAAAATAACTGGCTGTTAATCTGTTCTTTCCTTTTCCTGTTTAACCACAGTATGTCATTATTTTAAAATCCATTCACTCCTATGTTCCTTCTTATAAAGTTTGTGCCAGTTTGGTGTAGTGGTTAAAAGTGGCAGGACTCTAACCTGGAGACCCAGGTTTGATTCCCCACTCCTCCACTTGAAGCCAGCTGGTGACCTTGGGTCAGTCACAGCTCTCTCAGAGCTCTCTCAGCCCCACCCACCTCACAGGGTGATTGTTGTGGGGATAAAAATAACATACTTTGTAAACTGCTCTGAGTGGTCGTTAAGTTGTCCTGAAGGGTAGTATATAAATCAAATGTTGTTATTATTATTGGTGGTGGTGGTGGTGGTGTTTAGTTTAACTGGTTGGCCTAAAGTTTTTAGCTGAGGCAATTGCATAGTAGACATTACTGCGTGGAGGGAAGTTGCCACAAAGGAACAGAATCAGAGAGATAGTCCAGCATGTATGCGTGCCCTGAAGGTGGAGAGTGCTGTCATATCATAGCTGACTTATGGCAACCCCTGCTGGGATGTTGTCACGGCTGCTGGGGCCCAGGGAAGCTGTCTGTAGGCTGCCACCACTCTAGTACAGGTTTCCTAAAGGGCCCAGAGCACCCAATCAACACCTTTTGTGGACTCTTTCCCAGTAGGTAGGGTTGCCAGCCTCCAGGTAATGGCTGGAGATCTCTCGGAATTGCAACTGGTCTCCAGGCCACAGAGATCAGTTCACCTGGAGAAAATGGCTACTTTTGGGGGTGGACTCTATGGAATAATGACATGCCAAGGTCCTTTTCCTCCCCAAACCCCACTTTCTCCAGGTTTCACCCCCCAGATCTCCAGGAATTTCCCAACTTGGAGCTGGCAACCCTACCAGTAGGTTTGATTTATTACATGACCAAATGAGGCATGAGGACCCAGGCAAAATAATAAAGAACTTTATTTAAAATGTTTATTAATAACTGGTTCTCAAACTTTGTAGAATAAAGAGAATAGTAAAGGTTTGTGAACAAACAAAACTAATATACCCTAACGTGTCTAACTAGACTGTTTTACTGTCTCTTGAATACCCTCCCACTGTGATGAGGCCTTTTATCTCTTCTCTCAGGCGTCATCTCCCTATTTTCCTAATGCTGCAAATTTTCCCTCCAAATCCTCTCTTACCCAATCACAGGGGCCAAAGGGAACCTGGGAAATGTAGGCCTTGCAGTAACTTTAGTGCAGGCTTCCCCAGAGCCACTAGGCCTCACTAGGCCCAGGCTCATAACAGATGTTCTGGGCAAGAGACTTTCCATTGCTGCCTCTGTATAGTGTCCCTGGTCTTTGGAGGTCTCCCATCCAATTACTAGCCAAGGCCCTATGCACTTTCAACATCCTAGCCCTCGCAACAGCCACCTAAAGGCTTGTTGACTTTTCAGCCACTTACAAGATTAAATGAAGTGTTAACATCAGCCTGCTGTATGGTGCTAATTTCAGTCTTTAAAGCAGTCTGGCTTGATTGTTAATAAATCCAGAGAGACCAACAGTTCACTAATTGAAGGCAAAAGGGTTTACTCTGGCTTTCCGTGTGCGACGTGCAACATCTGGCTTTTAAAAGAGCAACAAAAATGAGAGCTGAAGTTATCAAGAAGCTTTATATTTGGCATAAGGCCCAGCTGAGACAGCCATGAGGCTTTATGGGATGTCTGGGGGCGCCTATATTCACGGGAGAGGGAATGACCCTGCACTTGTAGGGTTGCCAACCTCCAACTAATGTCTGGAGGTCTCCTGGAATTATAACTCATTTCCTGAATACAACGTTCAGTTTGCCTGAAGAAAATGGCTGCTTTGGAGATGGACTCTAATGCATTATACTCCACTGAAACCCCTCCTCAAACTTCACCCGCCCTAGAGTCCACCCCCAACTCTCCAGAAATTTCTCAGCCCAGAGTTGGCAACCAGAGTTGGCTACCCAGCAGAGATTTCCTGATTTAAGCACCCAAATAACTGAGGCTGGTCTTAGTCTTCAGTATGCTGGGTCCACCTTTAGAGAGCAAAACTTCCCTACTGACTCACCTTCAGAAAGTTCTAGAAAACTACGTGAAAAAGTTAAAAGAAACCCAAAGACTTTGAAAGAGAAAGATAATGGGTCTGACTAATCAATAGCCACAGTCAGGTAGTCAGGCCTAATCTGCCAGTTTTCTTCTTTAAGGATTAAACTTTTGGATTTATTTTACAAAACTGAAGGATTCTGGATAACTATAATTATGAATAAGGCCCTTTCTTGGGGAAATTAAAAATAACCAATCGCAAAAAAATGACACGAAGAACAGATTACCTTTCTTGTTTCCAAGGCATTTTGTTTTCTTTAAAAGATGATTATAGCGTGTTTTAACGTATCTCTTCTCAGTCATCAAACATACACCGAAAGCTTCTGTGTACCAAATTTTCAGTTCCCTAACACATAATTAAAGGTTTTTTCCCCGTTAATTATTTGCTTTGAATTTCAAACTAGACTCATACATATAAACAAATGCTTTCCAAGTCCTGTGGAACAAAATATTTAGAAACCACACCTCAAGAGGAACAAATCCTTCATACTCAGAACTCTTGTTTTCTACACTCTGCTTCTTTCTATATGCAGCTCCTGTTCATGGCAGTGGGTTTGCACAGGAGAACGTCCACATGGATCAAGCCCTTAATGTACTAAAGCAGATATTTATAAATCCATTAGGCTTTTTGCCTACCACATGGAAAACACCACAACTCTAAAATAAGTGAGAACCAGAGTGGTATAACAAGGGCCGGTTTGGTGTAGTGGTTAGGAGAGTTGTAGTGGTTCAGAGCAGCAGGACTCTAATCTGGGGAGCCAGGTTTGATTCCCCACTCCTCTGCCTGAAGCCAGCTGGGTGACCTTGGGTCAGTCAGAGCTTCTCAGAGCCCTCTCAGTCCTACCCACCTCACAGGATGATTGTTGTGGGGATAATAATAACACTTTCTAAGCCTCTCTGAGTGGGTGTTAAATTGTCCTGAAGGGCGGTTGTTGTTGTTATTGTGTGTCAAGCTAGGATATGGAAGACCTGGAACCAAATTCTTTATCTGCCATGAAACTCACTGGGTGACCTTGGGCCAGTAATTCTCCATCCATCCATCCATCCATCCATCCATCCATCCATCCATCCATCCATCCATCCATCCATCCGCTTTCTGTTCAAAAACAGCACCCAAGACAGCCAAAGCAATATGAAACATTGCAATAAAATACGCACATCGAACCAGTAATTCAGAAAACAGCCACACCAAGAAAACAGCCCTCCCCCACCACCACCTTAAAGTCTGGAACAGCTGATGGCTAAGGCCAACCAGGTGGAAAAGATCTGACCTGGGGGGAAAGTTTTCCTCGCAACTCATCTTCCCCACAGGACGGTTGTGAAGATGTAATAAAGAAAGCTGAACAAGGTACACCACTCTGAGTTTCTTGAGGGGAAGGCAGGATAAAATAAACTAGATAGATCCATCAAGGTTGGACTTCATGGACTCCAGCTTGGGAAATTGCTGGAGATTCAGAAGCAATTCCTGAGGACAGGGGAGTATGGGGTGAAGGGACTCAGTGGGGTTTCGAGGGGACTGTGGCTCAGTGTATCCAGGTCAATCCCTGGTATCTCCAGTTCAAAGCATCAGGCAGTCGGTGATGTGAAAGAGACCCTGGAGACCTGGTAGCAGTCTGAGAAGACAATGCTGATATAATAATAATAATAATAATAATAATAATAATAATAATAATAAATAATAATAATAATAATCGATTTATATACTGCCCTTCAGGACAACTTAATGCCCACTCGGAGCAGTTTACAAAGTATGTCATTATTATCCCCACAACAATAATCACCCTGTGAGGTGAGTGGGGCTGAGAGAGCTCTGAGAGAGCTGTGACGGACCCAAGGTCACCCAGCTGGCTTCGAGTGGAGGAGTGGGGAGTCAAACCCGGCTCTCCAGATTAGAGTCCCACGCTCTTAACCACTACACCAAACTGGCTCTTGATAGATAGATGGACGGTCTGCTTCAATAAAAGGCAGCTTCCTGAGTGATGCTTTGGAGTCCGTCCTCCACAGCTTCCATTTCCTCCAGGGGACTTGATCCTTGATCCTCCAGTTGGAATTTTGGGAGAATGTCAGGCCCCATCTGGAAGTTAGTAACCCTATCCAGAAGCCATACTCCCCCCCACCAACCCTCCTCCATGATGACAACACTGTAGCTTAGCAGGAGAAGTTTCAATGCCCCTGGTTAGAAACTGCAGACTCCGGGGCTGTTTGGAGCCAATTTCCACCTCCGCTGTCAGAGATGCAGAAGTGCTGGTGGTGGGCCCTCCAAGCCTGAAGTCCTTCCTGGGGTATGCCAGGGCTCAGGTGTTTGCACTGGCAGTAGAGTTGCCAGACTCTAGGTGGGGCCTAGGGATCTCCCAGAATTACAACTCATCTCCAGATCACAGAATCATGGGGTTGGAAGGGACCTCCAAAGTCATCTAGTCCAACCCCCTGCACAATGCAGGAAATTCACATCTACCGCTCCTTCCCCTACATACCCCCAGTGACCCCTGCTCCATGCCCAGAAGATGGCGAAACACTGTCAGGATCCCCAGCTGAACTGGCCTGCAGAAAATTGCTACCTGACCCCAAGGTGGCGATCGGCCTTACCCTGGGCATGTAAGAAGGAGCCACAAGAACTAAGCACTGATGTAGCCCTTCCTGTCCTCCCTCTCATGTTCACCGAATCAGCATTGCTGTCAGACGGCCATCTAGCCTCTGCTTTAAAACATCCAAAGAAGGAGAGCCCACCAGATGACAGAGATCATTTGTCTGGGGGGGGAAAGGCTGCTTTAGAGGGTAGACTTCCTCCTCTCCCCAAACTCCAGGAATTTCCTAACCTGGAATTTCAATCCTAACTGGCAGTGGGAGGCAGTGGTGGAGTAGATGGTGCCAGAGCAACATACCACACAAGGGAGAAATTTGTGCACTGAAGGGGGCAGGAAGCTTGTAACTCCCTCGCAATCGAGGCCCTCTTAATGGAATTACAAAAGAAGGTCCTTCTTCCTACAGTGCCCAATTCGTTTTTAGACAGGGCAGACTGTCTTCAGACCTCCCAACAAACTCTGCTCATGTTAGGCAAAGTTGCCATTGCTCCTGCCAGCAGCATCACTGCTTGAGGAAGCTCCTCTTTGCAGGTGCCTCAGCACTTTGGAGGGTGTGGCATGCCCCCTCCCCACACACACATTCTGGGAGTCTAAACTCCCCCAAGAGGTGCAACAAACTGACCCCGTCTCCACAGGCCTTCTGGCATAGTTGAAAAGCGATCTGTTCCGGGGAATGTTGTTACTATCTCGAGCAAATACCAAACTGGAGTAGGTTCCCTTTCTAAAGCTTGGAGCATCCCCCTCCCCTAGCAAGGGTTGCCAAACCCATCTTCAGAAACTCCTGGAGATTTCAGGGAGTTGTCTGGGAAGGGCAGAGTTTGGGGATGGGAGGGAGTTCCGTGGGGATGGGAGGCCAAGGAGTCTGCCCTTGGAAGGTTCCATTTTCTCCGTTGTTCTCCAGTTGGAGTTCTGGGAAAACTCCAGGCCCACCAGGGCATTGGCCACTCTACCTCCAGTTTTACCGGAGTCACCCATCTTGAAGAATATCAGGCTGTGTCTTATTCATTCGTTTGCTTCATTTATACCCCACCTTTCTCCTCCATGGGGACCTAAAGTAGCTTACATCATTTTCTCCTCCATTTTATCCTTACAAAAATTCTGTGAAGTAGGCTGAGATGTCACTTGTCCAAGGTTACCCAGAAAATTCGCGCGGAAAAGTGGAGATTTGAATCTGGGTTTCCCAGATCTTAGTCCAGCACTCTAAACCCTAAGGGCCAAGCTACACGTGACAAATGACACTTGAACGGCAAGTGAACAGACTCACGTGTATTCCTCCCTGTTCACTTGCCCTCCACTTGCACTCCACTCGATCACGTAGTGGAAGGCAAGTGAACAGGGAGGAATACACGTGAGTCTGTCCACTTGCCGTTCAAGTGTCGTTCGTCACTTGTAGCTTGGCCCTAAGCCACACTGGCTGAGGTCATTGCTGTGGTACAAGCCATTCCTGAAAACGCTGACCGACATAGGATTAGCTAACCCACTAAAGCAGCTTAAAAAGTGAAGAGTCTTCCTTCAGAGCTTAACCTCAATGAGTCTTTAGACCTCAGTTCTTTTTCAGGGGAAGTTAGAAATATCTGGTCATGCAGATCTGTATCCGTTCATAACTGTTGATGTCTGCAGCTCACAGCTTTCAACAACATGTGAGTCTCACAGAACCCCGTTTGTCACATTTTACCCACCTTTCAGAAATCCCATTCCAAAAGTACAGCTACTTAGGCTTTATTTATACAAGCAGGAGAATGTGGTGGGAATGAGGTGGCAGAATGGACGGTACCACTTCAGACTGCAGTGGAAGATCGTGAAAGATCACATTTGGAATACTTCACTTGATCAAAAACTCCTTCTAAACAGAAAACCAGTACAATGGACACAGAGAGCTGGCAGAAGATTTTTCAACTGCTGAGCTACTTTTCTGTCTGTATGGCGTAGGGTTGCTAAATGCCCACTTGAGACAGGAGATTGCCCACTCCGGTAGCTGTTATCAATCCTCTCTAGAAATTGGTAGAAACTCTATGACAAAATCATAGGTTTTTTTAGGGAAGGAATTCCTAGCAATTATTAACATTACTTCTGGGTTTCCCCTAGAAGTAATGTCAGTCCTCTCTAGGAATCATCAAAAAACCTTTGTAGTTTTAGAGCTTTTAGTAATTCCAAGAAATGTCACTTCTGTGTTTTTTTTCCCAACAGTGATATCATACTGTCACTGACAGTATCCCCTCATGACTCCCCAAGATTCCAGCTAGTTGGCAATCCTAGCATGAAGACTTTTTTGTGTGAAGGAACGTTCAAAGCTGGAATCCGTCCCCTGCATTCCAAAGCAGTGTACCTCCACATTCTATCCTCTCATTCTTGGGCATGTGTCAAACAGGCCTAAAATATATTGCTGGGTATATATTCCAGAATCCGCATATGTAGCACTGCTCCAATGAGCTTCTTAATTGCATTCAAATTGCTGATTGAATAATTTCAAGCTTCACACAATGCGCCATTGTTCCTTCTTTCCTTCCCTTATCCTTTCATTTATGTTGCCTTCCTGCCCTCCGAGGTCCATCACTTACTACATTCCATCAGAAGGTGAGGTGAAACTGACAAGAACCTTTGGGGAGGTGAAGATGAAATTAAAAAACTCTCTGAGGAGTGATCTTTGCAGGTTCTGTCTTTTTAAACTACGCTTCCCGGCTAACATTGTGTCTCCCTACACTTGAGCATCCCTGTGTAAGATGTTGTGTAAAGAGACTCTCAGTCTCTGGGCATTCATCTCCTGCCACTCTCTAGTGGCCAGTTGCTTTCTTGAGCTCTGCAAGTTGTGGTGACCACTGGCCATTCTCCCTGCTGCTAGTACAGATACTAAAAATGTAATCATGGGCCACACCAAGATCCATTGGGTTTCCTGTTTGGTACTTCCAAAAGAGGCTAACCAAATGTTTCTGAGGGCGACTTTTATTCTCAGTCCAGTTGTGAGGGACTATATTACCCCCTTTTCGATCTTGAATTGATGGAAGAGCCTACCCGTCATCATTAAGAATAATTGGTGATGTCAGCGATGGGCAAGGAGGGGCACCTGAAGAACAACAAACCATTCCCCGTTCCTGAGGTTCCATGGCATTTGCGATAGGATGGGCACAGATCTGTCTAGACAGCAGATTAAAGCTTAATTAGGTTTCTCTTCATTTCTCTAGTGGAGAGAGAAGACTGTATTTATAGGCTTTTGCTACTTTGGGATGTGGCTTTATTTGTGTCTTGTTCATTTCACACAGTCCCCTCCCCTCCAAAAATGCCTGCCTGCAACCACTCTTCATTTTTATTTCAGACTCCAGGCCCCTGTTAAGAGAGAGAAGTGCTAGGTATGGCGGATGGTTTTCTCACTTGTTTTCCCTTTTTAAGCACCCCCTCCACATTTTGACAAGGAGAGAATACTGCTACCAACACAATCCTATGTAGCAGGGGTTTTTTTTCAGCTGGAACGTGGTGGAACGGAGTTCCGGAACCTCTTGAAAATGGTCACATGGCTGGTGGCCCCGCCCCCTGATCTCCAGACAGAGGGGAGTTGAGATTGCCCTCCAGCGGAGAGATCAGGGGGCGGGGCCACCAGCCATGTGACCATTTTCTCCGAGGGCAACCCACTGAGTTCCGCCACCTCTTTTTGCAGGAAAAAAGCCCTGCCATGCAGGGTAAGCCCATTGAAATCAATGGGCTTAGACCGGAGTAATTCTCCATAGGGTTGTTCTGCGCACAAGTTATATGGAGAAAAAATGCGTATGCTCCAGCAGTCAGCCCTACAAAGCAGACAAGGCCCAGGGGCTGCTTGAAAAAGGTAGGCCCCATGGATGCCCTGCTGGGGTTCGTTGTCCTTCCTGCCAGTTTCCAATACTTTTTAACCACGTCTCTTCCACTCCTTTGTGAAGAAGTTGAATGATCAACTCTGCTTTTGTGAGCAAGGTGGTTGCTGCTACGAAGTTTATCACAAGGACAAAGACACTCACTATACTTCTTAGTAAACTGTACGTCCCTACATGGCAGCATCCATACTTGCTCCCAGTCTTCCATCCTGCTGTAAAACAAAACCTTTTCTATATTAATAGGCGAAATACTCGGCTTCCGCCTATCTGCAAAATCTTCCTCCAGCTTAACTGCCGAGATGTCATGGAATGATGAAAAGCATTCTAACTTGGGAGGAAGAGGATCCATAAAACATGGGGGGGGGGGGTCTGATCAGAACCATAGAGGACTTGTGGTCAACAGAATAAGCCATGAGTCTCATTTAACCATTACCTTACTGCTCACTGGTGATTTCTCAGGGAAGCTGCTACACTCAGTATCTGTAAGATGGGGGTACCAATACTGGCCATATAAATGCAGTTGTAAAGCCTTCTAAAATTGTAGATTGGATCCACTAGAACGTTTCCACAGGTGGAAATCCATGGATCATGACAGTTCTGCCTGCTGGCTAAAATATTTAGGCTGAGGCGGGAGGCAGGAGACAGGAAAGTCAGGCTCACTGGGTGGAAGAATCCTGCCAATGGGGAAATGCTGCAGTGGATCCAAGCCAACTATAAGCTAAACTACAAGAGAGAAATTACACAAGGATGAGCACATGAAGGAGTCACAATACAGAGCTAGGAAAGATGGCTCCTGGAGGGTTTGTTAATTTCCTCTTTGCCTCCAGAAGGCTCTGTCAGTTTCACCTCCCCTTCTAGGAGGTAAAGAGGAAATTAACAAACCCTCTGAGGAGGGATCTTTGCTGGCTCTGTAGGGAGGGGAAATTGACAGAGACTTCCAATCTCTTTTAAAACTTGGCTTCCTGGCTAACATTGTGTCTCCCTTCACGTGAGCATCCTTGTGCAATTTGTCTCTTATAGTTTAGCTCTATGATGCAACACTTATACTATACACTCATACTTTTGCTATCCTGCCAGACCTTCCATATATGGAGAAATCTCCATATGGTTCAAGAGATCTGTTTCTCCATTGTCTGCTTCCTGGGTGCTGCACAGTTGCAAGGAAAGATCACACCCTTACAGTGCAATCCTAAGTAGAGTTACTCCAGTTTAAGCCCAGGGGCAATCCATTTTAGGATTGCATTGTTAGTGTTGCTATTATTAAAGGTTGGAAAGGAGGTTGAATCCCAGCATCAGTTTAAAGAAGTCTGCTTTGTATTTCTTTTTCCTGCAGGCCTTTGTTATAACAAATTGACTGTGGAGGGTCACGACCTCTTTATTTTCAGTTTGATTACCTGGCGATATATATACCTTTGTGATAGATATGAGCAGCGCAGGATTTTCGGTGTGATAGTATTCTGCCCCCACTTTTAGCATGCCCTTATTTCCTTTGAATGTCCACCGAAGGCCAGCTTCCATAGGGAAAGAGGAGGCATCAGGGCTCATTTTGAGGGGGGACATGCAGGAACGCAGTTCCCCAAAGAGGTCACATGACAGGTGGCGCTGCCCACCTGACTCAGCCATTTTGGGCTTGTTTTGGCCTGGATTGGGGCTGAAATGGCCCAGATCGGGCCTCTGATGGGTGGTGGATTACTCTCCCACTCAGCAGCAGCCCGATTCTGACCATTTTGGGCAACTTTTTGGCCATTTTCAGTCCCTTTTTGCCATTTTGGGCCCAATTTCGGCCCTGAGTGGCCAAGATTGGGTCCAAAACAGCCAGGATAGGTGATAGCAGGGGGTGTGGCATATGCTAATGAGTTATGCTAATGAGTTCCTCCAGCTCTTTTTCTACAAAATGACCCCTGGGAGGCATATAGGAGGGGGTGCTTTCCTGGCTGTATGTGAGAGCAGAGGAAAAGAGTGATGGAGTCTTGGGACCCCTTGGTCCCAAGCAGAACTGCAGTAGGGAAAAGAAGGAAGCAGGAAAGGAGAAGCATTCCCAATACTACCTGATCCTATTATTTTCTAATAATAGATGCCTTGCTCAATAACTATATTCACACATGTACACTGTGATGACTGAATGACTGCATCATCCTGTATAAACGGTCCATCAGCGATGAAAAATGTGCATCTCCCCACATCATCTGAAATGCTATCTTTTTCAGTGGGATCCATTCACACATCCAGCTGTCAGCCATTGCAGGCTGATATCGCACGTGGAATATTCACTGAGGAAGGAGCTTCAGCCAATTGCAGCTCTCCAACAAGCATATCTGTAACAATTCATTGGTCACATTGACATTTTAATAAACATAACAATAATAACAACATTCAATTTACATGCCGCCCTTCAGGACAACTTAATGCCCACTCAAAGCGGTTTACAAAGTGTTATTATTATCCTCACGACAATCACCCTGTGAGGTGGGTGGGGCTGAGAGAGCTCTGAGAGAGCTGTGACTGACCCAAGGTCACCCAACTGGCTTCAAGTGGAGGAGTGGGGAATCAAACCCGGTTGACCGCTCTTGACCACTTCACTAAACTGGTATACGCTTAAAACAGCAAAGTTTAAAATTAGATTAGATTAGATTAGAATAGAATAGAATAGAATAGAATAGAATAGAATAGAATAGAATAGAATAGAATAGAATAGAATAGAATAGAATAGAATAGAATAGAATAAAGAGGGAAAAAATTCTCAAATACGCCTTCTTCACTGCTTCCACCTGACAGTTCTTGATTCTGCACTGCAGAAGTTCAGCTGTTGATGCTAAAACTATTTTTTTGATTTAACTAGCCAACATTGCACGGCACTGTCATTCTGCCTATGGAGAATTAAATTTGAGTTCACGAGAACAGATTTGTTTTGTTCTAAATTAGTTTTTGTTTTGTCTCTTATATGGAGACTCACCTTGTTGCTACGCTGATGACATCAAGTGGAGTTATGGTGGAATTCAAAGGTGTTTCGCCTCCTCTGACAGTTGCGGCGGTGTTGGGTTGTTTAATTTTTAATCTGATGAGTTATGTGCTACTAATGTAATGTGCTCGTAAGTCTTGGAGTGCTGGTATATTATAGAAATTTTTTTGAAAAACCCTGAGGATGACAAAGGGGAGGGGGAAACAAACGCAGAGGCAGGAATCACAAAGAACACTCTTCATCTAAGGAGCCTTTCGTTAAACTCTGGATTTTGTTTCTGCAACTCTTAACTGAATCTGGCCTGTGGGAAGCAAGCCAGAACGTCATCAAAATGATAATCTCTTCTGACAAAGAAAACTCAATTGTAATGCTATTAATGCTAGGTGAGTATGAAAAGGTGGGCGCTTGCTGGAATTAAGAGCTAAGTACGAGAATTGCGCTGGAATTCTGAAGCACGAAATGGAGTCTGGATCTTCACTCAAATCTGGGGTAATTTTATTATGGAGAAGGGCAGGGCTTTTTTTCTGGGAAAAGAGGTGGTGGAACTCAGTGGGTTGCCAGCACAGGGGGCATCTCTTGGCGGGAGGTGGTGCCCCTGGTACCACATGTGTGCGCAAAAAGTGCACACATGCTCCCAGGGCCAGTGATGTCACTTTGGGTCAGCTGGGACAAGGGGAGAGTTTTTAAAAGTTTAAATCACCCTCGGCGAAAACTGTCACATGGCTGGTGGCCCCGCCCCCTGATCTCCAGACAGAGGGGAGTTGAGATTGCCCTCCGCGCCGCTCCAGCGGCGCGGAGGGCAATCTCAACTCCCCTCTGTCTGGAGATCAGGGGGCGGGGCCACCAGCCATGTGACCATTTTCAAGAGGTTCTGGAACTCTGTTCCACCGCGTTCCAGCTGAAAAAAAGCCCTGGAGAAGGAGATCATACCATCTCTTTTCCTATGAATATAGTAGTCACAGTGTGTGTTTAACTGGCTTGTATAGCAGATCAAGAGAGAACGAAAGCACATGGTAAAGAAGCAGGATTTGTCTGGCAGGAATGTAGTTCAGGGTGGGTACAGCCGATCCATCTAGTTTGGAAGGGGATCCAGCCTCACTAGTTATTATTACCTTTGAGTCTCACTCAACGTTTTCTTAAAGATACACCCCCTCCCCATTAAACAGACTTTAATGTTATGGGGTCTGCACATATTTCTCCCTAGAAGCTAAAATGACAAAACTGAGGCTATCTTGCTTTGGTCACATTATGAGAAGATAAGATTCTCTGGAAAAGTCAATAATGCTAGGAAAAGTAGAAGGCAGTAGGAAAAGAGGAAGACTTAAAACGAGATGGCTGGACTCCATAAAAAGAGCCACGTCCTCTAGTTTGCAAGATCTGAGCAAGTCTGTTAATGATAGGACATTTTGGAGGTCTTTCATTCATAGGGTCGCCATAAGTTGGAGTGACTTGATGGCAAATAACACACACACAAACACATTTCTAGTTCTTGTGTTTTATTTGTTTGTTTGTTTATAGTCAATCTTTCTCACTGAGACTCAAGACAGATTTAGAGAGTGTAAGTCAATACAATCAATGGCTGAAACATTCAATAAAAAATACAATTGGGTTTGGATTGCAGAAATTTCTATACAACAAAAAGTTGCTTCAGCACCCAAATCATGCTGAAACAAAGCATAAGCAATTTGACGTGGCATATTAAGTAACATCATCATCATCATACTTTATCAACCACTGTTATGTTAATAATAACATACTCTGTAAACTGCTCTGAGTGGGTGTTAAGTTGTCTTAAAGGGCGGTATATTAATCGAATGTTGTTGTTGTTGTTGTTGTTATTAAACCTACTCAGTAGGTTTACAGTAGAATACTCCACAGTCCCTGTCCCTTTACCCAAACATGTTTCTGATCCATTTCCTTACAGCACAGCCTTCCTACCTGTACACAAAAGCTTTCCAGTTTTGCATAGTTGTACCAGTCCAGATTATGGTCAGCCGATAACAGAAGTTTTGTTTTATTTATTTCATTTAAATAAATTTCATTTTTGTTTTATTTATTTCCTCTCTAGAAAATAGTCACAGACATTAAAGGGACAGCAATTTTCCTGTTACTAAAATGTTCTCCTGAACAGTCTGAGTTGTTCCTTCTGTGCAATGATGGTCGTCTGAGAAGCTTCCCGGCCTTTTCACCAAGCGAGGGCCGCAACTGAGAACGCTCACATATGGGCAGCAGTTGTTCTTGCCCCTTCAAAGAGACTTGCTCAGACGAGGGAAGCTGTCGTAGAGCAGCACATGGAGATATGTGAGCTCCAGGTAGGACTGACAGTTCCAGGTTGGGGAAATTCCTGGAGATTTGGAGATGGAGCCTGGGAAGGGGAGGGTGTGGGAAGGGAAGAGACTTCAGTGGGGTATAGCACCTTAGAATCTGCCTTCCAAAGTAGCCATTTTCTCCTGGGGAACTGATTTATGGAAGCTGGAGATCAGTTGTAATTCTGGGAGGCCATCATACTTTGGTCACATCACGAGAAGACAACTGTGACGAACCGCGCTTGAAAGCAGGTGCAGAAATCAGAGAGCTGGGAGGGAAAGAGAACTCTTGCTTAGAATAGGATCCTTATAGTTTGGAGGTGCCTTGATGGCACATAACACACACAAGGCTTTGCATTACAATCACACTGGGAGCAGTTTTCTGAAAGCCTGTCAAATGTGAATGGGCAGCTTAGATTTCCAAGCCAAGAGTAAATTTTTAACATTATTTTAAGCAGCAAAAATAAGTTTTCATCCAGAATGTTACCAATTACTATTCATTTACTTAAGGGGGGACAGTTTTGAATTTATGACAGATGGTACAGTTAATGAAGTATGAATATATTTCTCATCCAGTTCAGTTCTAACCCTTAGCAAATAAATGTGTAGTGTTGTCAGGCTATACAGAATGAAATAGTACCACCATGTGTTTAACTGGATAAGAAAGATATGTAGAATAGCAGCTCTTCGGAAATCATTTGCTTCCTAGAGGAGGGAGGGAGGGAGGGAGGGAGGGGGAAAAGGAAGGGAAAGAGAGAAAGATTCTAGTTCTGCCTCTTATGAAAAAGTGTGTGAGACCAGGTTTTTGTGACAAAGGGCACATTTGCACATTGTTAAATATTGCACAATTATTGTGCTATAGCAATCATTCACAATTGGGCATGCTCAGACACATTTGGTTCATGTCTTGTTTGCCAGTTGTGAACTTGGCAGGCAACAGTTCAGTTTCAAATCATATAAATCAACCATAAATAAATGTTTCTTTTTAAATTCCTTCCATTCAGTTTTGTCTAAGTAGTTCCTACTGACATAAACTGCTGCTTCTCTGTTTAGATCAGCAGTGTTATTGCACACACGCCGTTCTGGAAAAATCTGAAAACAGCATCTTCAAACAGGGCTTCAGTTGTTTGGTGCTGAACCAAACACACCTTGTGATTGGCTCATGCTTGATTGACACAGTCAGACACAACAAATTAAACGACCAAACATGTTGGCTGCAAAATTTTGCAGCATCTCTGTTCACAAGTGGCTCGGCTTATCTGCACAAGACTGTTACAGCACAATGAAAACACAACGTTATGTGATGTACAGATGCAAGCTAATTAGGAAGTCCACCAGCCGAGAAGCCTTCAAATGTCTGTAGCTACTCTCAATCCTCCTGGTTTCTACACCCACCCACATACAACCCTTTTTCAACAACGCACCCACCAACATTTTGTTGGGAGCCTGTCCTCCAGAAGTGCACAGTTTCTGACACCTGCACCAGAGAAGCAAAGGTGTCGTCATCATTCTCTGCTTCTGCAAAAAGAAGTAGGACGCTCTCAGAGGGTGAGCCAGCAAGGAAGTTGGGCAGATAGGTAGGCAGAAACATTGAGAGGTCTGGAACGGGTCATTGTAGCTGCTGTCAAAAGAGGTAGTGGCGACAATCATCTTCAAGTTCACCTTAAGACTTTTGTGTCAACTGAGTATTAAGGTCTCTAAAGTGAAGGACACACCACTAGACAGTCTAAGTAACTTGAGGCTTCTTTATTGAACTAAGAGTAACAGACCAAAGGAGCAAGAATAGGAAACTGAGGGGAGGGGATAAGATTTAAAGGAACAGAACATCACACTGGTGCCTGCATTCCACTTCTGACAATAGTAGTCCTTAGGTCTAATTCGACATGATGGTGTCTTCAAGGCTGCCGTGAGGATGCCACCATTTTTTCAGTCATTAAAAAATTCCATGAAGACCCAATCCTGATCAGCCCACAGCACAGCGCTCTTGTTTCCCCACACACATGCCTTGTCAAGAGCCAAAACAGCCCGGGGGGGGGGGGGGTATCCATTTTGTCATGTGATAAGAAGACATGGGGGGAACAAGAGTGCCTCAGCCCAGCAGGCTGTGGGCCTGATCAGAGCCAGGCCTTTGAGGCTCTAAAATGGCAGCATCCTCTGAGTGACCATGAGGACGCTGTCAGATCTAGTTTAGACATTACATAACAAAAGTGATATTATAGTATATTGGTTTCACACTGAACAACCAAGTGATTTTTTCTGGCTGCAGCTTTGTGTGATAGGATTGAAAGGGGCACTACAAGCGCTGAACTATACAGACACAGTCAGGGCTTCTTTTCAGCTGGAACGCGGTGGAACGGAGTTCCGGAACCATGTGGCGCGGAGGGCAATCTCAACTCCCCACTGTCTGGAGATCAGGGGGCGGGGCCACCAGCCATGTGACCATTTTCTCCGAGGGCCACCCACTGAGTTCTACCACCTCTTTTCCCAGAAAAAAAGCCCTGGACACAGCAATGTACTAAATAAACAAGTAGGTTCAATGCTTGCAGATAAAACAATCGTGTATAATATATTTTTTATTTTCTGTTAACATCTGAGGTTGTGGTGGAAAGTGCCGTCAAGTCATAACGGACTTACGGTGACCCCTGCTGGGGTTTTCAGGGCAAGAGACTAAAAGAAGTGGTTTGCCTCTGAAACCCTGGTATCCTTTGGAGGTCTCCCATCCCCTTCCCATCTAAGGCGAACCCTGCTTCGTTTCCAAGATCTGATCAGTCTTGCCTGAGTTATCCATTTCAAGGTAGCATTTAAGGTTACCAAGATGTTAGTCTTTTATTCTTAAGGAAACAATGACTCAGCATTTGAACAGCATTTCCACATTCAAAGTGCTTTACTTTTACTGCAGTTCTTATAAGACCTGCAAAGTAGGCCAACATTGTTATTACAGACAGGAGACTGATGCTGAGAGAGTGTGTCTTGCCTCGTTGGTTCACGGCTGAAATGAAGTTTGACCTCCTGGATAATTGCTCTCTCGCCATTACCAGATAATTTTCTAACACATTGGAAATCTCTATAATTTTAATTCCTCCCGCTATGGGGCATGCATGCCCGAATGCTAGCTCCCACGTGCATATCCAATCAGATGAACTTACAAACTTGAGTTGTCAGTTCCAGGTTGGGAATTTCTTGGAGATTTGGGAGGTGGAGCCTGGAGAAGACCAGGGCCGATTCTGCATGGCTTACCTAAAGCCGGAACGTTGCGGGAAATTGTAGAATATGCCGGCAAAAACGCAAAAGATCATGTTTTCTCACGCAAGAAAACGTGATGTCGCGCAAAACTCGCGCGAGAAAACGCAATCTTCCACGTTTTTGCCGGCATGTTCCGCAACGTCCCAGCTTCAGGTAAGCCGTGTGGAATCGGCCCTGATTTGGGGAGGGGGGGGACCTCAGCAGGCAGGGGCGGTGCAAGGGGTTTTGGCGCTCGTGGCCAGCCGGCCAGGCACGCCCCCCTCCCCCACGCACACGCAAGCGCTCGTGCACCGGCCTGCGTCATGATATCACGTGTGACATCATCATGGGGGTGCACACACTGCTGCCAGCCTGATCGCTGCAGCGGGCGGCTGTGATGGTGCGCAGGTGGCCTCCGAGCTCTCCTGCTCGGTTGCCTGCACCGCCACAGACGCCTGCCCGTGGCAGCTGCGCCCGGCCAGGGGCATGTGCTGGCGGTGGCAGCGGTGTAGGGCAGGAGGGATAGGAGGCTGCAGCTCTGTGGCATCCCCTCCTGCCCCCCGTGCCTCCTCCGGCGCTCCCTCCGGCACCCCGCACCTGAGGCCACCGCCTACCTGGCCTCAATGGGTGCGCCAGCCTTGTCAGCAGGGTAACATGCCAGAGAGTCCACCCACAAAAGCAGCTATTTTCTCCAGAGAAACTGATTTCTATAGTCTGGAAATAAGTTTTAATGCTAGGAGATCTCCAGTCACAACCTGGATGTTGGTGACCCTACTACAAACATGTAACTTAAACACTAGTCCTTTCCTCAAATTCGTCTTCCAAGAGTGCACTCACAGAGCCCTGTCAAAACATTGACTATAGCCATGATTGGCTGTCTGGGAGCAAGGCCTGGATTCTCTGAGTCTGTCTACATGAGACGCCTCAGCACGTGTTCGTCAAGTATAGGGTGATGCAATGTTAGCCAGGAAGCGTAGTTTAAAAAGACAGAGCCAGCAGAGATTGCTCCTCAGAAGGTTTGTCAATTTCATCTTTGCCTTCATGAAGGCTCTGTCAATTTCACCTCTCCAGTCTAAAACTGTATGGGATTGACTTCCTGTTTGGGATCCATGGAGGTCTAACGCAGCTCCACTTGCGGAGCTGACCGGACTGCCGTTTTAACCGGCCGGCGGGGTGAAAATAGCCCGCGGCCGACTGCTCTCAGGCGGGGAGCAGGCAAAGGACGCTCAAGACCCTAGGGTGAGCTAGATCTCGGACGAGGGGGGGCTCTACACAACGGGTCCCCTCCCGATCCTTGAGGTCCCACCTTGCGACGGGTCGGCTATAATCTCTGCGGCAGTTTTGGGGCCAATTCGGCTGGCATAAGACCTACATACCCAAGCTTCGATTGGGGGAAGAAGCTGAGAGGAGAACTTAAAATCGAAACAGCGATTACAACCCGAGAAAAGTGAAGAGAAGGTAAAGATCATTATCTTCTGAGACGGGACAGATTGATAAAAACAGAGAGGAAAAAAAGTAGATTTTTAAACTGCAACAGACTAGTGAAAAGGAGGGGAAGACTCGGCAGGAATTGAATTTAAAAAGAGACTAAGTTTAAAGAAGTTATTAAAGAAATGGGACTATTGTTTTGAATACCTGTGGCTTTGGAGCTGTGAGAAAAAGACACCATCGCGAGATCTGCTGTGGGAAGACGGGAGACAGGAAGTGCGTAATAACAATAGAGTGGCTGGAGAGAAGCGGCCCTTGCTGGAGGGCAGGAAATAGGGAATCGCCATTTTTGAAAGGGGAAGGGTCGCGGCTTCAGCGGAAGAGGGAGTAGGCCATCTTGGATTACAAAATCATAGAGAAACCATAGAGAAAAGACGCCCGACATTTTGGACTCTTTAAAATTTAATTTCTATAAGAAGACCGGGACATTTAAAATAGAAAAACGTTAAATTTTACGCCACGGAGTTAAGGAAGAGAGCGGATTCGTGGGAGCGAGCTAAAGCAAGCCCCACGATGTCAAAAAAAGAGTGGCAATCGGCAATAGAAAACCTGGATAAAAACCTGGACAAAAAACTTTTAGATATGATTAAAGAACTTAAGGACACGAAATTGGAGCTGATAAAAGAGGTTAAAGAGGTTACACAGACAGTAAAATCGGAGCTGTCAGAAGTGAAAAAAGGTATGGAAACAATACGAAGTGAATTACAAGGAACGCAGCAGAGAGTTAAAACAGTAGAAGACGCGATGGAGAATTTAGCAGACACGCAACAAACAGAGATGAGATTGGTGAAGGGGAGAATGTCAGTTGCAGAAACTAAACATATGGAGAAGCAGCTACGTTTTCGTGGCTTGCCAGAAGTGGAAGGAAAGTCAGCGCAAGAACAGATGACTGAGGTGTTGGCTGAGTACCTGGGGAAGGAGGAGGAGGAAGTTGTGGCTATCCTAGATGTGGCATACCGTGTGAATTCGAGAATAGCAACCCAGAGGAAACTACCAAGAGATGTGATTGTGCAGTTTACAACACGAAATATGAAAGAGAGGATTGTGACAAAACAGTTTCAAGATCCATTGGAGATTGATGGCAAGACGATTATTATAATGAAGGAACTGCCCAGATCAGTGTTACTGGACCGGAAAAAATATAAAGTGCTAATTCAGATTTTGAAGGACATGAAAATCAGGTACAGATGGGAGTTACCGGAAGGAGTGTCCTTTGAGTTTGGAGGGGCCAAAAAACGCATCAGATCTGAGCGAGAGATGGAGCGATTTATTAAGGACAATGAAAAAGACTTACCAACAAGATCATGAGTATGGAGTGTAAAAGGAAAGGCGCCAGGGCCAGATGGACTTACGGCTAAATTCTATAAGACAATGGCTAATGAACTGGCACCATTCCTAAAAGAGGTGATGAATGGGGTTTTAAGGGATCAAAGGATTCCAGAAACTTGGAGTGAAGCGAATATATCATTGATCCCAAAAGAGGGCCAAGACCTGACTAATGTGAAAAATTATAGACCTATATCGCTACTCAACAATGACTATAAAATTTTTGCAAAGATATTGGCGGAGAGATTGAAGGGGTGGCTCTCGGAAGTCATAGAGGAGGAACAAGCAGGCTTTTTGCCAGACAGACAAATAAGAGACAACTTAAGGACAGTGATCAATGCTATTGAATATTATGACAAGCGTTGTGACAAAGAGGTTGGTTTCTTCTTTGTAGACGCTGAAAAAGCGTTTGACAATTTAAACTGGGACTTTATGTTTGCCACTATGGAAAAGCTACAATTGGGAGAAAGATTCATCAGAGCAATTAAGGAAATTTATAGAGACCAGACAGCAGCAATCGTGGTGAATGATGAATTGACCAAGAAATTGACGATAAGTAAAGGAACAAGACAAGGTTGCCCGTTATCTCCATTGTTGTTCATTTTAGTATTGGAGATTCTGATGATACAAATACGTCAAGATGATGAAATTCGTGGAATAAAAATAAAGGACTATTCATACAAGGTCAGAGCATTTGCGGATGACATAATGTTAATTGTAGAGGACCCATTGGAGAACATGCCAAGAGTGATAGATAAGATCAAGGAGTTTGGAGACTTGGCAGGTTTCTTCATTAACAAAAAGAAGTCAAAGATATTATGCAAAAATATGACTAAGCAGAAACAACAATTGTTAATGGAAACAACGGATTGTGAAGTAACAAGTAAAGTGAAATATTTGGGAGTCGAATTAACTGCAAAGAACATAGATCTATTCAAAAACAATTATGAAAAACTATGGACTCAGATAGAGAGAGACTTGATTAAATGGAATAGATTGAATTTGTCATGGTTGGGCAGGATTGCAGCAGTTAAGATGAATGTGTTACCAAGAGTAATGTTTTTGCTACAGACAATACCAATCATCAGAGACTCCAAACAATTTGAAAAATGGCAGAGGAAAATATCAGATTTTGTTTGGGCAGGCAAGAAGCCCCGAGTGAAAGTGAAAGTTTTACAAGACGCAAAGGAAAGAGGCGGAATGCAACTGCCCAATCTGAGACTTTATCATGATGCAATCTGCCTAGTTTGGTTGAAAGAATGGATGACATTAAAGAACAAGAAACTATTAGCCCTAGAGGGATATAAAAAAATATTTGGATGGCACGCATATTTATGGCATGACAAAGTAAAGGTCAACTCGATGTTCCTGCATCACTTTGTTCGGAGAAGTCTATACATAATCTGGAAGAAGTACAGAATTTATCTACAAGAAGGAACCCCTTTGTGGGTGGTTCCATATGAGGTGATAGACCCGAGAGCTGTTGATAATGAACAACAATGTTTAACGTATAAAGAAATAACTAAAACTGAAGCATCCAAACTTAGAATAAAGACACAAGAGGAACTATCACCTAACTACGATTGGTTCCAGTATAGACAGATCAGAGACTTATATAATTCGGACTCTGTAAAGGGAGGTATACGAATAGAGAATTCGGAACTAGAGCAGACCCTTCTTAAAGAAGATAAGAAAAGAATATCCAAGGTATACCAAGTACTGTTGAAGTGGTATACCGAGGATGAGATAGTTAAAACACAAATGGTGAAATGGGCTATAAACTTTAATAAAGAAATAACAATGGAGGCATGGGAATACTTGTGGAAAACTACAATGAAGACAACGACATGTATTAATATCAAAGAGAACATTTACAAAATGATCTATCGTTGGTACATGACACCAAAGAAGATTGCGCTAGGGAATTTGAATACTTCTAATAAATGCTGGAAATGTAAGAAGCATGAGGGCTCCCTCTATCATATGTGGTGGTCGTGTGAGGTAGCCAGGCAGTACTGGGGGGAAATAATAAGAGAAATGAGTGAAATTTTACAATTTCAAATTAATAAGAACCCAGAACTCCTGCTACTGAACTTGGGAATGGAGGGAATTCCAGCCCAACACAGGACGTTGATATTTTATATGACAGCAGCAGCTAGACTTTTGTATGCGCAAAAATGGAAAGTACAAGAAGTGCCAACTATTGAAGATTGGACTTACAAATTGCTGTATATGGCTGAAATGGACAAGATGACAAGAAAACTGAGAGATCTGGACTCAGGGCAGTTCAACACAGACTGGGAGAAGCTGAAACAATACCTGGAGAAGAAATGGGAGGTGGGAGGAAAACTGTGGCAGTTTGAGAACTACTGAAGCATTGAAGTAGAGGGGGGAGACTTTACCGGGGGGAGAAGAGATAAATGTGAATTAATAAGCAGTCAGATTAATAGATTGACATATATATAGATATATATAGGTTAACAAACAGAACATAGAGAAAATAATTAATTATAAGGACTAAATATAAGGAGCGATTAACTAACAATATTTTCTTTTTTTTCTGACAAGTTTTGTACCAAACTGAATGTCTGAAGATATAGATGGGTCAAATTGATTGACTACGTGAGGAGAGATATATAGAACTATTATAAAAAGATAGAATGAGTAATATATATAGAGAATAAGTCAAATTGTTTGAAATAAACGAATGTATGATCTATATGGTTTATGATATATAGAAATATCTGAAATTGAAAAATTGGGATAAATTGTTTATCTAAGATGGAAACAAAGACTTACAGTTTGGGCATATAATGTTAAAAATAGTTAAGGATGTACTGCTTAGAATAATGGAGAATATATATTTGTTTTAGATAGAGGAAGCTAATAAAAGTAAGGGAAAGGGGACAAAGGGTTGGAAAGCTGTTGGAAGTCAACAAAAAGGGGGGGGGGGAAAGGGAGGGGGTTAGAGATGAAAAAATTGGGGAAAATTGAATGTAAATGTGGAAATAATGGATTCTAACCCAATAAAAAATTTTCAAAAAAAATAAAAATAAAACTGTATGGGATTGCAACCAGAGGAATGGCAGCAAGGAATGGAAATGGGCTGGAGCTGTTTTCCAGAGCCGGGCTTGGACCTGGAAAGGTTATAATGGGCTGAAGTTTCCCTTCTGGCATTTCACAGCCCCTCCACACACCTCCAGTGTATAGCCAAGCCTTTGACCTGTCGCCAGCTCTGTCTTTTTAAACTACTCTTCCCGGCTAACATTGCATCTCCTAACGTGTTCTTTATGTGTCAGATGTCTCATGCAGAGACTCTCTGTGGCCCGCCAAACAGCTGATTGGTACAAAGGACACCTTTCTATATAGGCCTGGAAACACCACAGCAGACTGCTGGATCTGTGTCCATATATTTTCCTGAGATGCTAAATCCTTTCCACAATTAAAAGAGAGCTTTTTCTTTCCATTCAATCAATCCATGCATTGGGAGGGGAGAGGGGTTACAGCCGCATCTTTTCAAAGATGCCTCTTCCGAACGTTTGTTCCTCATATAACAAATCTTCCCATTTGGTTTTATTTCTGTCTCAATGACAACTTGGCCATCAGGTGTGCTGAACTGAAAATACTGTAATAACTTGAGCTGACATTATACAATTTAAGGTCCCAGCACTTCAGAGGAATTGCTGCCTAACTTTCCATATTCAGAAAATATATCTACATTTTAGCTTCTTGGGTTTATTGTATTCATTTTAGTACTTTAACCTTTGTCATTTGACTCCATTCAGCTCTCTGCAGTCTGCAGCTGTTCTGGGGGGCGGGGGGGGGGGGGAGGAATAGATTTCGTTCCAAGGATGTTGAACCTTTTATGGTGTTCTGTAATTGTAGCATTTTATTTAAGGGCATTATAAGCAACACATAAGTCTGCCATAACTGGAGCTTTCTCAACCGTTTGAATTAATGCAAATTCTGTTACCATAATATTTTATAAACAGGGCATAAAAGAGTACTCCAAGTGAAACAGAAGCGGAGAACTCCACGATGGTGCAATTTCCTCAGATTTATTGCCTCCAAGTCTGTGCGTAAATCCTAGCAATTTCACAAATTGGAAATGGCTCCACCACATTGTATATTTATAGAGGGGTTCATAATTACCAACATTCTTTTTCAGAGTCCTTTAGATATAGTCAGGTCTTATTTATTACATGCTTGCTTTTTAAAAATACACACACACACATTTTGCACTGAATATGTATCAGTTTGCCTTAGTCAATGTTAAGACTCATTTTGCTGGGTGTCAGTGTAGCAGATAAACAGTTTTCTGCATAAAAGCCTTTATGTGTTCCCCATTCTATTCAGACTGGGCGGATTGAAATTGGCCTTCAGAAAAGAGAGGGGGAAACCAAACAACCACATGGTGAGGTACAGTGTTATAAAAGTCCTTCTATCTGAGTGATCTTTGATGGGTAGTTCATGAACATCAGATTGTCCTCTGACAGCACCTGGCGCCCACTTGCTTCATTCATAACATGCCAATCATGGGTTGTTGTTTTTTCCCCTACCTCACTGAAGTGGAAGTCTTCAGGAGAGACCACCTTTGGTCTGCAGGGAATGCCCGTTCCAAAATAGCTGCCCCCAACATAGGATGACACGGCAGCCATTTTGAATCTGGCACCTCATGGCAGCCATTTTGAATCTGGCACCACCACTCATGGCAGCCATTTTATGGTGATGCTCACTGCGCTCTCCCAAAACTCTTCAGGCTCAGCAGGTTGGGGTCCCCCTGATCTATCTAAGTACCTTCCCTATTTCGTTGCAGCCAGCTCAAGGTTGACTCAGCCTTCCATCCTTCCGAGGTCGGTAAAATGAGTACTTAGTTTCCTGGGGGTAAAGTGTAGATGACTGGGGAAGACAATGGCAAGCCACCCCGTAACAAAAGTCTGCCAAGAAAACGTGATGCGATGTCATCGCCCCGCCCCCCCACCCCCACCCCCATGGGTCAGTAATGACTCACTCCTTTTTGTTATGGGGTGGTTTGCCATTGCCTTCCCCAGTCATTTACATAGTCATAGCCCTTTAGCACAGAATAGGTAAAATGAGTATCCAGTTTCCTGGGGGTAAAGTGTAGGTAAAGGGTATATATTCCCTTCCAAGATGTATTTCCTTTATTTACGATTAAATTTTTAAGTGTGGATCAGATTCAGTGTTTGTCCTGGAAGAGCTTCAGTGCCTTTTTCTCTTGACATTTTTTTCCTTACTCTTCAGGGATCTTCCAGATTCCGCATATTGATATCCCACAAAAAAGGAATAAAAACATTAATCCTTAAACTCTTGATCGGTTGCAGTTGCGGGTGTTGTGCAGCCGGAGTCCCTGAGTGCTGAGAGCAGATTCTTAAATAGCTATGATGGGGAGGGGGGGATAAAGACTCACTTAACTTGCAAAAATAAAGAAAAAGAGTGCATAGGCACCACCAACCTGTCACTCAAAGAAAACTCCAACACAGGAGGACTGTAGCAGCCAGATGTACTTTAAGTAAGCCGCTAAGTTCTATGTTTTTAGGGCATTAAAATCTCTTCAGAGTTCAAGTGAAAGTAAGAAACAGTTTGACTGACTTTAGCTGAAGTCTTGGCATTGCTTGCTCAGAATAGCAATGAAGCATGTCAAAGGCCAGCCATTCCTAGAGCTCATGCGGGCATTAATACGACTCCAGTATTCTCACACACAGATTTCCGAGCTGTACTTTGAAACCTATGGAAGCCAGCCCACCTTGATCCACTCAAGGAGTCATTGTTGTACAGACCCTGGAGGGGGAAAGAGAGGATCATTACACACCTTGCTCGTCTGCTGACTTCAGCAGAATGAAATTATTTGGTCTTTCAAGGCAACAACGGCTCCATCTTGTACTCAAGGCCTGAGGCACCATAAGCCTCCTTTCTCTAAACCACAATGATTAACCATGCCAATAAGTAAAGAACAGCTCTGCTTTTCTTTTTGAAAAATCGAGTATACCTAGTTTACTAGTCTTAATAAATACATGTAACCAGGCACACTGCAAAGTTGTGGGGGGGGGATGTCCACTTTGGGTGGTGGTGTCACCTATAAACAGAGCTTTGAAGTAGGTATTTAACACTCGGAACCTTTCTGACTGGATATACAGCCGTGTTAAGGTTTTATTGTGCTTAGGGCAGAAGATATACTGTGCTGACGGTTGTCCTTACTTCGTTTTTGATTTGAGACTGAGGAAGGGCTTGCATTTGTCTATTTTTTTTCGACGATGGCAACATATACATCTTAGGGCCTGGTCATCTGTCGGCTTTACTGAAGGCTTACTTCGAGGAGGAGTGTAAAGAAGAAGGACCAAAAACTTACTCCCACTCCCATTTACCACATTCGCAATTCCCAGGGCTCCATTGTCACCACAAGCCCCTCTTACCTCTGTTTGACACCTGCAGAGCCAATTGAAACTCCACAGTGGAATCCAGGTTGGGAAATTCCTGGAGCCTTGGGAAGCCGGGCCTGGGGGAAGAGTTTGGGAAGGGGAGGTTGGACTCTACAGCAGGGTTATATGATGTCGTAGAGTCCGTCCTCCAAAGCTGCCATTTTCTCCAGAGGAATGGATCCCAGTAGTCTGGAGAAAAGATGAAATTCTGGGGAAACTCCAGGCTGGTAACCCTATGAGGACCCAAGCTGAACCAACGACTGCCATCCAGCCACTGATCAGTACAGGCAATGTTGAATCCACTGGTCACTATTGTATCTGGGGCTTATAAGAGGCCTGAGCAAAAGCAATTTTCTGTATATCAAGCTAAGAGGCCCAAACCTGAGCTGAGAGACAGTTTGGTGTAGTTAAGAGAGCCGGACTCTAATCTGGAAGACCGGGTTTGATTCCCCACTCCTCCACTTGAAGCAAGCCGGGTGACCTTGGGTCAGTCACAGCTTCTAGGAGCTCTCTCAGCCACACCCACCTCCAATAACCTCCAATAACCACCAGGGTGATTATTGGAGCTGGACAGGGTTTTTTTTCTGGGAAAAGAGGTGGTGGAACTCAGTGGGTTGCCCTCGGAGAAAATGGTCACATGACCGGTGGCCCCGCCCCCTGATCTCCAGAGGGGAGTTGAGATTGCCTTCCATGCCGCTGAGTGGTGCGGAGGGCAGTCTCAACTCCCCTCTGTCTGGAGATCAGGGGGCGGGGCCACCGGTCATGTGACCATTTTCAAGAGGTTCCGGAACTCCGTTCCAGCGTGCTCCTGCTGAAAAAAAGCCCTGGTTGTGGGGATAATAGTAACATACTTTGTAAACCACTCAGAGTGGGCATTAAGTTGTCCTGAAGGGGGATATATAAATCAAATGTTATTATATTATATCAGGACAACTTATTATTATTATTAAACTTTTGTTTGTTGTCAATGATGTTATATTTATATACCTTTTTTCTTTTTCTCAACAAATGGAGGAGGCAGACTGGACTGAAAGACTGGAAGAGAGGGAACAGGGATTTTCCTCTTTTTCACCTTCCCTTGCCCAAGTCTCCTTTTTTTTTTACTATGGAAGAAAAGATCACTGAAAAAGAGTTTTGGAGAATGAGAGCAAAATCAGTTGTTTGTGATTTTTGACTTAGTAGTCAAAAATATATGAAACAATTTAGCATTAGGATTTTTTTTTTCAAATTGAGCAATGTTCTCTCACACATGGCCATTGTTACCAAAGTGGTTAGCATGATTCATAAGCATTTGAAACTGTTTCTGGTTTAAACGAGTCAGACAACTGATGAACTACAAACCCAGGGCAATTTTAAAAGGAAAGTAAGCAACCAGTGAAATCAGGGTTGCAATTTGCCAACTCGTAGTTGGGAAATTCCTGGAGATTTAGGGGAGGGGTTTGGGAAGTATGGAATTTGGGGACGGGAGGGAGCTCAGCTAGGGGTGCGATGCCATAAAATCCACCCTCTGGAGTGGCCATTTTCCCTATGGGGACTGAACCATATAGACTGGAGATCAGTTGTATCTCCAGGATAACTCCAGCTCCCACGTGGATACGGGCAGCCCTAAATGCAATCCATGTTACTATGTTCTCAGAAATTGTCCTTCTGTGAGTGTCACATCATTCATGAGTGTTCTATGAAGAGATTCCACTCTCACCTTCATTGAAGTTAACACAATTCAGACATTTCCTGTGTATCAACAGCTCTTCTGTAGTACAATAGCAGCATAAACCACAACACAAAATAATGGATGGTGTGAGTGTGTCATACAGCATCTTGCATGCATAACTGTCCATCAGTTCTTTGACCTGCAGAACAAGTCTTATATGTTTTAAATTACATTCAGTGTGTTATGGAGGTATTCCTTATGCTCTAATATGCAAAGTCCCTCCCCAAAACACATACACCCAGATCTTCAGGAATTTCCCTACCTGGAGCTGGAAACCCTACTGAAGACTCACAGCTGCTGTATGGCTACAAGTCGCCATGATGAACTCGTGTGAAATGTAATGTGCAGTTTGGCCCTAAGAGTCCGATGTGCGTAGTTCTGCGCTCCTGTTCCACCACGTTACAGCGTTTCCTTCTGTGCTGAGTCCCTGGTGCAGGGAATGCGGAATACAGCAATGCAACCCAAATGAAAGTCTGTGGTTATCAAGGTGATCGATAATACGATTAACTCGGTAAAGGAGAAGGCTGATTAATCTTATTATTGATCAGTTTAACAAATGCATTCAAGAGTGTCTGTGTAGCTACGCTGTGTCAACGGCACGCTTCTAGTGCATGGAACTAGCCCATTCGCCTTCATATAGATGCACGTGGTATTGAACTGGGAAAAAAAGGAAGGCATCACAAACAAGAACATTTCTGTGGCTCTGATACAATAAGATGGACAGCAAGTGCACCAAGCTGAGCATATATACCATTTGGGGTCTATTTGCCAATCTGACAGTACGTGATCTCAGTTGATCTTATTTAAGAGCTAGAGGCACACCACCTCCAAACAAATTACATGCAGCGTCAGAGATGACATCAACTATATCATTGGATCTACACGTGTAGTTCTCATCCTAAAAACAGAACTGTCCATACCAGAGGAAGAGCTGTGGGTCAGTGGTAGAGCATCTGCTATGTACGGAGAAAGTTCCAGGCCCCAAAGTCAATCCCTGAAACGTGCAGTTCAAAAAGAAGATGGGAGAAAGAAAAAAAATCAGATAGTGAACAATGTGAAAGACCTCTTGAGACCCCTGGGGAACCTCTGCCAATTAGAGGAGACGATACTGACCTTGGTAGACCAATGGTTAGGCTCAGTTTAAAGACATTCCATGTGTTCACTGCCCCCTCCCAGTGCTAGACGCAATAATCACCATCAAGGAGTTCTGAGTCTGGTGTAGTAGTTAAGGTTAAGAGCGCTGGCACTCTAATCTGGAGAACCGGTTCGATTCCCCTCTCCTCCGCTTGAAGCCAGCTGGGTGACCTTGGGTCAGTCACAGCTTCTCAGAGCTCTCTCAGCCCCACCCACCTCACAGGGTGATTGTTGTGGGGATAATAATAACATACTTTGTAAACCGCTCTCAGTGGGTGTTAGGTTGTCCTGAAGGGTGGTATATAAGTCACATTTTGTTGTTGTTGTTGTTATCATCATTAGTTCAAAAAGTGAAAATTTCCTGCATTTACTTCATCCTGCTCAGATCAAATGAGGCAAATGAAGACGTATTTCAAGCACCACAGCATAGGGAATCGAGGAAGATGGCATCAAGTAGTGAGTATCACAACCACTAAGGACAATATGTACCCAACTAGGCCCACCAAGAGATGGCTGAAACACTTTCATTTCTATGTATTACGAGACATGCTTTTAAAGGTCTTAGCTGAATGGCATTTAATCCCATTGTGATTTTTTTCAAGGATTTTCAGGGTTGGAAGGGTCCTTACAGATCATCTAGTCCAACCCCTGCCCAATGCAGTAACAGCCTAAAGCATCCCCAACAATTATTTGTCCTGCTATTCCTTGAAGACTGCCAATGAGGAGGAACCTACCACATCCTTAGGCAGTTAAGAGTAATTCACTGCTGTTAACAATACAATAATTTTTGGGGATGCTTTAGGCTGTTACTGCATTGGGCAGGGGTTGGACTAGATGATCTGTAAGGACCCTTCCAACTCTGATTTTATGAGTCTATGTTTGACATGAATCAGATTAAAAGAGATTGTGTGTTGCAGCCTGTGGATACACTCTGCTAGTGGAGGCACTTTCTTCCAGGGCACGGACAGCAATTCTACGTTCTACACAGAAATAAGTCCTATTTTATTCAGTGGGTCTTATTGCCAGGAAAGTATTCTTCTGACTGCAGCCTTAGATGCTTTCCTAGTTTTCTTGAGATCACTTCTTGTGCTGGAGGGAAGTGCCTCCACCACAAAACAGATCTGCAGAATTTAACCCAGCATTAGTATCTATCTGATTCTTGTTTAACATGTGTTGTTTCCACGCATCCTTAAAGGGCTTTGATTCCAAAACGGTAGCAGGCTGTTTGGCTTACTTTTTTCCAGTGCCTTTTCAGGGACCGCAGCAAAGTGTGTTCTCTCTGAAAAAAAGGGAAGCCAGTCAGCTTGCTATCATTCTGAAATCAGAGACGTGTGGAATGAAGGGGGAAAGCTGGTTGTGTTTGGTGAGTGGGCCATCCCTTTAAGGACGTGTAAAAATTGACATGATTTCAAGACTGAAATGCAATGGCTAAATCTGCACTTGAAATGGTAGTATCCATAGCCCAGAAGAACAGAGACCATCCGTCGATTCTTGGTCAAGGCTTCAATTCAGGAAAAGTAAAGAATATTTTAATGGTTTGGGTTGTTTTTCTTTGACTTCAGGCTCTATTCACTCAAAAGGATTATCAGTTAGGATTGCAATCCCCAGATTGAGAAATTTCTGGATGTTTGGGGGCAGAGCCTAGGGAATGTGGATACTGAGGAGGGGAGGGAACTCAATAGGGATAGGGGGCCATAGAATCCACCCTCTGAGGCTGCAGTTTTCTCAAGGGGAATTTATCTCTGTAGTCTGGAGTTCGGTTGTAGGCCTGGGAGGATTCTAGGCCCCATCAGGAGGTTGACTCTCAAAAGCTCCTACTCTGGAAAATTTAATTGGTCTTTAAGGTGCTAGTGGACTCGAATCTTTCTCTTCTACTGTGCTGACCAATGTGGCTACCCCCTGAAACTACAATGGAAGCTGAATTGCTCAGTACTTACTTTGCTTCGATTTTCTTAAAAACAATGAATTAGGAACAGATGAGTAGTGAAATCAGTATCAATGGAGAGAAACATCAGAACTGGAAAGCTACAAGTCAATGTGTATTTAACCACTTCATATGAATTCAGATCACCAAGCCTTGGAGATTTACCCCTCCTTGGGTTGAAGAGTCACTCATAGCGTCCATCTGTGATCTCCTTCGAGAACTGTTTTGAGTCAGGTGACTTCCCAGCATATTAAAGAAGGACAAACTTACTATCCACCTTCAACAAAGGGTAGGAGCGCAGTTACAGGCCCATTAGCTTAGCTTTTATGCTGATGATTATTACCCTTCATCATCATCATTAACATTCTCAAGACAGCAATATTTCACTTTCATTATTTATTTCAGCTATATATGTCTATATGAGAGATGGGAAGAACCTCTAGGTTCTACATCAGAAAGATGGATCATCTGTGGAATAAACATGTAATAACCCAAGCCTTGTGCTCCAAAACTCCAGGAATGATGGGTGGATATCGAACAGGTTCTACGGTGCAGTGCGGGCTCTAAAATGAAGCCAGTCCTCCAGCATACAATCAAGGCACAGCATATCTGGACAGCATCCTGGAGACCACACTGAAGCCTTTCGGTACACACACTGCAACCTTCAGAACATCAAGGGTTTAATTATGCCGCTGAGCCCTTTGACACACCAGAGACCTTGTAGTTCATACAAGGAAGGCTCTGGCATGTTAACTTATTTATTTGTACAAATATTATATCCTGATTAGCTCCAAAAAACTAGACTATATATATATAATATTCCATTATAAAAGAGAGGAGAACCAGCCCCACAAAACCCAACACAGTGTCCCAGCAAACTCACTCCACTGTGGACACCCACAATGAAATATGTTCAAAGTCTTCTACTTTGCACAACTTCATGAACTCCTGTAGGTTAGACATCTTTCCCACTAGCTTATCAAAGTATAAGATATAAAAGGCAAACCGTGTTGCTGATGACTCACTTTTTATCCTGGCACAGGCACACTGAGGGGGCCTGGGAGTGCACCTGTGCCAGGATAAAAGGTGAGTCATTGGCACGGCACTCCACTGTGGGGCCTTGGGAGGGCTGTGCCAGGCCTCATTGCTGCCTGTGCCAGGCCTCTGAGGGGCCGTGGAAGTGGCCAATGTGGCCCTCCCAAGGCCCCGCTGCTAGAGCTCGTTGTATTTTTTCACTCAACGGGCTCTGTTGCTAGTCCCTGATAAATCCAATTCGTTCTGGTTTCAGAACAACTTCTCTTCTGGTATGGGCTTTGGATGTTTTGAGCATCCAAATTCCATTTTAATGCCAGGATACTGTTCAGTGTGATGGATAGCAAGGTTTCTGCCATATGCAGCAAACAGTTAATCTCTGCTGCTCTACTCTTACGCCAATAATCACCGGAATATTTGGCAAATGTTCTTATTCTGAATTCTGAAGCACAGAAGTCTTTCTGTTTTCAAGAACTTCCCCTTGGTAGAGACTCTTATCCAATAAAACCAGGCCTTTTTTTCAGGAGGAATGCAGGGGAACGGAGTTCCGGCACCTCTTGAAAATACTCGGCAACAGTGTTTGAAAATAATATGATTTCAAAGAATCCCGTTTGTTTCTTCCTCATTTCCCTCTTGAGAGTTCCGCCACCTCTTTTCCCAGGAAAAAAACCCAAAATAAAACTATTTTTTTCCAGCAACAAAGAAGGAAATCCTTAATCCTATACTTTAAATGAAATTTTTAAATGAAGGATCTTGGGGCACAATCCAGCCAAAGATAAATAATTCCAGTCATATTTCAATACCTGTCAATAATAGACAGGTTCTCCTCTGCCACCAGTCAGTTGAAATAATTGTTTTTTAAAAGTATTTATGAGATCAATTCTAAGGAGGTCTCGTGAGAATCCTGCTACAGCCTGTTTGATTTGGCTAACTCCCGGGAAAGTGTTCTTAGGATTTCCCGGAAAACTTGGCTGGCCCACATTCATACTGGTAAGTTTGATAGTGGTTTCTGAAATAGATGAGTTGTTTTTCTCTCGCAGAATAGTGACTTAACAAACAAAGCTTATAGCTCGTACAGATAACATGGCTAATATAAAACATGATTAAAAACAGATAGAATTATAATTAAACAATAGACAAAGAACTAGCCATAACATTAAGAACTAAGGAGCACTCTAGGAAACAGCCATGTTTTTATCTGTAGACAAATTATAAGCAGAAATGTTCAGACTGCCTTGGGCAGAACATTCAAAAGAGTAGATGAGGTGCCACCACAGCAAAGGCTCTGCTCTGTATCTCAGTTATATCTGAAAAAGGAGCAGGACATAAAGATTAGCATTGCTTTATAGGGTATATATACTGCTCTGCTTTCCCTGTAGTCTAGTTCAGACTTAATATGAAACTATGGCCATTAAGCTAACTATATTTAGTGTGATTGTTGTCTAACATGATCCATTGCACTAGTGGTTTAGTGGCTGATCTGCAAATTGTCACTCAGCTGGTTCGACTCCCACTTCGTGGCAATTTGCACCACAAACCGGAGTAATGATGGGAAATCGCACCAGGAAGACGCTGTTGTTCCAGGAGTTTTGTGCGATTTTGCATGGCCAGTAAGATGTGTGAAAATGGCCTTAATCTAAAAAAAATATATTATTTGTAATTCTACCCATACCATAGTTGTGCCAAAATTTCTCTTGCCACAGTGAGATGGAGCGGGTGGGGGGAAAGGTGATTTCCATCTAGCAACTATAGTGAGTCTGGCAGTAGCAACCAATAAGGAAATCAGATTCTTCTGCTGTTTAGGGACATCAGAAGAAGAGGGCCAGAGATCTAATAACAACAATTCTGGGGTGAACGGTGCCACAAATTTCAACACCCTTTCAATTTACTCTGTCAGATCCAAGGTTGAATTGATAACAAAACTTTTGACTTCTCAAACTCATGCTAAATGTTGCTAAAGCCATCGTGGAATCAATTTTTAACCAACCTCTATAAGTAGACCCTAGGAATGTAATGAATTCACATCTCTGTTGGGAGTATTAAGCTGGACCCATAAGGCAGGCCTTTATAATCCAACCCCCACCCCCAGCAAATGAGTGTGCCTGAGCAAAGTTCCCCTCCTGTTGTGTTATTTTCTGCAAGGCCTTCTAGCCCCCGATGACTGTCCAACAATCAATACACTTTGTTGCTGGCGGGGAGAAGGACAGCAAACTCTGGGACGGCTCAAACAGCTGAAAGCCTCCCATGAATAAAGCACTTAAGATGAAGACTGTATAATTAAGTGAGGACCTGCACTCGGGTCTCCCATTGCACAGAGACGGGTTATTAAGATGAGTGAAACCCCCTATCATTATCCGGTAAAGAGTATGATGATTGGCTGCTCTGTGTCAGCCCTCTAGTGACTGGCTTTGTCACAAATGCGGGAAAGGAGAGTTCACTTTCTGTCAAAACTGGCTTTGCCAAATGTTATCATTTTAAAGGCCGTGAAAGAGAGGGAGCTGGGCCTAGGGGTATACACAGCCCCATATGCTGGTGACAGAGATACAAGTGTAATTCTAGACTATTAGAGTGACATATAAGATCGTTTCTGCCCCAGAACATGAGACAGCTGAGGGGATTATGCGGGACAGGCTGTCATGCAATAAAATTTTCAGAAATCTGTTAACCCCGGCTCAGACCCAGTGAATATTTTATGCTGAATGCTGTGGAAAAGGGATATTTATTAACTATAGAAAGGTATAGCCAAGAGGCTGGGTGGATGGAAGGTTATAGAAAGCAGGGCTCACTTGATATCGAACAGCAGAAGTAACAGAATGACAATGGAAGGAGAGAGGAAGGGGGGGGAATCTTCTTACGTGGGCTGGGGAATATTTTTCACACCAGAGACAGAAATCTCTCATAATAAATAGGTGACATTGAAATCAAAAGGGGAGGGGGAAAGATCATTTGCTCTGAAGGCACAGGACGGCCCCTGCGGTATTAAGTGGTAGATTTCATATGCAGTTCACAAAACCAGAGCAGATTCCCTTGATGCTCAAGCAAATCTGCACATTAGTTTGGAACTTTTTGCAAACTGAGGCTGCCCCTTTGTGTAGCATTAAAGAAGTAGCAGCATTATGGATCTCTCCGAATCTTCTTTGGTAGTGTTCTCATAACACAGGGCTTTGCAATGTGCCAAATGGCACGTGTTAACAAATCTCCAAGTAAATAAAGGCCGCATCAAACATTTGCCAGTGTTTATTTCCAGGTCAAAGTCAGGGATTTGGGGGAGGTGGAACTTTCTTCTGAAAATCACTTAGATTGGGTAGATACTGTATTTAATTCTGTTTGGTGCCCTTGCTGTTTTGGTCTCTTTAGTACTTCTTCTTCCCTAGTTAGTGACATGAAGTTAGTCACATGAGTGATCCCAGCCAATCAGGGTTAATTTAGGTCATGGGGTATGATTGATTTGCTATTCTACTGATCACATTTGGCAACTTTATTGTGGCCGTTTCCACACTACTCACCTTCATCCGGAACGCTGCAGAACGTCGCGGAAAAAAACGCGGAAGATAGCATCTTCTCGCGCGAGTTTTGCATGATGTCGCCTTCAGAGCAACGGATCTTCCCTCCTCCCCTTCTGATTTCAGTGTGCCACTAAGAGCAAGTAAGGGCAATCGGTTATAATAATCAACCATATAATAGTGGCCAAACGCAACTGAAAAGAGTTGTAAGTTTTGAGCATTGGCAAAAATGTTCATAAAAAGCAAAGGAAGTCCTGCTATAATACAGCTAACGTACTCTTTGAACAACAAATCGCATCGTTGCATATATAGCTTTGTGTTAAGTAACAGAAGCATATGAAATGCAAATAGACATAACGCTGGTCCTTTTGAACTTTTTAAAAAAAGTACCTATTTCTTCATTTAATATTCACTGTTGAAATGTGAGAAGAAGCACTGTTTTTAAAACTGTACAGTTTGTATACTGATTCTGCGGCTAGAAGAAAAACAACTTACATTTTTATCAAAAAAAATTTAACCACGCACGTGCAATTAATAGCATTTATTCTATGCTTTTTTTAAAAAAAAAACATCAGTACATCCCAACTGCACGTTTTGAATGCAAAGGGCTACGATTACACACAATCACGTTTGGCCAACAATGTCACAGAGGTCAGCAGAGAAAAATAACATGATATGCTCTTTCAAAACGGCCAACATCTGAACATTGAAACCAGGGTGTAAGAGGAGCCAGGGGGGTGCGCTTGGAGAACAAAAGCAGCCCTTCTGCTAATTGACTGAAAAATTAGCCAGGTTCCCCTGTGGGAAGCGCACAAGACTATGGCAGATGGAGACAGCTCGGACACCATGGTGCAGAACGCGGCTCCAAAACCTGCTGTGAATCTGCCTGCAATTATGGGTCACAACACTTTCTCTTGTTTAACCGAGCGCAAGGATCAAGACAAACAGAGGGGTAGCCAAATGGGAAAGGTGATAACCTATTAAAATCAGACTGTTAATCTCTTACTTTAACCACTAAATAACTGGAATTCCTTAAAGGGCTGGGCTATTGTGCAGGCAATATGGAAACCACCGTGGAGTTCTTTATGTTGTCAGAGATCCATGAAGGCTTGTTTTCTGTTTCTTTCTTTTAGCTTTGACCACCATTAAGATTGCATAGGGGAAGTAGTGGTGGAGAGTGCCATCAGGTCATAAGTCAGTGCGTGTTCATCAAGTGCAGGGAGATGCAATGTTAGCCAGGAAGTGTAATTTAAAAAGACAGAGCCGGCAGAGATTGCTCCTCAGGTTTGTTAATTTCATCTTCACCTCCCCCGAAGGCTCTGTCAATTTCACATCTCTAGTCTAAAATTGCCTGGATTCGCACCCAGAGGGCAGCCATAAATGGAAATGGGCTGGAGCTGCCTTCCAGAGCCAGGCTTGGACCTGGAGAGGTTATAATGGGCTGAAGTTTCCCTTCTGGCAATTCATAGCCCCTTTACACAGCTCCAGTGTGTAGCAAAGCTTTTGCCGTGCCGCTGGCTCTGTCTTTTTAAACTACTCTTCCTGACTACCATTGCATTTCCCAGCACGTGTTCTTCATATGTCAGATATCTCATGTAGAGAGACTCTAACAGAGGTGTTTTGCCATTGCCTGCCTCTGCAACTCTGGTCTTCGCTGGAAGTCTCCCATCCAATTACTAACCAAAGCTGACCCCTGCTTAGCTTCCGAGATCTGACGAAATCAGGCTTGCTTGGGCTATCCAGGCCTGGGCACATAGGGAAAGTACTGCATACAAATATGGCCTTCATGTAAGCTTCCAGAAGAGCATTATTTCAAACCAATGATAAAACATTTGCAATATGAAATAATATGGATAACTAGAATATCTATCATACCTGGTTTCTCATGTCTCAGTAAATATGCAAGTACAATGCAGAACTCCCCACGAACGTATGAAGCTGCAGTACGGGGAGTCAAAGTCTTGGTCTATCAGTGTTAGTGATGTGAAAGTCCTCAACTAGACACCTTGGAGAACTGAGTATACAATACTGACCTTCATGGACCAAGGCAACTTGGTCTGTTCATGCATACTCTGTTGGCAAGCCCTTCCTTGCATACCATCTTGGGGGGGCTTCTACATGCTGGGTTGTTCCCCGACTCTGTACGTTGCAGAACAGCCACCCTAAGTCAGACCAAGTCTCACCTAACTCCAGCACTGTGTTGCCAGCAGCAGTTATTCCATTGAGAAACTAACAAGCACAGCATGAAGGAAAGCCATCCCTCTCACATGAAAACACATAGAATTATTGAGTTGGAAGGGACCTCTAGAGTTATCTAGTCCAACCCTCTGCACAATGCTGGGAATTCACAACTACTTCTGCCTTATCCTGAATCACATCCTTGGTCAATGAAGGTCAATGCTCGGACTGGCAGTGGTTCTCCAAGGTCTCCAGTGGAGAACTTTCATATCACCAGCCACCTAATCCTTTTAATTGGAGATTCTGGGGATTGAACTTGAGCTGTTCTGCATGTAAGACAGTTGCATACCCACCATACACAATGGCATGGGCTACAAGCCTGTTCTCTGTGTAGCATGTTGGGTCAGACTAGTGGTTCATCTGTCTCAGCATCCTGTCTCAGGAGGTGGCCAACCAATTGTTCTGGAGGGCCAATAGACAAATTTCAAAGGCCAAGACCTTCCTCTGATGTTGCATCCTAGCCCTGTTATTCAGAGGTTTACTGCCTTTGGGCTTGCAATTCCACATTAATTTTGGGCACGGAAGTGACTTGTGAGAACATACTTATGCTTTGAAATTGTAAGACAGGAAACATAAAGCATATTCAGGGATCCAATACAGAATTGAAGAAAAGCGGATACAGAACACAAATCAATGAAGCACAGGTAGTGTATAGGAGTACATATTCAAAGCAACAGATAATCTGTAAGGCAACATAGTGGGGAAGCCTACGGTCCCTAACTATTAGCGAAGCATCTGAGAGCCCCCTCCCTACAATGACAGCCCTCCTATCTGATTGTAAAGTAAGATATTAAATACTTCTACGGACTGATCCATGGCTGAATTTGGTGTGGAGTTCAAAGTAAGGAAAGAACAGAGTTGTAACATGAAAGGGCAGCCACTGCCTCAAAGGGAAGCCCTGTGTCAGGTGACCCCCCCGCCCCCCATTCTCTTGGCTTCATTATGATTTGAATTTTCTTCCAGGAGCTGGCAGTAACATGGAGTTGAGGTGATGGATGAACCTTGTAATGATGTCTAGACATGAGGTTAACTTTCATTAGATGCTATGAATGGGGAAGGGGGGCTGTCACTTGCCTGCCATTTTCAGTGGCAACCCTGTGTTTATTGGGATATGTGGCTCTACCCACATTAGTTAAATGCTGGCAAAACTGTATTTAGAATACTTTCTTCAACTAGCATTTCCAGCTCTCATTTCCACTTATTTTTTACTTATAAGAAGTGTGTTAGTTTCAAAAGAGCACAGTTCTCCGAGAAGACAAAATTGAATTGTTTGGCAATTTCTTCAGGCAACCAAGAAATATAAGATTTAAGAAAGAGACCCTAGTGAGAATACTGCTGAATTCCACAAAAGATCTACAAAGCATGAACACAAGATTTATATATCAAAGCTTGGCAGAAGGGCGGGGGGCGGGGGGGGGGAGAGAAACTGTTCTGCCAAAAAAAAAATCAACATTATATAGGATTTTTTTTTGCTAATTGTCAATGGTATGTGTCATTGCAATGATGTTATGAAATGAATGTGAAATTATTCCTCAGTGTGTTTAACCGCAGGCTCCTCTTTTAAAACAACAACAAAAATGCATTTCCCTTTTGTTTTCTCTTTGTATAAAGGATGTGAGCTGGCTGAGGGGGATCAATGAAGCAAGTTGTAAATGAGAAAATGTATGAAAGGGAAACTGTAATTAGTGTATACAGACACAAAAGCAAAATCCAGCACTGCAGAGCACAATGGTTGCAGTGCTGAACTGTTTGGGGGCAGCGATGTGGAATCAAGGTTATGATGCTGGTATAAATTCTGGCTGAACCAAGCCGGGAGTTCACCGGTGCTCTGTGCCGGGCTGTGAAGTTGTGGTTATATTGGTCATTTTGGACCGAACAGGGGTGTCTAGAAAGTCGTTGCCCTTTAGGCTTCCTGGTTGCTTCACACAGTCATGTTCCATCACTTGATCACTACAATGTCCAAGAACAAGATACAACTCCATCAACACCTTAAAGACTAACAAGGGCCGTTTCCAGACAGCTTACCTGCCTCCGGAACGTCACGCCATCTTGCAGGGAAAACGCGAAATATCGCGTTTTCTCGCGCGAGTTTTGCGCGATGTCGCGTGACGTTGCACAAAACTCGTGCGAGAAAACGCGATATTTCGTGTTTTCCCCGCAAGATGGTGCGACGTTCCGGAGGCAGGTAAGCTGTCTGGAAACGGCCATGCATAGTTCTCCTTTCACAACTACCTTGTGACTCAGGTAAGGATGGTAGAGAGAGGCCTGCCCCAGATCTCCCAGCAGGCTTCAGTGTGGAGAGAAATCTGAGCTTGGGTCTCCCAGGCTCTAGTCCAAGACTCTAACCACTATACCATTCTGATTGCCTGTCTGAAAATGAGATCAAAATTCATATTATTCATCAAATTAGTGAAGCATGGTGCGTGTGAGAGAGTATATAGGACCAAACTGTGAGCAAAGAAGTTCCCTATTTCAGGTCGGTAGCTCTATTGGTCTGCAGCAGAACAGCAGGATCCAGTGGCACCTTAGTAAAGAACCCAGGAACACCTTTAAGCCTAACCAACTTTACTGTAGCATAAACTTTCGAGAACCACAGCTCTCTTCGTCAGATCTGACTGTTTACTATTTTGCAACTACAGCCCCCTGGGGTCAAAGCGCAGAGAACTGGGGAAGGCAATGGCAAACCACCCCGCACAAAGTCTGCCAAGAAAACGCCGCGACGTGATGTCCCCCCCTGGATCAGCAACGACTCGGTGCTTGCACAGGGGACTACCCTTACTTTTTAAAATAATAACAACAACAACAAAAACAACAACAATAATAAATTTATATACCAACCTTCAGGATGACTTAACACCCACTCAGAGTTGTTTACAAAGCATGCCATTATTATCCCCACACACAAACACCCTGTGAGGTGGGTGGGGCTGAGAGAGCTCCCAAAAGCTGTGACTGACCCAAGATCACCCAGTTGGCTTCAAGTGGAGGAGTGGGGAATCAAACCCGGTTCTCCAGATTAGAGTCACATGCTCTTAACCACTACACCAAACTGGCTCTCACACCAAACTGGCTCACCAAAACTATGGGAGAGATCTATCAGCTCAGGCAGAACTCCTACAGACCAACTGGTACCCCATCCTAGAGACTGCTGGCCACTTGGTCATAGGTTCACCAGATGCTGGGGGTGATCCACCTGGCTGCCAAGCAACAATAGCCCTCCCTGCTGCACCATTCCATCTGCAGGCAATACTGGACACTGTCTTAAAACCTAAATGCAGGGACCAGTCTCCAGAACCCACCAGGACCCATCTCAAAATCCTATGCCACTCGGATGAAAGAGGGTTAGGTATGGGCACCACTGCCTAAGTGTGTACATGAAGTGGGTTGAGGGGTTATGCAGTTCCCTCCCCCACAATCCAACTGTCATGAGGACTGGAAAATTCCAATCATGTATGATTTATAGTTAGACTCCTGTACTGCCTGGTAAACGGGCCACTTCTAAGCCCACCAGTGCCTCTGAACTAAACCCAGAAGCCACTGGGCCCCAAGGCAGCGGAAACTCCAAGGAAACACCACTTCCAGGTGCCAACCCAGAAGCCATTGGGCCCCAAGGCAGCATAGACTCCAAGGAAACTCCTCTTCTAGGTGCCACCACCCTGGAGACAAGGCCCGGTGCCCCGCCAGCTGCTGGAGTGCCCATAAAGGCTGGCCAGCAGCTGACTGGCCCACGTGCAGTAAACCTTCTTAAGCCTCATTTACTTGTCTCCCTCCTCAGGTCCACCTCATCCTTCTCTTCCGCTTCCTGAAGAGGAAAGTTAACCCCCAACATGCTGCTCCCTTTACGGCTGTCCCTTTAGGACTGAGTCAAGTAACAACCCAGTGGCTAAACTGCGAAACTCGAAGGCAAGACCCAAGACGATACAACTCAGGAGTCTGAACGTGGGAGTCAGGAGACTGTTGCCTGATCCCCCCCCAGAGCCCCCACAGCCAAGCACTAGGGGCCAGTGGACTTACCTACCTTGTCAATCATCCACCGTCACTTCAACCTGACTGGATTACAGCAGCCCAGGCCAGATCCGCTACCGGCCGTCAATTGTGCTAATCTAATAGAAAGATCACATCACATCTTAGACTTCAGTGCCCTGCGTGACAGCATTGCACATTTCAGCACATGCAATAACACAGCATGTCATTAGGTGGCCTGAGTGACAAAACCTAAAAAACCCAGCTCTTTAGGCCCACCAAGGCTGCAAAACAGAGCAGGGGAAAAGGAGGAGGGGTTTAACCAACCACCACTCTGGGACTGTATATCCTCGCTGCACCAGTAGAAATAAAAGTGTGCAGCAAACCACTCTTCAGATGATTGCGAGCCCCCCCACCCCACCCCGGCCTCAGCCTTCACTGCTGCTGCTGCTGCTGCAAGTACACTCTCCAAATAAAGTGAAGACAGTTAGGGAGGCCTAGATAGGCAGGAGGCCTACAGGGGCTGGGCCTAACCCTGCTTCAGCCCTCCTGACTGAGAGACACTGATAGCCCAGTATTTCCCTCCTCCCCTTCATCCTCCTCAAAGGAAGAGTCTGCAGGGCCACTTTGCAGGAGGCCTATTTTCTGGCTGCTTGCCCTCAGCAGGGCTACTACCCTTTTTGGGTGGCATGATGGAAATGCACAGTAATGTACTGTACTGTAAAATATCTGCTTTTAGAGCTTCAAAGCCCAATAGGAACACAGCAGCCCCCAAATGGCAGCCCAAACACTGTGTAGGCCGCAGAGGCCTCTGTAAAATGGCCACCAGTGCAAGCAGGCTAAGCAGGCCGTCGTGAGACACACTCAAAATGGTCACTGCCAGAACAGGATAAGCGGCAAAAAGCCCCACTAAAATGGCCAGTAAGCAAAAGGCAAGCAGGCCATACAAAGCCCACAAACAAAATGGCCACCCTGGTGCTATGCATATTATAGATGCCTTCACAACATGGCCACCATTGCCAGGAAGCTAAGCAGAGGCGCCACTCTCAAAATGGCCACCCTACCACATGATAAGCTGCAAACGCCCCACTAAAATGGCTGCTACTGCCAGTAAGCAGGAGGTAAATCAGGCCACACAAATGCCACACTCAAAATGGCCACCTCCCAGAGCTGTGCATATTGCAGATGCCTTCACAACATGGCCTCCACTGCCAGGATGCTAAGCAGGCCACCGGGTGCCACTCTCAAAATGGCCACCTCCAGCACAAGATAAGCTGCAAAAGCCCCACTAAAATGGCTGCTACTGCCAGTAAGAAGGAGGGAAATCAGGCCACACAAATGCCACACTCAAAATGGCCACCTCCCAGAGCTCTGCATATTGCAGATGACTTCACAACATGGCCAGTATTGCCAGGAAGCTAAGCAGGCCACCAGGTGCCACTCTCAAAATGGCTGCACCCAACTGAGTAAACTGCCAAGCCCTCCCCAAAATGGCCCCTGCTGCCTGAAGTCCTGGCAATGCTCCCTCCCAAGTAAGTGTAACGGCAGGGGAAGGAAAAGCCTAGACGGGGGGAGGGGGGCTACCAGCGCCCCTCTGCCAGGCCAGTAGCAATAAAGTACAAATTAATCCACCCTCCAGATGGCTGCATCTCACCCCTGTGGCCTACAGCCAAGCCTATTGCTGATGCTAGAAGTTCTCTCTCCCCACAAAGTAAAATGGGGGAGAGGAGAGAGGTGTCTAGGTAGGCCAGAGGCCTGCAAGGGCTGGGCCTCACCCTGCTTCAGCTCTCCTGACTGATAGACAACAGGTCCCCAATGTAAATAAGAAAAAGCCTCTGCCAAACCCCTGAGCCTGGCGCTGGGCCCTGGCTCCAATCCTGGAGTCTGAAGGTAGCAAGCAGGGGAATTGCACAGCTTCTACAAAGCAGCTATCCCTGCATGACCAGGAGGGCCTTTGGTAAAACAGCCTCTGAGGAGCTTGGCTGAGAGAGCTTGAGATGGGCTCTGCTCAGGCCGAGCGACTCTTCCCACCTGCGACTGGGCAGGGCGGAGCAGCCTCCCAAGGCCCTTGTCTCGGCCCTCCCAGCCAAACCCTGGATTGAGAGGAAGGGGTGGTGCTGCCTCCTTCCTTCCAGGGTGGCAACTGATGGCCCCCAGCTTTAGCAGTGTAGCTTGCATGCCGGGAAGGGGCCATATTCTGACCTGCGTCTGTGCAGGCTCTGGTAGATCTTAGAAATGATCTTGAGTCTAATTAAGGAGTGAATGAAGAGAGTTTATTCAGGAACTACAACTGTGACAGAAAAGAGAGAAACAGAATAGATACTAACTATCTCAGTAAAAAGAGATAGGGACTTCCAGGAAGAGGCAAGAAGCAGGAAGTAGCCTAAGAATACCAATCTGGAGACATGCAGGAAGGACCAAAGAGAGGATGAAAGAGGGATCCCGCTCAGCCATCTATCTAACTGTCAGACCCTCTGCCCTTTGCAGGTATTCTGTGTGTTCTTCCTTCTCTGTGCACAAGATGTTGTATTTCCAACAGTCTGAAGAAGACAGCTCTGACACTCGAAAGCTTATGCTCTGAAACTCTTCTTGGTCTCTAAGGTGCCACCGGACTCAAATCCTTCTTCCTACTTCAAAGGTCACTTCTTTTATGAACTTTACAGATGGCCTTAGACAAGCCACTCCTTCTCTGCAGCTCAGTTCAAATACCATACAAAATAATAGTTCTACGGAGGTTGGGCAATGATGACCCAGCGAAGAGGCACATGCTTTGCCTACAGAAGGTCCAAGGGTACAATCTGCAGCATCGCTACTTTAAGTGACTTGGCTCACTTTCTTGAATAATCTCCTCTGCATGTGTTTTGAGATCCAGGGTTACCCAAATAATTTTGTTCAAGCTTTAGCATTACAACCCTCACCCCACCCGAGGAACTATTAGGATAATGCAATATCTTGTAAGCCTAAATACAACTTCTTGAAACGTTGGACAAATGGTGAAGAGGATTAAAAAGAGAGGTGGTAACAAAAAAGGTCTGCGTTGTAGGGCTGATGCAAAGAGAACCACCATTTTACATTAGCACAGTCCGGATGCCCAAGATTGTAGAGCCACGATGGAATTTTTGACTGGCCCCTTTCTCAAAAGGTTTCGTGCAACCGACAGAGCAATCCAAAGCAAAGTTACTCCAGTCTAAGCCAATTGAAATCAGTAGGCTTAAACTGGAGTAACTCTGGTTAGGATTGCACTGTGAGTATATTTATTCTTTTAAAAAAAACCTAGAAAGATCTAGGATTTAAAAAAAAACTATTTAGTGTAACAGGCAATGTAGGATACTTAACATTCATACACTAAAATCCAGGGCTTTTTTTCAGCTGGAATGCGGTGGAACAGAGTTCCGGAACTTGTTGAAAATGGTCACATGGCTGGTGGCCCCGCCCCCTGATCTCCAAACAGAGGGGAGTTTAGATTGCCCTCCGCGCCACTGGCGCGGAGGGCAATCTAAACTCCCCTCTGTCTGGAGATCAGGGGGTGGGGCCACCAGCCATGTGACCATTTTCAACAAGGGATACTTAAACTTTTAAAAACTCCCCCCTTGTTCCAGCTGACCCAAAGTGACGTCATTGGCCCTGGGAGCATGCGTGCACTTTGCGCTCACACATGTTGTACCAGGGGCACCACCTCCCGCCAAGAGTTGTCCCCTGTGCTGGCAACCCACTGAGTTCCACCACCTCTTTTCCCAGGAAAAAAGCCCTGCTAAAATCCATGGAAACTATAACCTGTAGTATTTCCCTTAACTTCCACATCACATAAGCAGAAATAAAAAAGTTCTACAGTCTCATAAAAGAATGCTCATTTACACAATTTACTTTGATGTTTTAGCCTCAATAATTTTCCGTTGCATTTCAGGTGCAATGGTATGTCAGATATATGCTTTTAAATTCTAAATCTTTGATTTTGACAGATGACCTCTTGTAAAGCTTATCTTAAGCCACACTGCCAAATCTTATGCAAAAACTTGGTCTGCTGTGGTTGTTAATTCTTTTTTTAAAAAAAAAAACCTTGAATACTGACAATGACATCTCGCAATGATTACCTTACGTTGCAGATAGCAATCTTGTGATGTTCAACCAAAAGTAAAGTAGCAAAAGTAATTAGTCAAGTATTAACAGGGCATCAGATTTGTAGACTTCCTCTTGTAAAGTCAAAAGAGGGAAGTGGTTTATTTCAAACACAGTCAATCCTTTGCCTGGATACTCAGCAAGCTTCAGAGCAGAGCAGGGATTTGAAACGCAGCGTCCCAGATCACAGCCCAGCACTTTTAGCCACTACACCAAGCAGCGACTTCCTATCTTCCTCTTGTGGACGTCTGTCTGCCCAACGCCCCTTTTCTCCTGGTCTTGTGCTCCTTTCTGCATCCTTCATCGCTCAACATTGAGTCTATCCATAGACAACCTCCTAATTTATGTGATTTTTAAAATAACAACAACATTTGATTTATATACTGCCTTTCAGGACAACTTAATACCCACTCAGAGCGGTTTGCAAAGTGTGTTGTTATTATTATCCTCATGACCATCATCCTGTGAGGTTGGCAGGACTGAGAGAGTTCTGAGAGAGCTGTGACCAGGGCCGGATTGACAAGGGGGCAGGGGGGTAGTCTGCCCCCGGCGCCACCAAAAAGGGAGTGCTGGGCGCAGCTGCAGCCGCTGGGAGCATGTGGGTGGCTGAGCGGGCAGCTGAGCGGCAGGCTGGGAGGCCGCCCGTGCCATTTGCCTGTCCCGCTGATGGGGCGCATGCGGCAAGCCTGCCCCACTAACGGCACGCGTGCGGCAAGCCAGCCGCTCCATCAGTGGGGCAGGTGAATGGCACAGGCAGCCTCCCAGCTCTCTGCACAGCTACCCGCCGCCGCCAGCTCCACGGTGCACCATGCTCTGGGGCGGCCAGCTTGCTGTGCGGGTGGCATGCCTCTGGTCCCTGCATGATGACGGACTTGGGTTGCTCTGGGCAAAGCCAGGGGGGAGGCCGGACTTGGTTTGCCCTGGGTGCCGGCAACCCTAGATCCAGCCCTGGCTGTGACTGATCCAAGGTCACCCAGCTGGCTTCCAGTGGAGGAGTGGGGAATCAAGCCCAGTTCTCCAGATTAAAATCCTGCAGCTCTTAACCACTACACCAAACTGGCTCTCTTTTTGTCTAATTCAGTGGTCTTCAACCTTTCCAGAACTGGGAATCACCAGGGCGGCTAACAACATTCAAAAAATACATCAAAAGTCAAAACACCATGTTCAGGTGAGCTTTCCATGTATCAGACACTCCTAGGTTTGTCAGTTTCCAACTGGGGGCTGGAGATTGCTTGGAATTGCAATTGATTCCTGAATACAGAGATGAGCTCCCCTGGAGACTGGCTGCTTTGGAAGGTGGACCCGTTGATGTCATACCCTGCTGAGGTCCCTTCCCTCCCCAAACCCTGCCATCCGCAGGCTCCAACCCCAAAGCTCCGACATTTTCCCAACCAGATTGCCATTTCATTAGAGAACCACTGCAATGCAATGAAACTTCCATTTGCAGAGGAAGGGGATCTGTTTTTGCCGATTGTCCCCTCTCCATGTAGTCCCCCATGTTGTCGAGTAACCTCCAGGAGAATTATTGAGGGGAGGGTGCCACTCCGGCAAGCCATTAGAAGAGGAGTTATCGTCCTTTAGCACAAGAACACTCCCACAGTTTAGCACAAACCACAGTACCACAAGGGAATGCTTATTTCTAGGGGTGTATCAAAAAAAATCAGGGAAATCTGGATCCAGGTTTCAGGGATCCTCCAAAAAATCCAGAATTCCTGAAATCTGGGAAAGATTCTTTGATCTGGTTAAGACACATCAGAAAATCCTGGATTTATTCAGCCATTATTCTCTAGGGGAAAAACTATCTGTGGGCTATCCAGGGGGCTGGGGGGGGGCATTTTTCAAGCAAACTCTCCAAATCTGCAGGAAATCTACTCCTGACTGTCCTCTAAAGCGCCCCCCCACCAAGTTTCAGGAAGATTGGACCCTGGGGTCTAATTCTCTGGGCCCATGAAGAAGGTGCCCCACCTACTCTCCAGTGTATTATGGGGAATCATGGCCACTCACTCCCCCCTCCCTCCCTCCCTCCCTCCCTCATCCCTCCTCCACCTCCCCTCTTGGAAAAAAGGTGAGAGAAGCCCAGGAAGGAGCCCGCCAGAGGCTGAAGCCACATTTCCCAGGTTTACCTGGATTTGTTTGGGGGTCTGGATCCAGGTTCCTGAATCGTATACAGGATTCTCTGATTTGATTTGAGAAAGGTGGGTTTACCAGATTGGCAAAAATCTGGCTTTTCCCATGGGTCTTGGATCCAGGTTGCACACCCTTACTTATTTCACACATTGAGCCTCCCAAACTATCTCTGTCACATTTTTATCCCACCCTTCCTCCATGAATTCCAGGGAGATGGATATTGCTTTTCCGCCCTCCATTTTGTCTCCACAACAACCCTGGGAGACAGTTCAGGCAAAGAAATTGTGATTGGCCAAAGATCACTCTGGAAATTTCATGGAAAGCAGGGATTTGAACCTGAGTCTCCTCTGTTCTAGTCTGACAGTCTAACACTACACAACACTGGCACTCTTCCTCTACTTATCTGCTCACTTTTTTAAACACTGTGTAAGTCCTAGCATTCTGCTACTTATCTGGCCTCTCCATTCACTGAGAGAAGGGCTTTTTTTCAGTGGGAATGCGGTGGAATGGAGTTCCAGCATCTCTTGAAAATGGTCACATGGTTGGTGGCCCCGCCCCCTGATCTCCAGACAGAAAGGAGTTTAGATTGCCCTCCGTGCAGCAGCGCGGAGGGCAATCTAAACTCCCTTCTGTCTGGAGATCAGGAGGTGGGGCCACTGACCATGTGACCATTTTCGTCAAGGGCGATTTAAACTTTAAAAACTCCCCCCTTGTTCCAGCTGATCCAAAGTGACGTCATTGTGCGGTCCTGAGTTCCACCACTGAGTTCCACCACCTCTTTTCCCAGAAAAAGCCCTGACCAAGAGAATTTTCCACCATGTCCCTGGACATCCAATGAGCTTGTTTTCCCCTTTCCCACTAGCAAATCACAAGCCTTTACCGAAGTGGTGTGAATTGGGCAGTTGAAACAACAGATTTTACAATGTTTCTGCGAAACGTCTCCTCAGCAGTGACGACAGAAAGCAACACTCCACGTTAGCCTCATCTGCCTCTTCCGGTCATCTATTCTGAAAAGGCAGCATCTGGAATTCAGCTCTGTAGATTTCACTGCTATAGATAAGATCGGATGTTGCCCAGCGGAGATGGATTCGAACAGGGAGATTGATAAATACAGTACTCAACGCTCGCAGTTAATCATTCACCCCCCATCTCTTAATCCAACACACTTCGCACAAAAGCACAGCTCAAAGCGGCAGTTTCTACACTTCTATAACCATGACCATTTTAAGGGATGTGGGCTACAATCCTTAGAACACTGTCCTGGGAGTAAGCCCCACGGAGTAGACCCACTGAATAGGGTTTGGAGTATTGCTTCTAACTGCTCTCTGAGCCAAGCTACAAGTGACACCTGACACAGGTTGGACACTTGTCAATTTACCTCAGGTTTTGATGGGAAATGTAGGCATCCTGGTCTTACAGCTTGGCTCTCCATTTAATCGAAGTTTACAGACCGCCGCGCCCCCCCCCCCACACACACACAGTAGAGGGGAAGGGGGACGCCCGGCGAGAGCCTAACGCCTGCACTCTCCTCCCAACCGCATGTTCTCCATCCCATACACTGCCGCTCTGTAAACTTCAATTAAATGGAGAGTCAAGCTGCAAGACCAGGACACCTACATTTCCCATCAAAAACTGAGGGAAGCTGACAAGTGTCCAACCTGTGTCAGGCATCACTTGTAGCTTGGCTCTCTGTTAGCAAATGCCTTTCTCCCATTCCATTCCCTTTCCCCCGCCACGCAGCCAGTGAACATAAGGTCTGTGCTAGAATAGAGATCAGTTACTTCCCATGGGTAGGTCCTCCCTGGCAATCGGCAGGAGATGAGGGGAGGCAGGAACTTAGCATGGGAGTCACAACTTGTATCCCTGCATGATGATGTCACTTCCAGCATGACCCAGAAGTGATAATGGTGCACCAATTCTTTAGCTCTCAGCCAATAGTGCTAAAGAATTGGACCTGGCATGGTGCCATCACTTCTAGATCACACCAGAATTGACGTCATTGTGTGGAGATGTTGTTCATGCTCCCCTTTATCCAGCCTGCTCATCAGCTAAGGATCAACAGGCCTAGGCAGAGATTCCTGGGAGATTTTCGGCCATAAGAAAGCAACTGGGAACCCTACCAATGTTGATAAGAGATAAAATCATGGGTGGGGGAGTGTCGTTTTTTCAGAAAGAAATAGACATTCTGTGGAACAGCTGAAATATATCTAACACTTTCTAGTCAAAGCTAAACTTATTTTACCACTTTTCCAACAAAATGCATTATTTATAACACGCCACATAAAATTGCACAATTTGGCATTTTTATGAAGTATAAAAGTATAAATGCCTTCATTTTCAACAAGCAAAATTGCAAATATATCCAATATTCGAGAGCAAGTGAGCTGCAAGTTGCTCTACCTTAGCACATATATCTTAGTCTTTGACACATGGGATGCAGTAAAATATAAAAGGGGGAAATATAAAATACAGTTGTTGTAGTAAACAAAAGGAAGTGTGTCGTTTGGACAGAAATAGTCTTATACAGTCCCAGTAAGACTAGCACCATATTTGGACATTGAGTTGAATTTTGTAATATTCAAAACACTGAACAATAGTTTATTATCATCATATGCATGACAGCATATTAATTTTAGACAAAATGTATTATATTTGTACAATAAACATATACTTGGACAGATATTACATACGTCTATATTTATGCTAAAATCATCCTTATTGAATCCTGTAGACAGTCTTAGATAGAAAAAAATTAAAAATATTTTAATTTTTAAAAAAACAACAACAACATGTTTTAAAAAGGCATTTCACTCATCCCAAAAAAGAAAATATTTTACTGACGCTTTAGAGTACTTGCCAATTTTTCAGTTGGGAAAAGTAGAGTGGGGGATTCTGTGGGGGAGGGGAACAGTTTACTTGCCCAAATTAATTTTTTTGCTGGACCCTCCCCACATATGGACCAGGATCATGCCCATAATCGCAATATTTATTTATTTATTTAACATATGTATTTGTTGCCTTACCTCCAATAGTGCTCAGGGCTGCTTCTGCAATAAAAATATCAAAAACAGGAGTTCAAACACAGTTAAAAATGCATTAAAAAGCAGTTCTAAATAAAACAGCAATTAGCAATAGTATGCAAAATTATTTTGATGCAGCCCTATGAAAACCTTTTGTGGGGGGTAAGGCCCACCGGACATTCTGCCATTTACTTCCGAGTAAACATACATAGGCTTGCATTGCAAAAGGGTGAAGGAGAGTGCCCTCAAGTCATAGCTGACTTATGGTGACCCCCTCTTGGGGTTTTCGCGGCAAGAGACTAACAAAGGTGGTTTGCCATTGCCTGCCTCTGCAACCCCGCTATTTGTTGGAGGTTTCCCATCCATGCATTGCAAAAGACTCCCATTTTAGTGGAAGCCTAAACACATTAACTACACATGCTCATGTGTGACCATTGTTACCCTTTCTGTTCCATTTCATTTCCTGGGCTTCCTCCCATCACAGCCTTTGGGTCAATGTTTAGATTATAGGTTTGTTGGGACAATGTTTCCGTCAACAGAAGTAATGACTACAACACATAACTAGCTTAAAAACTAGAAAGCAGATGATTCATCATCAAAGATTTCTCTAATCGGTGAACAACCCTAATTAACCAAAATGGTAACAAATATTGGGGGCCTGATCCAACCAACATTTAACTCCTTCAAATCCCACTGATCTTGTGGAAGAGTTAAGTATACATTATGGAATCAGTTGGACTTGAAGGCACTACTGAGAAGTTACACAATTTTAAAGTTGACAATAAGGAAATCGAAATTGGCCAAGATTTTCTATTCCTTGGCTCGATCATCAACTAACAGGGAGACTGCAGCGAGGAAATCAGAAGGAGATTGAGACTCGGAAGAGCCGCTGTGAGGGAGCTAGAGAAGATCCGTAAAGATAAAGGTATCTCTCTGGGAACCAAGATCAAAATAATCCAAACTATGGTATTCCCCATTAGTATGTATGGATGTGAAAGTTGGACAATGAAGAAAGCTGATAGGAAGATAATGGATTCATTGGAAATAAGATGCTGGAGGATGGCCAAAAAGACAAGTAAGTGGGTTCTAGATCAAATCAAGCCTGAATTCTCCCTAGAAGCTAAAATGACAAAACTGAGGCTATCGTACTTTGGGCACATCATGAGAAGACAAGATTCTCTGGAAAAGTCAGAAATGCCAGG